>NC_140583.1:59886588-60423342 GCF_964204655.1 Triturus cristatus
AATGCACCTCATGTCTCTAGTGCACTCCCAGACACTCACTGCCTTTCATCTCCCGCTTGCAGGTTTCCACTTTCTCCCCTTGTGATGGGTTTCCGTCTTTTTCTCTCTGCGTCTTTCTACTTTGTGTATTTTTGCCTCCCTTGATCTGGGAAATGAAATAAGGGCCAGTACCCAAAAACGAGTGCCAGTGGGCCCCACCAGCAACACCGGCTCAAATTAAGCACTGGTGAGAAGACTATTGCGAGTCACCTCCGAGGCTCGTGACTTTATGCAGTAACTCGGACTCAGCATCATTCATCCATACGTTCACGGGCCCCTGGGAGTCTTACTAGAGCCTTCTGATGTACATTAAGCGGCGCCTTACCCCATATATTATCGTACATGTCAGCTTGGGCTGTGTGCTGTATAAATGGTGGCTCTGATATTTATGGCTCCCTCCAGGCGCTGTGATGTCATCCGGCGCGCGCAGGCAGGCGTGCAGCTGATCACCTCTACGTGTTGCATACATGTGTCATGAGCTGTAGCGCCGGCTTTCATCATATAACCATCACCAGATGGCTAATGGTGTGTAATGGCTATCCTCGGCCAAGGGTCCCAGGCACGCATCTATCTTCGAGATCGTTTGGGAGTCACGTGACCCAGGCTGCACCACTCGCGTGCTTGCAGATATCTTCATGGCACGGCGCTTATCTATGTTTATTATTTATGTTTGTACTTTAAGTAAGAAAATCAGCCACGGAGTGGGCCCTTGCTGGGAAAAGCTGCTACTCACCTTGGCATACGTGATCCCGCGCCCTACACAGCTCTGCATCCTACACACAGCCGTACCCTTTTGTGGTATGCCGTGCTGTGTTATATTATGCTATTGTGTTTGCTTATATAATAACACTCTGAGTTTTCTGCTATTCCAAATATTTCTGTGTGAAGCAGCAGTGCACACTTGGGTTGCCAGATGACTCCATGTCATGTAGTCAAAGCTTTTCCTGCCCTGGACTTTTCTTTTACAAACGGTAGTTGTCTAGTGTGGAAGTTAAATTGTGTTGTTAGACCTAAACCAGAACTACAAATCCCAGAATGCACTGAAGTGGGAAATGAAAGTCTAGCGCTGGAAACGGGGTGCTTGAGATGAAGTCAAATAGTAACAATACGCAAGCTTCCTTCATATAGAGGACATTCCCAACACCAGAAGGGTTAGTGCAAGCTCCCCTCACACACAGAACAGGGAAATAACACAGAGAATAGTTGTGCAAATTTGCCTCGCTCACAGGCACCCGCTTGGAACGGGACAGACAGCAGTAGTGCAAGCTTCCATCAAACACAGCAAAGAAGCAGACAGAGCACCAGCAGTGTGGGCTATCCTCATATACAGCAGTTTTTATTGTATCAAGTGGTAGTGCAGGCTACCCTCACACACACAGTAGTATACAGACCACCAGCTGTGTGGGCTATCCTCACATACAGAAGTTGTATTGTACCCAGGGGTAGTGCAAGCTACCCCCTGACACACAGTGGTAGGCAGAGCACCAGCAGTGTGAGCTATCCTCACATACAGAAGTTGTATTCTATCCAATGGTAGTGCAGGCTACCCTCACACACACAGTAGTATACAGACCACCAGCTGTGTGGGCTATCCTCACATACAGAAGTTGTATTGTACCCAGGGGTAGTGCAAGCTACTCCCTGACACACAGTGGTAGGCAGAGCACCAGCAGTGTGAGCTATCCTCACATACAGAAATTGTATTCTATCCAATGGTAGTGCAGGCTACTGTCACACACACAGTAGTATACAGACCACCAGCTGTGTGGGCTGTCCTTACATACAGAAGTTGCATTGTACCCAGGGGTAGTGCAAGCTACCCCCTGTCACACAGTGGTAGGCAGAGCACCAGCAGTGTGAGCTATCCTCACATACAGAAGTTGTATTCTATCCAATGGTAGTGCAGGCTACCCTCACACACTGTAGTATACAGACCACCAGCTGTGTGGGCTATCCTCACATACAGAAGTTGTATTGTACCCAGGGGTAGTGCAAGCTACCCCCTGACACACAGTGGTAGGTAGAGCACCAGCAGTGTGAGCTATCCTCACATACAGAAGTTGTATTGTACCCAGGGGTAGTGCAGGCTACCCTCACACACACAGTAGTATACAGAACACCAGCTGTGTGGGCTGTCCTCACATACAGAAGTATTGTATCCAATGGTAGTTCAAGTTACCCTGAAACACACAGTAGTAGACAAAACACCAGCAGTGCAGGTGACCCTCTCACACACTAGTTGTACAGTGCACAGCAGTAGTTCAAGATCCCCTGAAACACACAGAAGAAGTAGAAAGAGCAGCAGCAGTGCAGGCTTAACTCCTCACACAAGTTGAACAGTGCACAACAGTAGTGCAAGATTCCACTAAACAGATAGAGGTAGAGAGAGCACCAGTGCAGGCGTCCCTCACACACACAAGTTGAAAAGTGCACAGCAGGAGTGCAAGAATCCCTCAAACAGGTAGCAGTACAGAGCGCACCGGTGCAGGCATCCCTCGCACACACAAGTTGAAAAGTGCACAGCAGACATGCAAGTATCCTCAAAGAGGTAGAAGTAGAGAGAGCACCAGTAAAGTGATCAATCACACACAAAAGTTGAACAGTGCACAGCAGTAGTGGAAGATTCCCTGAAACACAGAGAAGCAGAGAGAGCACCAGCTCAGGTGTCCCTCATTCACGCAAGTCGAAAAGTGCACAGCAGTAGTGCACGATTCCATCAAACACGTAGAAGTAGAGAAAGCTACCCCACTGGCCCTCATTCACACAAGTCGAAAAGTGCACAGCAGTAGTGCATGATTCCATCAAACAGGTAGAAGTAGAGAGAGCTGCCCCACTGGCCCTCATTCACGCAATTTGAACAGTGCACAGCAGTAGTGCATGATTCCATCGAACAGGTAGAAGTAGAGAGAGCTGCCCCACTGGCCCTCATTCACGCAATTTGAACAGTGCACAGCAGTAGTGCATGATTCCATCAAACAGGTAGAAGTAGAGAGAGCTGCCCCACTCGCCCTCATTCACGCAATTTGAACAGTGCACAGCAGTAGTGCATGATTCCATCAAACAGGTAGAAGTAGAGAGAGCTGCCCCACTGGCCCTCATTCACGCAATTTGAACAGTGCACAGCAGTAGTGCATGATTCCATCGAACAGGTAGAAGTAGAGAGAGCTGCCCCACTGGCCCTCATTCATGCAAGTTAAACAGTGCACAGCAGTAGTGCATGATTCCATCAAACAGGTAGAAGTAGAGAGAGCTGCCCCACTGGCCCTCATTCACGCAATTTGAACAGTGCACAGCAGTAGTGCATGATTCCATCAAACAGGTAGAAGTAGAGAGAGCTGCCCCACTGGCCCTCATTCACGCAATTTGGACAGTGCACAGCAGTAGTGCATGATTCCATCAAACAGGTAGAAGTAGAGAGAGCTGCCCCACTCGCCCTCATTCATGCAAGTTAAACAGTGCACAGCAGGAGTGCATGATTCCATCAAACAGGGTGAACTCGAGAGAGCAACAGTGCAGGCCTTACACACACACACATACACACGTTGAATAGTGAACAGCAGTAGTGCATGATTCCATCAAACAGGTAGAAGTAGAGGGAGCTGCCCCACTGGCCCTCATTCACGCAATTTGAACAGTGCACAGCAGTAGTGCATGATTCCATCAAACAGGTAGAAGTAGAGAGAGCTGCCCCACTGGCCCTCATTCACGCAATTTGAACAGTGCACAGCACTAGTGCATGATTCCATCAAACAGGTAGAAGTAGAGAGAGCTGCCCCACTGGCCCTCATTCACGCAATTTGAACAGTGCACAGCACTAGTGCATGATTCCATCAAACAGGTAGAAGTAGAGAGAGCTGCCCCACTCGCCCTCATTCATGCAAGTTAAACAGTGCACAGCAGTAGTGCATGATTCCATCAAACAGGTAGACCTAGAGAGAGTACCGTTTCAGGCGTCCCTCGCACACACAAGTTGAACAGTGCACAGCAGGAGTGCAAGATTCCCTCAAACAGGGTGAATGAGAGAGAGCAACAGTGCAGACATCACACACACACACACACACACACACACACACACATTGAACAGTGCACATCAGAAGTGAAAGATTCCCACAAACAGGTAGAAGTAGAGAGAGCACAAGTGCTGGCATCTCACACACACACGTTGAACAGTGCACAGCAGTAGTGCATGATTCCATCAAACAGGTGGAACTAGAGAGAGCTTTGTTTCAGCCATCCCTCACACACACAAGTTGAACAGTGCACAGTAGGAGTGCAAGATTCCCTCAAACAGGGTGAATTAGAGAGAGCAACAGTGCAGGCGTCACACACACACACACACGTTGAACAGTGCACATCAGAAGTGCAAGATTCCCTCAAACAGGGTGAACTAGAGAGAGCTATTATTTGGGAAATGGGGACCCCTACCAAACATATAGGGTTGCTATGCGTAGGGATATGTAAAGTTTGTATGAAAAACCAGTAGCAAGCTTCTAATTAATTAGAGCATAATCTAGGTGCAACCAAATCTGTAACCATAACACATAACATACAAAAGTGAAAAAATCAAAAAAATATATGTATGTTTTTATATTATTATCATTTATTTGTTTAGAAAAATCTGTTTTTGATTTGTTTTCTTAATTTACGTCATATTCAACAGATTCAAAACTGTACATATATACATCAACACACTTAGATTCATAGAACATTACAGCTTTTATATTTTCAATTTAGAACCTAAAGATTATTATTATAGTTGAAACATAAAAGAGAGAGCGATGACAACTAGATGATGGCAAGCGGCAGAATGGGAACAACGTGCGTTTCGGCACTGCTGCCTTCATCAGGAACTGTCTATTGCACAAAAACTAAATAAAATATAAAATATATATATATATAAATAACAAGAAATGGTTACTTATCAAATTGAATATATGCACCTTGATTATCTAGTATATATAATTGCTCTTAGAAAATACATATGATATATTATAATTATTTGTCACGGTAAAACTGATTTATTGTACATATTCACACAAAAAAAAAAGTTATATTGTGAAATTATATGATAATGTCATTTTCATATCTATAGTGTCACTACGTTAACATCATATAGTTCAATTTTCAGCGTTTTGTAACAATCCATTTTTTATAAATTACAATATCAATATACTATAAACCTCAATGGCAGCACATAAATCATATTTTTCACAGATACTGAATTGAAGTATACGACCTGATTAAACTATATACATTGACCATATCTATGTACATTTGCTACATATTACATACATACCATTACATTTCAAACCACGTGAATGTGTATAATACAAAAGGTGGTAAAGTAAGAAGTTAGTAATGAAAATTAAGATTTAAGAAGAAAAAACAGATGAAAAAGAAGAAAAGAAAAGATAACAGTGAACTCTAATGAATTACACAGAAATCCTTATCATTCTGTGTGTTTTCTTTTCATGTCATCAACATATGTTGTTTCGTCTTCAAAACTAGCTATAATAGTGTAGGGGCCCGTTCATGGATACGTTGCAACTAATTAGACAATTATAAATGATCTCATTATAAGTAACCACGTTATTTCTGACTTTAGCTTCTAAACCTTTGTAATTAATTAAGAAACTTGACTTACTTGAGGAGATAGACTCCATAGGTTGAAATTCTTATTTTGCTTGTAACTAAAAAGATTGTTTCCAAGGAATACTGAAAAGACAGAACATAGTCCGACTGAAATTCTGTATAATAAATTGAACATACAGATACTCTTTCATAAATTAAAAGTTCATGTAGTTGATTTTAAGAGGGACCCATCAGTAAGTTTGCAGCATTAAATACTGTAAAGTATCAATCAAAACGTCACTGTTAACCAATAATCGGTGTTTACTAACAAAGATGTCTATATTAAGACCACATTTCTTTTTATTTTGACATCAAAATGTGACTGATTTATCATAATAGATTGTGATAGATATTGTGGATAAATGAAGACGTATGCATGCTGTTGACCAATAGAACTACTTAGCTGAGCAGTGCACAGCAGGAGTCCAAGAGTCCCTCAACCAGGGTGAACTAGAGAGAGCGACAGTGCAGGCATCACACACACACACACACACACATTGAACAGTGCACAAAAGAAGTGCAAGATTCCCTCAAACAGGTAGAACTAGAGAGAGTAAACATGCTGGCATCACACACACACACATACACACAAACGTTGAACAGTGCACAGCAGTAGTGCATGATCCCATTAAACAGGTAGAACTAGAGAGAGCACCTTTTCAGGCGTCACTCGCACAAACAAGTTGAACAGTGCACAGCAGGAGTGCATGATTCCATCAAACAGGTAGAAGTAGAGGGAGCTGCCCCACTGGCCCTCATTCACGCAATTTGAACAGTGCACAGCACTAGTGCATGATTCCATCAAACAGGTAGAAGTAGAGAGAGCTGCCCCACTCGCCCTCATTCACGCAAGTTAAACAGTGCACAGCACTAGTGCATGATTCCATCAAACAGGTAGACCTAGAGAGAGTACTGTTTCAGGTGTCCCTCACACACACAAGTTGAACAGTGCACAGCAGGAGTGCAAGATTCCCTCAAACAGGGTGAACTTGAGAGAGCAGCAGTGCAGGCATTACACACACACACACACGTTGAATAGTGAACAGCAGTAGTGCATGATTCCATCAAACAGGTAGACCTAGAGAGAGCACCGTTTCAGGCGTCCCTCGCACACACAAGTTGCACAGTGCACAGCAGGAGTCCAAGATTCCCTCAAACAGGGTGAGCTCGAGAGAGCAACAGTGCAGGCATCACACACACATACACACACACAACCACATGTTGAACAGTGCACATCAGAAGTGAAAGATTCACTCAAACAGGTTGAACTAGATAGAGCACAAGTGCAGGCATCACACACACACACACACATTGAACAGTGCACAACAGAAGTGCAGGCTTCCCATAAACAGGTAGAAGTAGAGAGAGTACACGTGCAGTGTTTGACGGACCGGGAGGGTCGGCCGAGGACAAGGGGAGAGGTCTCCGGCGAGAGTCGTCTCCAGCGATCGTACAGATGAGTAACTTCCCCCCCACAGATATACACCACACAAGGATAGGAGTTAATGTTCTTTATAAGCGATTTCTTAAGGTACGATGGAATGGTACAAGGAGGTCTGGACTCAGGGGTCCCCTCGATTCTAGTCTCTTGGTTTGGGAAAGGGGGTAGCGGGACAGTCTGGTTACCAATCTGGTAGCTGAGATGGTATGATGGATAGCTCACAATCCTCGAGCTCGATGTTCTAGCTTTGGACGGGCCGCGGCAGCGCCAGCAGGTCCCGGTGAAGGTGGTCGTTACACGGTCCGCGGCAGCGCCAGCAGGTCCCGATGAAGGTGGTCGTTACAACGGTCCGCGGCAGCGCCAGCAGGTCCCGATGAGGATGGAGGATGCAGAAGGCCGCGGCAGCGCCAGCAGGCAGGACGATAGTTCACAAGGCAGGGCTACGGCAGCGCCGGTAGTCCGTCAAGGCTGAGTTCTTCTCGGTGTCTCTCGACTCCAGGATACAACTGCCTTCCTGCTCTGGAGCTGCCCTAGTTATAGGTCTGGCGCCCTTTGATGTCCGGACCCTCGCACTTGGAGGTCGGAAGGTCTGGGATGAGGGAGTCCAGACACCCAGCAGGGGGGTGGAGCCAGCGCCCGGGGGAGCTGGAGGGCGATCGGCACCTGGCGGGGGAGAGCCATCGACACTTCTTTCTCCCATTGACCTGCCAAGTGGTCCGTTCACCTCCTGGGTGGATGGTGGTGCCGGGATGTCGGGGCCTGGCCAGGCCCAGGGTTAGGGTCGAGCTGAGGCCACGCGGCCTCGTGGTGCAGTGTCCAAGATGGTGGCTGGTCCGGCCGGGGGAGCCGGTAGTGGTTTGGCCCCATGATACATGGATGTCCGGGGGCAGGAGTTCCGTCGGGAGACAGGGTGCGGGTTGTTCTCGTGGGTAACACCTGGAGGGCCGGGGCTTGGGCCCTGTCATGCGGGGAGGGAGCAAGCCCTTCATGTGGCCTGTCCAACATGCGTCCCCCCCAGCTGAAGGCGGGGAGAGTCACCCATCCTCTTGGGGACTCTCCTCGTCTAGGCGGAAAAAGCGTGACAGGCCATCTGCGTTGGCGTGGTCTTGGCCCGGTCGATGTTCCACAGTGAAGTCCATCCCCTGCAGGGAGATGGACCAGCGCAATAGTTTGGGGTTTTCCCCCCGCATCTGCATTAGCCACTGCAGGGGTCGATGATCGGTTTGCACCCGGAAGTGGGTACCGAAGAGATAGGGCCGGAGCTTTTTGAGGGCCCACACCACTGCGAAGGCCTCCCTCTCGATTGTGCTCCAGCGCTGTTCTCGGGCCAGGAGGCGTCTGCTGATGAAGGCCACCGGCTGGTCAAGACCCTCGGGGTTCAGCTGGGAGAGAACCGCCCCGATGCCGTGGTCGGAGGCGTCCGTTTGCACAATGAATTCCCGACTGTAATCGGGGGCCTGGAGCACACGGGCAGTGCACAGGGCGGCTTTCAGCTTCTCGAAGGCCGCTTGACAGTCGGGGGTCCAGTTAATCTTCTTCAGGTGGTTTTTGGATGTGAGACCCGTGAGGGGCCCCACAATGCTGCCATAGTCCCTCACGAACCGCCGGTAGTAGCCGGTGAGCCCCAAGAAGGCTCGGACCTCGGTCTGCGTGACTGGGGGCTGCCAGGATTGGATGGCAGCGATTTTGAGTTGCAGAGGGGCCACCAGACCGCTTCCCACCTGGTGTCCGAGGTAGGTCACGGATCCCTGCCCAATTTGGCACTTGCCGGCCTTGATTGTGAGGCCGGCCTGCTGGAGGGCCTGCAGGACCTCTCGGAGGTGGTGGAGGTGGTCGGACCAGTGGCGGCTGTACACAGCGATATCGTCCAGGTAGGCGGCGCTGAACTCCTCGAGCCCCGCCAAGACCTGGTTCACTAGTCGCTGAAAAGTAGCTGGGGCATTCTTCATGCCGAAGGGCATGACCTTGAAGTGGTAGTGGCCATCGGGGGTAGAAAAGGCGGACCGTTCTTGGGCCCGGGGTGTGAGACCGATCTGCCAGTAGCCCGCTGTCAGGTCGAAGATGCTGAGGTAGCGGGCAGCCCCCATGCGGTCGATCAATTCATCCGCTCGGGGGATGGGATGAGCGTCGGTCCTGGTGACAGCATTCAAGCCCCGATAGTCGACGCAGAATCGGAGTTCAGGAGTGGTGCCGGGGGCAGCAGCTTTGGGGACCAGCACGACCGGGCTGGCCCAGGGGTTGTCCGAGGGCTCGATGACCCCGAGCGTGAGCATTTTGGATACTTCCTCTTGGATGCAGGCCCGCACCCGATCTGGTACGCGGTATGCCCGGTGTCTGATAGGGGGACTGTCCCCAGTGTCCACGTCGTGCAAGCACCAGGGGGTGACCCCTGGGGTGAGGGAAAACAAAGTAGCAAACTGCAGCAGGAGGTCCCGGCAGCCTTGGCGCTGCTCTGGGGTGAGGGCCTCGGAGAGCCGGACCCCGTCCACGGAACCATCTTTCTCCTGAGTCTTCAGGAGATCAGGGAGAGGCTCGGAGTCTTCTTCCGCCCCACTGTCTGTAGCCATCAGGAGGCTGAGTTCCGAGCGCACAAAGTGGGGTTTGAGTCTGTTGGTGTGGAGGACCCGGAGGGGGTTCCGGGGAGACTCCATATCGATGAGATAGGTGACTGGGCTCTTGCGTTCGACCACTTTGAAGGGCCCCGTCCACTTGTCCTGCAAGGCACATGGTTCGGTGGGGGACATCACCCACACTTGTTGACCAGGTTCGAATTCGACGGAGGAGGCATTTTGATCGTACCATTTTTTCATGTCCTCCTGACTGGCCTCAAGATTCGCTTTTGCCATTTCCCTGAATCGCCGGGTCTGATTGCGTAGTGTCAGGAGGTACTTGAAGACGTCTGGAGGGGTCTTTAGGGGGGCCATCTCCCAACCTTCTTTGACTAGGCTGAGGGGCCCTCGCACAGGGTGCCCGTACAAGAGTTCGAAAGGGCTAAAACCGAGGGACTTCTGGGGAACTTCTCGATAGGCGAAGAGGAGGCACGGAAGTAGTACATCCCACTGGCGACGGAGGGGCTCTTACAATCCCCCAATCATTCCCTTGAGCGTGCGGTTGAATCGCTCAACTAGTCCGTTTCCTTGAGGATGATAGGGGGTCGTGAATCGGTAGGTGACCCCGCACTGTTGCCAGAGGGACTTCATATATTTCGAAATAAAGTTTGTGCCTCGGTCGCTGACGACTTCTCGGGGGAAGCCCACCCGGGAGAAGATCCCCATTAAGGCCCGGCCGACCACCGGAGCTGTTACAGTTCGCAGGGGCACAGCCTCGGGGTAGCGGGTGGCGTGGTCCACCAGTACCAGGATGAACCGATGTCCTTGTGCTGTGCGGGGGTCCAGGGGCCCCACAATGTCTATTCCCACCCTCTCGAATGGGGTGGTGACAACTGGGAAGGGTTGCAGAGGTGCTTTGAGTTTGCGGCCGCTCTTCCCGCTGGCCTGGCACGTGGGGCAGGACCGGCAGTGGTTGAGGATGACGTTTCGCATCCTCGGCCAGAAAAAGTGGGTCACCAGGCGACTGTAGGTTTTGTCCTGGCCCAGGTGTCCAGCCAGAGGGACATCGTGGGCCAAATTTAACAGGAAGTCTCTGAAACGGAGGGGCACCACCAGCACTCGACTGGCCCCTAACTCCGCGATTCTCTGTTCACTGTATAACAGGTCGTTATCCCAATAGACCCAATGGGCTCCGGTGGTGTCCCCTGCGCTCTGGGCGATGGCTTGCTGGCGGAGTCCCTCGAGGGAGGGACAGGTCTTCTGCTCTTGGCGGAACTGTTCCTGGGTGGGCCCCCCTTCTTGACGCCACTGAGCCAGGTCGGGAAGGTCCTGGGGCTGGGCGACCCCGTCGGGGGTTTGCTCTGGGGGGTCGGTATAGTCGGGGTCCTCTACTGGAGCGATCGGGGGAGGAGGTGCAGGCCATTCTGGTTCTTCTGGTCGGGGGATGGCACGGGCGGCCATGGACCGGGTGGTTACGCACGCCCAGTCCGGGAGGCCCAGCATCCCCAGGTGCTCTCTTCTTTCGACGGCGGCCCACGGGGAACTCTCAAGATCATTCCCCAGGAGACAGTCCACGGGGGCATCATCCCGGACCATCACCTTCAACATGCCGGAGACCCCTCCCCATTCGAAGGGGACGCAGGCCATCCGACATAGACTCTCTGAATTGTCGGCTGAGCGGACGGGGCAGAGAATGTTCGGCAGGATCTGCTCTGGTTTTACCAGGTGACAGCGGACGGCCGTCACACTGGCCCCTGTGTCACGTAGGGCTTCGGCCCGGCGCCCATTAATGTTCACCCACTGGCTATATTTTCTGGTGTTGGCGGGTAGGGGGGCCCGCGGGACCATGTCTTTTCCCCCTAGGCACGCTAGAACCATGGCGGCCGGTTCCCACTCTTGTTGGGCCTGCTCATATTCTTCTTGTTCCTCGGAGATTTGTTCTCCCCCCAGGGCGGCGGCAGCTACCTGGCGGGGTTTTGGCGTTTGGTTCTGCGGGCAGTTCGGGTCATTGGCGTAGTGGCCGACTCGCTGGCATCGGTGACACGTGACGTTGGCTCGGAACCCCGGGCGCATCGGGGGGTTGCCCCGGCTGGCCGGGGGCGGGGTGCTGGCAGCGGGAGCGGCCGGGACGGTGTCTCTCCCTCGCCCCTGGCCTCCTCCTCGGGGACGGTGCTGACCTTGGTTGTTCCGGTTTTGCTCGTGTGGCCCTCTCCGGCCCACTCGGGTGCTTTCCCACCGGTCAGCTTCGGCGGCGAGTTGCCGTGGGTCAGTCAATTTACTGTCGAGGAGGTGCTGCCTGAGCTCGACGAAGCAGTTGTTAGATAGGTGCTCCCACACCATGAGATTAAAAAGTTGCTCGTAGGTCGTTACGTGGCTTCCCTTGATCCAACCCTCGAAGGCTCGGCTGAAATAGTTGACATATTCCACCCAAGTTGTACCCGGGATCCGGGTGCAGTCCCGAAACCTCTGGCGGTACATTTCGGGTGTGAGCCCATATCGGGTGAGGAGGGCAGCCTTCATGTGGTCATAGGATGACATCTGATGGTCTGGGAGCTGTAGCAGGGCATCGCGGCCTTCGTTGACGAACCTCCCCCATAGGCCGGCTCCCCAGTCACTTCGATCGATCCGGTGGGAGGTCATGGCGATCTCGTAGGCCTTGAACCACTGTTGTATGTCGTCCTCTCGGACATACTCTCGGACGACATCCTTGGGGATGTGGACTTTCTTTTCTGTCGCTCCCGGGGTGCGCGGTCGCTCGGGCACCTCCGGTTCTTTGTTCTGCTTCCGTAGTTCTATTTCTGCCAGTTTGCGCTCGTGTTCGTATGCTAATCTTTTTTCTTCGAGCTCTCTCTGCCTCTGTTTTTCTTCCCGTTCTTCTCGGAGCCGCAGATGTTCTAGGTTCAGTTTTTGCTCGGCTAATTTTAGTTCACCGTCCATTTTGAGTCGTGCCATTTCTAACTCATGTAGTCTGTTTTTTTCTCTTTCTTGGATCTCTTCCTGCGAGAGGCCCGTTCCTCGCTCTTCGGGAGCCGTGGCGTTCCTCTCTGATGCTGCACCGTTTCGGTCTGGGGATCTGGCGACCCCGGTTTCTGCCCACGACTCAATGGCGTGCTTAAAATCGTCTTTGGTACTCAGGCCGGTGGTAGCAATGCCTAGTTCCATGCAGAATTGTTTCAATTCACGATGGCTGTACTCTTCCAATTTATCCATCTGGAATTTCTCGGTGGATCCGCTCTCTTTGGTTGACATTGTGGTTTTGTCGTGGGGTGAGCTACTCTCTGTACGATTACGCGTTGATTCGGATCGCGCCGCTGGCCACCAATGTTAGACGGACCGGGAGGGTCGGCCGAGGACAAGGGGAGAGGTCTCCGGGGAGAGCCGTCTCCAGCGATCGTACAGATGAGTAACTTCCCCCCCACAGATATACACCACACAAGGATAGGAGTTAACGTTCTTTATAAGCGATTTCTTAAGGTACGATGGAATGGTACAAGGAGGTCTGGACTCAGGGGTCCCCTCGATTCTAGTCTCTTGGTTTGGGAAAGGGGGTAGCGGGACAGTCTGGTTACCAATCTGGTAGCTGAGATGGTATGATGGATAGCTCACAATCCTCGAGCTCGATGTTCTAGCTTTGGACGGGCCGCGGCAGCGCCAGCAGGTCCCGGTGAAGGTGGTCGTTACACGGTCCGCGGCAGCGCCAGCAGGTCCCGATGAAGGTGGTCGTTACAACGGTCCGCGGCAGCGCCAGCAGGTCCCGATGAGGATGGAGGATGCAGAAGGCCGCGGCAGCGCCAGCAGGCAGGATGATAGTTCACAAGGCAGGGCTACGGCAGTGCCGGTAGTCCGTCAAGGCTGAGTTCTTCTCGGTGTCTCTCGACTCCAGGATACAACTGCCTTCCTGCTCTGGAGCTGCCCTAGTTATAGGTCTGGCGCCCTTTGATGTCCGGACCCTCGCACTTGGAGGTCGGAAGGTCCGGGATGAGGGAGTCCAGACACACAGCAGGGGGGTGGAGCCAGCGCCCGGGGGAGCTGGAGGGCGATCGGCACCTGGCGGGGGAGAGCCATCGACACTTCTTTCTCCCATTGACCTGCCAAGTGGTCCGTTCACCTCCTGGGTGGATGGTGGTGCCGGGATGTCGGGGCCTGGCCAGGCCCAGGGTTAGGGTCGAGCTGAGGCCACGCGGCCTCATGGTGCAGTGTCCAAGATGGCGGCTGGTCCGGCCGGGGGAGCCGGTAGTGGTTTGGCCCCATGATACATGGATGTCCGGGGGCAGGAGTTCCGTCGGGAGACGGGGTGCGGGTTGTTCTCGTGGGTAACACCTGGAGGGCCGGGGCTTGGGCCCTGTCATGCGGGGAGGGAGCAAGCCCTTCATGTGACCTGTCCAACATGCAGGCATCACACACACACAAACGCTGAACAGTGCACAGCAGTAGTGCATGATTCCATCAAACAGGTGGAACTAGAGAGAGCTTCGTTTCAGGCGTCCCTCACACACACAAGTTGAACAGTGCACAGCAGGAGTGCAAGATTCCCTCAAACAGGGTGAACTAGAGAGAGCAACAGTGCAGGCATCACACACACACACACACACACACGTTGAGCAGTGCACATCAGAAGTGCAAGATTCCATCAAACAGGGTGAACTAGATAGAGCACAAGTGCAGGCATCACACACACACACACACACACACACACATTGAACAGTGCACAACAGAAGTGCAAGATTCCCACAAACAGGTAGCAGTAGAGAGAGCACACATGCAGGCATCACACACACACAAACGTTGAACAGTGCACAGCAGTAGTGCTTGATTCCATCAAACAGGTGGAACTAGAGAGAGCTTCGTTTCAGCCATCCCTCACACACACAAGTTGAACAGTGCACAGCAGGAGCGCAAGATTCCCTCAAACAGGGTGAATTAGAGAGAGCAACAGTGCAGGCATCACACACACATATACACACACAACCACATGTTGAACAGTGCACATCAGAAGTGAAAGATTCCCACAAACAGGGTGAATTAGAGAGAGCAACAGTGCAGGCGTCACACACACACACACGTTGAGCAGTGCACATCAGAAGTGCAAGATTCCCTCAAACAGGGTGAACTAGAGAGAGCTATTATTTGGGAAATGGGGACCCCTACCAAACATATAGGCTTGCTATGCGTAGGGATATGTAAACTTTGTATGAAAAACCAGTAGCAAGCTTCTAATTAATTAGAGCATAATCTAGGTGCAACCAAATCTGTAACCATAACACATAATATACAAAAGTGAAAAAATCCCAAAAATATATGTATGTTTTTATATTATTATCAATTATTTGTTTAGAAAAATCTGTTTTTGATTTGTTTTCTTCATTTACGTCATATTCAACAGATTCAAAACTGTACATATATGCATCAACACACTTAGATTCATAGAACATTACAGCTTTTATATTTTCAATTTAGAACCTAAAGATGATTATTATAGTTGAAACATAAAAGAGAGAGCGATGACAACTTGATGATGGCAAGTGGCAGAATGGGAACTACGCGCATTTCGGCACTGCTGCCTTCATCAGGAACCGTCTATTGCGCAAAAACTAAATAAAATACAAAAGATATATATAAATAACAAGAAATGGTTACTTATCAAATTGAACATATGCACCTTGATTATCTAGTATATATAATTGCTCTTAGAAAATACATATGATATATTATAATTATTTGTCACGGTAAAACTGATTCATTGTACATACTCACAAAAAAAAAATTATATTGGAAATTATATGATAATGTCTTTTTCATATCCATAGTGTCACTTCGTTAACATCATATAGTTCAATTTTCAGCGTTTTGTAACAATCCATTTTTTATATATTACAATGTCAATATACTGGAATAAGGTTATGGACTTTAGACAACGTCTTTATGTGCAAAATCACCAGGAACTTTGCCTCGCTCATCACAGCGTTCATTCGAACAGACCTCCCCACAGAGGGAGAGAGAGAACTACTGGACCTACTCCTAACAGCGGCAGTCAAACTCGTGCTAAACAACTGGAAAGACTCCTCAAAAACATCCTACAAGAGCTGGCTCAACTGGATTACCTACCTTAGAGGAGCAGATAGCCTAGCACTGCAATACACCCCGTGGAAGGCGTCTTCCAGAGGTCTATGGGAAGCGTTGGACAAAGCGCTAGTCCCTTATGATCCGCAATAGGAAATAGATACAGTCAGATACCAAGGCGAGGACCTGAATTAAAGGACTACCTAAGCTTGAGAAAGTATGCGATCGCGCTTCTTTCCTATCCTTCTCCTTCAACTTATTCTAATCTATCCTATACACTCCCACCTTAGAAACTCTCTTGTCACTATATGAAACGAGCTAACAATGGTGGAGCCGACCTAAAAGTAACACTATGCTAACAGATATACCATGTAACCTATACCATGTAACCTAAGGGCGACTCCGACAGACAAATGTCTTGTATGTCCTGTATATGTATAAAAATACCTAATAAAAATACTATTAAAAAAACAAAACAATATCAATGTACTATAAACCTCAATGGCAGCACATAAATCATATTATTTTTCACAGATACTGAATTGAAGTATACGACCTGATTAAACTATATACATTGACCATATCTATGTACATTTGCTACATATTACATACATACCATTACATTTCAAACCACGTGAATGTGTATAATACAAAAGGTGGTAAAGTAAGAAGTTAGTAATGAAAATTAAGATTTAAGAAGAAAAAACAGATGAAAAAGAAGAAAAGAAAAGATAACAGTGAACTCTAATGAATTACACAGAAATCCTTATCATTCTGTGTGTTTTCTTTTCATGTCATCAACATATGTTGTTTCGTCTTCAAAACTAGCTATAATAGTGTAGGGGCCCGTTCATGGATACGTTGCAAATAATTAGACAATTATAAATGATTTCATTATAAGTAACCACGTTATTGCTGACTTTAGCTTCTAAACCTTTGTAATTGATTAAGAAACTTGACTTACTTGAGGAGATAGACTCCATAGGTTGAAATTCTTATTTTGCTTGTAACTAAAAAGATTGTTTCCAAGGAATACTGAAAAGACAGGGCATAGTCCGACTGAAATTCTGTATAATAAATTGAACATACAGATACTCTTTCATAAATTAAAAGTTCATGTAGTTGATTTTAAGAGGGACCCATCAGTAAGTTCGCAGCATTAAATACTGTAAAGTATCAATCAAAACGTCACTGTTAACCAATAATCGGTGTTTACTAACAAAGATGTCTATATTAAGACCACATTTCTTTTTATTTTGACATCAAAATGTGACTGATTTATCATAATAGATTGTGATAGATATTGTGGATAAATGAAGACGTATGCATGCTGTTGACCAATAGAACTACTTAGCTGAGCAGTGCACAGCAGGAGTCCAAGATTCCCTCAACCAGGGTGAACTAGAGAGAGCGACAGTGCAGGCATCACACACACATACACACACACATTGAACAACACATTGAACAGTGCACATCAGAAGTGCAAGATTCACTCAACCAGGGTGAACTAGAGAGAGCAACAGTGCAGGCATCACACAAACGTTGAACAGTGCACAGCAGTAGTGCATGATTCCATGAAACAGGTGGAACTAGAGAGAGCACCGTTTTAGGTGTCCCTCACATACACAAGTTGAGCAGTGCACAACAGGAGTGCAAGATTCCCTCAAACAGGGTGAACTAGAGAGAGCAACAGTGTAGGCATCACACACACACACACACACACACACATTGAACAGTGCACAACAGAAGTGCAAGATTCCCTCAAACAGGTAGAACTAGAGAGAGTAAACATCCTGGCATCACACACACACACACATACACACAAACGTTGAACAGTGCACAGCAGTAGTGCATGATTCCATCAAACAGGTAGAACTAGAGAGAGCAACAGTGCAGACATCACACACACACACACACACGTTGAACAGTGCACATCATTAGTGCAAGATTCCCACAAACAGGTAGTACTAGAGAGAGCACAAGTGCTGGCGTTTCACACACACACACACACACGTTGAACAGTGCACAACAGAAGTGCAAAATTCCCTCAAACAGGTAGAACTAGAGAGAGCACAAGTGCAGGCATCACACACACACATAAACACACACGTTGAACAGTGCACAGCAGTAGTGCATGATTCTATCAAACAGGTAGACCTAGAGAGAGCACCGTTTCAGGCGTCCCCCGCACACACAAGTGAACAGTGCACAGCAGGAGTGCATGATTCTATCAAACAGGTAGACCTAGAGAGAGCACCGTTTCAGGCGTCCCTCGCACACACAAGTGAACAGTGCACAGCAGGAGTGCAAGATTCCCTCAAACAGGGTGAACTAGAGAGAGCAATAGTGCAGGCATCACACACACACGTTGAACAGTGCACAACAGAAGTGCAAGATTCCCACCAACAGGTAGAACTAGAGAGATCACAAGTGCAGGTGAGACACACACATACACACACGCACACACACATGTTGAACAGTGCACAGCAATAGTGCATAATTCCATTAAACAGGTAGCACAAGAGAGAGCAGAAGAGCAGGTTTCATGCACACACACACGTTGGACAGTGCACAGCAGTAGTGCATGATTCCATCATTAAACAGGTAGAACTAGAGAGAGCACCGTTTTAGGCGTCTCTCCCACACAAGTTGAACAGTGCACAACAGAAGTGCAAGATTCCCTTAAACAGGTAGAACTAGAGAGAGCACAAGTGCAGGCGTCACACACACACACACACACACTCATGTTGAACAGTGCACATCAGAAGTGCAAGATTCCCTCAAACAGGGTGAACTAGAGAGAGCAACAATGCAGGCATCACACACACACACACACACAAGTTGTACAATGCACAACAGTAGTGCAAGATTCTCTCAAACAGGTAGAACTAGAGAGAGCACTAGTGCAGGCGTCTCCTTCACATACACACAAGTAGTACAGTGCAGAACAAATACTTGTACCCGCCAATAAGGAAAGTGAGTAGGACGTATCATACGTGTCAGTACCTTTACCACTGCCAACAATGATTTGAAAAAGATAAGGCTAAACCGCCGGGGCTTGAATAAAGATCAGATCCCACAAAGGAAGCCCCTCTCCCCATTTAAGCGGGGTTCAACACTAGGGCTTCTCTAGTCCGGGCTGCTTTTCCTAACTAACCAAAGTAACCCTTACTTCCAGTGGGCTTTACCACCAGTTTTAGGTCACTATACATGCGGTCACTGTTTGGCCTGTAAATACTGTATTAACACAAAAGTATTCACTCATCTTAATGCTAAATTTGTTCTCAATGCATTTACCAACTGCAACACACAAGATGTGATTTATGCACTAGAGTCAAATTTCGGAGGGTGGGGCTAATAAAAATTTCGGGGGGGCTAATTTTTCTAGCAATAGGCAGAGTGGAGATGCAGGGTTTCTAAGAAGGGGTGAAAGAACAACAAAGCCTCATTAACAAGTAAATGGTCTTTTAAAGACCTGTGAAGTACTCAGGTGCGGCTGCAATAAGCCAGGCGCCGGACCAGTAGTTCAACAAGCATTGGCATAGCCAATAGGTCTCGCCTTTTCGCCTTATAAGTGTTTAGCTATGCAGCACATTGTTCTGGGACAAATACAGAACGACATAAGCGATGGTATAAAAAAATATATATAAATGCAACCACCTAAGTTCATTCACATTACCTCTATGGAGTACAATCCTTATGATTCCCAGATCCCTCTTTAGCACTAATATCAGCAATCCAAAATGCACATTACTACTCCTGGGCATGTGAACAAACCATTAAAGTTAATCTTTGCCCGAAATTTTATTTTCCCATAATAGTAAAATAGTGGCATGGTTGAGGGGAAAAAACGATAATGAACTGAAACGTTTGTGGCTTATTATGAAAGAATGCAGGAACATATAAAGCATGAACATGGACTGCGAGTCATGCTCCATGGAGTCATCAAGCGAACTGTGGCATGATGAGTGGCCTCTGCCCACCTCCCACACACAGCACGTTTCTGGGACATCGCCTGATGTTCCAGGCTGACTACAGGGTCTGCACTGAAGTCCAGCCACACTGTGACCCACCAGGCTCTGCGCAGTAGGCGGCGTAAAACATGTAACGCTCCCTTGGCAACCTGGGCAATGTGCCTGCCCTGGCGCCTGCAGGATGCCCTAGAAGGGCGGGCCTCTAGTGCCAGCAAGGTACCAGCCCACCCCCCTTCCTCTGATTATGGGGACCCCTCGAGGAGGAGTCCCCCTACTCAGGCAGCCTGCGGCGCGCAGGGCGCGTCATTTCCGGGGCGCGAGGAACAGGGGGGAGGTATAGGCCTCCCCCACCCTCTGTCCTTCCTCTTTTGCGCCCCGGACATGCGTGTGTGGGGGGAGAGGGGTCACGGTGGCCTGAAGCCGAGCAGTTCTTCAGAACTCCCCGCAAAGGTGGCTCACGCGCCGCTGCAAGGGAAAGGGTGAATGCAGGAACACATAAAGCATGAACATTTACTGCAAGTAGAAATGCAACCGCGCCAACATTGTTCCCCAAACCTCACTTCTGTTGAATAAGAGGCCTGCACTGGGCAAGCTAAAGAAGAGTTTATTTCAAGAAGGTTGGTTGTTGCATGTGTTAGTACCCAAATGAACACAATTCTTTACTGCTACCAATTTGCAAATAGGCTTGTTGCACTCATGTGAGATATAGGCTGGTTTGTCACTTGTTTTGATGTCTGCAGTACCAGACCTCCAAACTTGCAATTTGAGCTTCACCACTTACTCAACTGTGTGACCCTGGGCAAATTACTTTCTTTCCCTGTGTTTAGTTATCTTACCGATAACAATTGTAAGCATTTAATTTCAGTTTCAAGCACTAGACTTTTACATAGATTAGAAAGATGCCATCTTTATTTGGTTTTAACATCCATATCAATATCTGTTAGGCCATAGATTTAGCAGCGCTTTCCTTTTTTGTGTGATTTCTGCATCACAGTAATATTGGGTCCTACTATGAAATCAGCAGTGTTTGTCCTTGTTATGGAAAAACATATATATTTACAAAATGTGTCAGTTTTGTCATCCTATTTTTGGCCAGATAGTTTCATTCAGCAGGGTACCTCGTTACTGTAAGGGTATCGCCTATTTATAGAGTTACTAATACTACTTATTTTCGTGACATGCTCCACATGGCAGCTTCAAAGCGCTCTGATTTAGCCCAAACATCGGCATACTGGCAGAGTCGCTACATTAGACAGTGCACAGCCCAAACCCCATAATGCCAGACTAACGCATAGTTATTTGGGACACAGCAAGACCTTTACGTTTTTATCGTGGGTTTGTGCCAAAACAATACAACAAATAATCTCACAATGCATTCTATTACTGTAGCAACAGCTATTTTATACTAGTCACAAAGCTAGAATTACCATTTTGTCAGTGGACATCACCCTGCGCAGCAGCACTAGCCTTATGCTAATACGTTAATGCACCTTTCATTATGAATTAAATACTAATTATTTCATCCACCCTTTGCACAAGCGACACACGTTTTTCAGCACTTTCCACACTAATTCCCAGGAACATTTATAACACATACTATCCAAAGACAGTTCGCCCATTGCTTCCATACTCGCCCCCCCCCTCCAGCCTAGCCATCCCTGCCCTCTGCCCCGCACTCAGTCCTGCCACCTAATATCATGTTCTTGCCTCATCGTGACTTTCATTTGCTCCGCACTATGTCCTAACAGTTATTCTCAGATGTATAACTTCGTGCCTGTCCCTCTGCCCCGCACTCTACCCTAACACTTATCCTCATGTTAAAAACTCGCCGTGCTTACCCCTCTGCCTCACACTTTATCCTGCCACCTAATCATATGCACGCATTCCACCTTTGCTTCCGCCTGCTGCCCCGCACTCTATCCTGCCACCTATCCTTGAGTTATTGCCTTACCGTGCCTTTTACTTTGCCCCTTGTACTGTCCTCCTACCTAGACTCATATTCTTGCTTCACCTTGACTTTCACTCTGCCCCACACTCTGTCCTGTCACTTAGCTTCATGCTTTTCACTCCCTGTGCCTGTCCCTCTGCTCTGCACTATGTCCTCACAGTTAGCCTCATTTTCTTCAGTCACTGTGCTTGTCCCTCTGCCTTGCACTCTGTCTTGCCACCTACCCTTATATTATTGCCTCGCCCTGCCTTTTACTTTGCCCTGCGCTCTGTTCTCCTACCTATACTCATGTTCTTGCTTTGCCCTTCCCTTTCTGCTTGTCCCTCTGCCCTGCACTCTCTCCTGCCACCTAAACATATGCAGGCGCTCCACCTTTGCCTGCACATGATCTTTCATTCCCTTTGTTTCTTTATCAAGTCCTTCGTGTTTATTTTTTTGCCACATAGTATTTACTTTTCTTTTCTTCGCTTTTCTTGTCTCGACACACGACAGTACCGTATTCTGTTCCCTTTCACCTGCACTCTCTCCTGCCACTGTTTATATGCTATGACAAAAGGTCTAATAAACAATATTGAACAACGACAATTGACCTGCATAAGTTCATGTACTATATACCAACTAACTCAAAACAACACCAATAAACAACACAAATATACCAATCCAATAACTCTAACTCAACCAAATGCGAGACCTGTTGCATTGCAAATGCTTGTTATTAAAATTGGTGCCAGCTTTGTCCATGCATGTAATGACTGCCGTGGCGAGGAAAAATGCTACCGCCGGCCACAGCTTGCAGTGCATGTGCGCGAGTGGTGCGCACGCAGCAGTAATCACGCCATATGGCGCCTCTGCATATGTGCGCGCCCGCGCACATGCACTGCAAGCTGTGGCCGGCGGTAGTGCTGGAGCAGAATTTTCTGATGAAAATCATTCGGGTTTTTTTAAGCTCTGGTTTGTCTATTGTCGAAAGAAATTAAAAATTGTTAATTTATAATTACTAATTATTTGTTTTGTGTAAATGTTTTGACTAATTAATACGTACTAATAAGAGAGAACTATACGTGGGAATGCGTTTGTGTGCTTACTAATAAATGTGCATGTTTATTAAATAAATTTTGCTGAGTGCTGTTTATTTTAAAGCACAAAATGCTTTTGTGCTAATGCTTTTCTTATGTTGCAAAGGCTAGATAATTACATACACATAAGGGTATTATTTGGGGTTAACACTGTTCAATCACTATGCTGTAGTAACGTTGTTTTTGTTTCTTTTAATTAAGATGGTACGTTTTGGCCTAGTGAAAGATGGCTGCCATTTAAAGCCTACTTTCGAGTGATTGAGTTGTGATGAGAAGGCCTTGCTGAATATGGTCGAGAGTCATCTGACCACAGTCTTCGCCTGGTTTGAAATTTTCCGTGAGGACAGCAGCTCTGGGCGAACATCCAAGTGCATCTGAGTAACCTTGGAGGACAAAGGAGCCACAATGAACTTTGTGATTATAGCACTGGCTTCGTGATGATTCTAAGGAAGTGCATTTCCGAAAGAGAAACATTTGCAAGTTTGAGTCCTCTTCTTCCGTTTTTTTATTTTTGTGATTTTTCTGAGCGGAGATTTCCAAATGTAGCGATGCTACATCCTTTCCTTCTCGCTCTGCTCAGCGGTTCAGCGGATGTTTTAAACATTTTATGTTGCCTTCTTTTGTTAGATTTATTATAAATATTGTTAGCCTAGAGAGGGTTTTTGCCATCTATGCCACTTCTTCCCAAACCTGCGTTGGTGAGGATCGATGCTGTGAGGACGGAGACTCGGGAGACTTCTACTGAGAGACTGTCCTGACCCATTTTGACATTTAGTTAGAATAGGTAATTATGAGAATGATGATTTATTTTGAATTGATTTTCCATTTGAACTAATTTTTAGATAAAGTACCATTATTTTAAATACAGTGTTGGTGATTGTTTCTTGTCAATTATTGATTACTCTATTTTGATTATTGTTGTTTAGATTGTGGTTTAAATCATGACTCAAGACAGTACCTATTAGGTCTTATCGACCTTGGTGCAGATGCAGGGTGTTTAGAAGGGTTTTCTTTCCACAGGTTTAGTGGTAATAGAGCAGGGGTCTCCAACCTTTTCTGTAGTGAGAGCTACTTCCGATCAGTGAAAATCTTCGTGAGCTACTAAAGGCTAAGCAACTCGCGCATTTTTTGGAGACACCTCCCACGCCCTGCTTAATTGTCTTTAAGCCTAATTTCTTTATGGCCCATACTGTGGTATGAACAAAATACAACTATAGAGCTGATCAAAGCTGTCAGCAGACTGAAAATCATTAAATAGTAAACTGTATATCTGTCTCACACCTCATTCGCCACACTGCTATGCACTGCGTCACATAACATGATAACAATAACTGCACCTTGGTGTTTATCAGGCAAGACAAGAAAGCACTTCCAACATAGGATCAAAAACCAAAGAAAACACTTCGAACCAACCACCCTACATATGCCATAGCTTGCTAACCATGTAGGTAAGTGCTCCGGTGCCACAATTAGTAAGCGCTATTAAACTGCTGCAATAGAAGGCTTCCCCTTTCTTCATTATCAAAAACAAAGGGAGAAAGGTTATGTTACAAATGAATACATATGATTTTCATTCATGTCCGGGCCTTTGCAGACTATTGGAACAACAAATGGCCGACATTTGGAAAGGTGGTAGCCTTGCTTTCCTTATAAAGCACTTCACTCAGTTCTATAACACATGCTTTAAGTCTGCAAAGTCCATTTTCAGAAAATGCATAGTTCTGCAATGTTCAGCAACAGACTGCTAAGCCTTGCACTCACTGCACAGTCCTCTTCGACTTCCAGTAATAATATATAGTAGCATGAAACATAGGTCAATGTCCCTCAGCGCATACCTCAATAAACAGAAAGCTCCATAGCCTGATCAATAACAGGTTCTAGCCAGGAACAACCCTTTGTAATCCATTAAAAAAGGAATACAATACATTAATCTAGTCCAGCCTTATCACACTTCTGTTGAGTAGGACTCGCCTACAAACAATACGAACACATGCAAAAAAAGATAGTTGGATTATTTTCATATAAACATAACTTTCTGAAAATGAGCATGAAAAATAAATGGCACACTGGTAGTTCGCCTTATTCTCATGGTATTTCAAAGGGGCTCTCATCACCCGCCCAGACCGTGGGGAAAGCTGATATTTCTCAGACATTTCTGTGACTATGCATAAAGAGGGCTGCATTATAGCGCCTATTTGCTTTAATTGAAAATGTCATTATTGAAGCAGAAGGCCCCTTGTGTAACCTTACATATTATTGAAATAAGAAATAAAGCAAACTTATACATTAACTAATCTAATATACAGATCAAATTAATTCAAACTCCTACACATCATGAAATACTGAAAATGCTCAGACAAGCGAGCATGAATTTGTTCCTTAAAAACATGCCAAATCTGATCACACCTCGTGCATGCTCACACACTCCAGTTGTCTATTGCACTCACCAGCCTGCTTTCCTCCTACATAGGCCATGAGTTTCTAAATCAGTACAATGGAGTCCTTCATTCAACATTCTTCTGAGTAACACCTCAAGAACCATGCTAAATAAAGACATTACAACAATGGGATCAAAGTGCATGGGTAAAAGGGCTAATGAGCCTTGCTTAGAAAAATCCCACGCAAGAAGAAATTACATCATCTTAGCCCAGCCACTAAAATTGTAAACTGCCGCTAATAAATGCATAGCAGTAGATTAGTAGAAGTACTTAACAAATCAATTTGTTTTGCGTAGCTGTGGTGCAGCAAAACACAGCTCTGTGTCACACAAGCAGAGCTGCCTATGCACAAAGGAAGAGTGTGGGAGACAGAGAGACTGGGAGTGATAGGACAGAGAGGTGAAGGGCCTGCTTTGGGAGGATCGGGTCAGTACATGTAAAGCGCTTTGATTTCAACTTCGGCTGACACCACGCTTTAAAATTGAAAGAATATATAATGAAGCACATTAGCAGCCAATGTTAAAATCAAAGGGTCTTGCATGCACTGAGCCGCTTTCATTGACTACCACACAAAGGCAAATTTATAGCGTGCTGTAGTAGTAAGTGAAAGCAGTTTGTGCAGACAAGAATCTTTGATTTTAACATTTCCTGCCACCCCAGTTCCTGCCCAGTACCTGCAAGGACCTTGGACTTTAACCTCTGCTGCCACCGTGCTTTGTTACTGAAGTCCGATAGAAAGCACGGTGGCAGCCGATCTTAAAATCAAAGGGCCTTGCATGCACTAAGTCACAACGTCCTTGCCTGCCCTGAACTGCTTTCACTGACTTCCACACGAAGGCAAATTTAAAGCGTGTTGAAGTCAGTGAAAGCAGTTCAGGGCAGGCAAGGACTTTTGATTTTTAACATTGGCCTCCGCCGTGGTAGCAGCTCATTGCCTGCAGAATCTTGGATTTTAAGGTCGGCTGACACCGCACTTTATATCGAAGGCAAATGTAAAGAGCGGAAGCATCCGACCTTAAAATCAAAGGGTCTTGCATTCACTTAGCAGCTTTCACTGTCTACCACGCAAAGGCAAATTTAAAGCGTGCTGTAGTCAGTGAAAGCAGTTCATGCAGGCAAGGACTTTGGATATTTAAATCTGCTGCGACCGCGGTAGCTGCTCAGTGCCTGCAAGCACCTTGGATTTTAATATCGGCTGCCACCGCGCTTTGTTACTTAAGGCAGATGTAAAGCGCGGTGGCTGCTGATGTTAAAATCAAAGGTCTTACAATGCACTTAACCGGTTTTACAAACTATGCTGCTAATAATCAGGGGGGAACACTTACCAGTCCTGCGCAGCTTCCCAGGAGGATGAGATGGCAATTATGAAGTGTGGTGCCTGCCTGGAAAAGGCAGGTGGCGCGTGACTGCAGGAAGAACGTCACGTTCTTTGGCCCGCCCCACCCCAGCTAAGCTCACTTCAGCTAATCAGAGCAGCTGGTTTGTGTGAGGGCGGGCAAGGTCTTAGAGCTGGCAAAGACAATGATGGGATACAAAATAAAATGCTTAAATGACGTCTCTATAATTAGAAAGTAGCGCAAGCTACTCCCAGAGGGTCGGCGAGCTACCAGTAGCTCGCGATCGACCGGTTGGAGACCCCTGTAATAGAGTAATTGAGTGTATGTTAGTAAAATGGGCCCAAGTGTATGGTGAGTGTATGTGCGTGTAACTGTGAATTTACTCTATCCGTGGAAGTAAGTAGGATTTGTATACCCTGATCTGGATCAATTTCCTGGTAGCAGAATTTGATGGTTATGGAGATTGTCTTGATCTGATTAGATTGCTTGTATATTGGCTTTTTGATTATTGATTATTGATTGATGTTGGTATATGTACTAATACTATATGTTGGAGTCGTCGTGTTGAGTTTTATGTAGTGCTTCTGGAACTTGGGAGCTGGTAGCAGTTCCGTAGTAGGGCAGAGGGAAGTATATACTGCTCTCGGGAAAGACGGGATTGTTGGTCCTGTATGTATGCAGGAAAAACGTGTGACAATTGAAGTTGCATGTCACATTGTCTGGTTCGGAATCAGTGACATCGTCGTGTGTTACTACTAGATATATTTCTGGAATATAAGGAGTGTGTATGGTAGCGAAGGTTATCTGTGAAACTCTGGTCTTAAGTCCCAGGGATCCGTAAGGTTCACCGTTAAAGCTTATCGCGGGAGAAGTAATAGGTATTCTCTGAGCTTGTCTGAAGGACTGGGAAGAGGTAAGCTGCTTGGTTAACATATGTTATAATTCTGTAGTAGGGCAGATTGTTCGCTGTTCTCGGGAAAGCAATATTCTGTGTGTATGTTCTACATTTTCTTGTATGAATGTGCGTGAATGTATAAGTATTTAGTTGATTGTAAAACTCTTTGGAGCAGTCCTAGAGGAAACAGTTAATGAATACATGTTAGAAGGGCAGAGTAGAGGGATATGCTACTGTGTCAACGAAAGTATTAATTCCGTACTGAAACAGAAGTGAGTGAAAGACGGGATTCTTGTGAAATAGATTTTCTTTACTATTCTGTGGTTAGCGAAACAGACAATGGAGATGTTTATATGTTGTAACTAATAGATTTTGTAGAATTTGACACGAAGTCTACTGAGAAGTTTTGTAAAGGAGGGGTAGACGAGTGACAGGAGACAGGAGTAGGAGAGACTGCAGCGACTACTGACGTCATACAGACCGCGGTCTGATTGGATACTAGATCAGTACAGTGTTCGCGCTAGGATTGGTGCGTTGGTGTGAGCCGCGCAAGGATTGGAAGGGATTCTAGTGACGTAGACGTTCCAGGATTGGTGCGTTAGTGTGAGTCGCGCTGTTATTGGACAAAACATCGTACTATTCAGTTGTAATACGGAAGGGATTAGAAAGGTTTGGTAAACGTTAAAATGTATTACCAAGAAGAGAAAAAGAAAAAAACCTTGTTCGGAAAGATCAAAAAGTGGTTTGACAAGGATAAAGATGTTAAAACAAGAGAGGGTGAATTGTTACCTCCATCGAAAACGCCTGCATCCTTCATGGCTGCGAGATATGGGTATCATACCTGTATATGGTTGGAGAATTGGGTTAGGTATACTAAAGAAGATGGTGTCTTAGCATTCCCGGAACATGGTTCATTTAATCTGGCCGTGTTGAAAAATTTACGGGAAAAGATGTTGTGTCTTGACCCAAGACCAAGGCCGACACAGTTTGAGGCTCTAGTGAAATGGGAAGAGGAAGTACATGAGCGAGAAAAGCAGAGGTCTGGAGGAAGTTATAGATACATGTTTGGAAGGAGACATGATCGTGAAACTCATCATGATCGAATGAAGAGATGGCGGGATGCTAGTATGTCAGAGCGATTATATCCTATGAGAACAATTGAGGAAAGGGTTCCTGAGGCAGAAGTGAAAAGATATGGAGTTAATGAGTATGAGGATGAGGTCTTGAATGACATGATTTACAAGAGACCACCTCCATATAGGCCAGAACCAGAACAGAGCACACCAGTTGTTTCTCCGATAAGAGATACATTGCGTATCATTGAGACAGAAATTGTGACACCTGAGTTAAGAAGTGGTAATCCTTTCAGAGAAAAGGAGAGAGAGAAAAGATGTGGTGACGAGAATACGAGAGAATTAGCCAGAACGACATCGGAGCTGACTGAAAAGATTAGAGAGCTGACAAAGAATCTAGAAGCTGTTACGGTGCCTGTAACAATAGGTCCAGTTATGCCTGTCTTTGATAAACAGAGAATGGGTGAAAATGGTTTTGTGATTCCATATGTTGGGAATAAAATGACAAGTTTGGCAGGTCCTTCAGGAGATTCAGGAAAAAGGACAGAAAATGATGATTTGAGACAATCCAGACATGACACATGTAGTGAAGGATTAGAGGTACAGTCTAATTTGAGATTGGATGCTAGTGAAGCTAGTTGTTCAGGAATGCCGATTTTAGAACCGCAGAAGAAAGTGGTTCCAGTGAGAAAATCTACTGAAATAACAGCTGAAGATTTGAATGAATGGATGAAAGTTCTTCAAAAGAGGGATAAGGATTCACAGGCAATTGATGTGGCTAGGTTACGTGTAGAATTGGAAGAGCTTGTTGCAGGGACAGTTCCTACAGAAATTCTCAAAAATCATCATGATGGTGAATTGTTGTTTATGTGCAAAAATATCACCTGGAGAGCTAGAAATACACATGACAGGTTAAGAGCAGTAGCTAATGAACAGGGAGTTGACATTGATAAGGTGAAAGCTTTGCAGAAGTCTTACAGGATGGATTTCACAGACAAAGACATTGAAAATCTGAATGGTGCTGGTAGAACAGGACAGATTAAGGAAATGGTCGCATTGTTGCGAAAATGGGGTGATGTAGAAAAGTGGAAGGATAGGTGGTACAAGAAAAGGGAAGAATCAGGAGACAGGACTTATTCAGCATTTCCTGTGAGAGAAAAAGAGAAAGCATCCACTACTGCTTATCCTATGAGAGAAATACCTGGAGGAGGATATGTACATGTTCCATGGACCAGACAGGATATTTTATCATTTACGAATGATTTCCCTCGACTGAGAGAAAAGCCCGTCGAGTGGTATAGGCAGGTAGATAGGTTTGTGAAATTGTCAAAAGTGTTGTGGATTGACCTGAATAGTCTGTTTGATATAATTGTTCCAGCAGACTTGTGGGCTGAGTGTAAAATAGTTGTGAGTTGGCCTACTGAGGAATATCCAAGAGATCAGAGAACAGGAGCACCAGATCCAGAGGTAATGAGAAAGTATGATCAGGTGATGGTATACCTGAAAAGTAAAGTACCTCCAAAAGAAACAGACTGGGTTAAGATAGATCGAACACATCAGGAAGCAAAAGAATCAGTTCATGCTTTTTATGAGAGGCTGATACTGGCTTTTAAACAATTCAGTGGAGATGAACACCTGGGTGACAAAGATTTGAGTCATTTTGTATACAGATTTGTATATGGCCTGAGACCTGAGATGGGTGAGAGAATTCGTGAGCATACAGTGGACTGGCAGAGTAAGAAAATAGATGAGATTTTGAGACATGCAAAATACTTCAGTGATGAAATTGAAGCAAAACAAAGAAAGCTGAAAGAAAAAGCAATATGGGCACAAGTGAAAGTTGCGGAAAGACAGGAAGCACAGTTAATGGAACAGGCGAATAATACAGGAAATAATCCAGGGAATAGACCTAGATATGCAGGGAAAGGAAAGGGGAATTTAGAGGAAGCCAAAAAGAAATTCCCGTGTCACAACTGTGGCCAACTGGGACATTGGAGATCTGAATGTACCAACCCACCATTAGCAAATAATGAGGGTAAATCCTTAAATCAACAGGTGCAGAACGAAGGGAATAATCGACAGCAGCAACAACCTTCTGTTGTGAGACAGCAGAGTCAAGAGCCAAAACCGCCCTTGCCGCAGAATAGAGGGTCACAAAAGTACAATCAGGATTCAGGATTCTATAATGATGAGCAGGTAATCAAACAAAGGCGTTCTAACCAGGTACAGCAGTACTTGTTAAAGAATGAAGGGAGTGAGTCTGAGGGTGATTATTGACGGTGCCGAAGAGAGGAGGAAGAGTGCATACTTGGTGCAACTCTAGAAATAGACCAGGCAGGACCATTTGTGGATGGGAAAATAAATGAAGAAAGTGTTACTTTTTTAGTAGACACAGGTGCGACAAGATCAACTGTCAGGTCAGCAGATATTAGAAATCTTCCTCTCTCGGATGAAGCAATCCAAGTAGTTGGTGTAGCAAATACACAAATCAAGACACGTCTTACTGAACCAGTAAGAGTACAAATAGGGAAATTTTCAGACATGCACAGATTTATTGTCTGTGACACTAGTCCAGTGAACTTGTTAGGCAGGGATCTGCTTTGTAAGATGAATTGTACAATTTTTTGTACACCGGATGGAATAGCTTTTGAAACACCAGATGAGGATGTTTTGTACCGAATGACTCTAGAAAATAGAGAGAGTGAGTTAATTGGTGCATATGCTGTGTTTGATCCGGAGGATTTGCCTCAAGAGCTGAGAGACACAGTGAAAAGGACAGTTTGGGATTTTACTGGAGAGGATGTGGGATTGATGAATAATGTAGATCCTGTGAAAATTTCAGTGAAAGAGGGAATTACTTATATATGTAGATCCTGTGAAAATTTCAGTGAAAGAGGGAATTACTTATCCTAACATTCCTCAGTACAAAATGACACCAGAAATAATTGAAGGAATAACTCCTATTATTGAGAAAATGATTCAGCAAGGAGTTTTGAGAGAACTACTGAGTAGTCCGTGTAACTCGCCGATAATGGGGCTAAAAAAGCCTAATGGGAAGTTCAGGATTGTACAAGATTTGAGAAAAGTTAACAAAATTGTGGTGGCATGTTGTCCCATTGTGCCAAATCCATCAGTGATTTTGTGTCAGATTCCACATGATGCTGAGTGGTACACAGTGATTGATTTGTGTCATGCTTTCTTTTCAATTCCATTGCATCATGACAGCCAACCGATTTTTAGGTCTCGTGAGCCAAAGGCTCGAAGAGACATTTTATATCTGGGCTTTTCAAAGTGCTGCCGTGGCCTAAAGCTACAGTGCACGTGAACGTGCACGCGCGCAGCGCCATGTGTCTTTCCTCCGTAGCGATCGTAATCACGATCACTTTCACTTTCGCGGCCGTGTTTCCAAAGCTTGTTTTTTGTATGCAGAGGAGATTAAGTAATTAGCTCAGAATCATAGGATGTTGAGCCGATGAAGACACTGGAACCTGGCTCCCCAGATCCAAAATCGGCAGCTCCTGCTCTTATGCCACATACTCTCTCTCTCCTTCATTGCGAAGCAAGTTTTTTGCAATTCATTCACATCAAACAGTTCAATGAAAGTGCAAGACTCGTATTTCATTGAAGGAATCCAGCATTTATTATATATAGAAAGTGATTATTCAGGTTTCATAATTTTACTGTGCACAAACCAATTTCAAAGGCGATGAACAGAATAACTTCGTATTCCAAGTGTCAATGAAGTTATATTGTTTTAGGCATAGACCACTTCAATAAAAGGTAGTAAAGTGCTTTCTTACACCAAGCAGTAAATCTATTGTACAATGGCGGATTTGTCACTAGAACATTTGTACGCACACACCAGCGTTTAGGTATGAGGTGATATGCAAAGGAAATACTTCATTTTTGTATTTAATAAGATAGATAATTGCGTTTCATCCAAGTGCAAATAGTAAACAATATACTCAAACACAAAGCCCCTGTGCCCCTCCATTATAGAGTTTCTACTAGAGTCCACGGCAAAACAAAAGTTGCGATTTACATATTCTCTTGCAGACACCCACTTTTATTTATTTAATGTTTTTAAAGCATTGGAAGCCACGAGTGTCTTTTCTATTTGAAGGCAGAGTCTACTAGCAAAAAACATACTTCTGCCAACGACATCAGACAGAAACAAAAAATAGAGTATAAAGATGTAGGTTTGAATTTAATGATCAAATTCGAAATTAATCTAAATGTGTGTATTTTTTTCCCCTTGTATGATGTTCATCCTGCTGTGGGCATTTCTTCTCTCACCAACTATAACCCAATGAACCATAACACGAAGAAACCTTTGCATACAATCACTCAAAAGCAGACTGGAACATCTGTTGTCCCACCTTGATGTAGGACTCTCGCTCTTCCTCAGTCATGAAGGACACCAGTTGTGGATTCTGACTGACCGCACTGTAGAGGTGCTGCTGTCCAGCGACCATGACAGCTGGATCCACGGTCTCCTGCTCCTCCTCTTCCTCTTCCTCCTCCTTTACTACATCGCCTGCAGTGGGTTTACCCGGCGGCTCCTTCACTGGCTTCTTCTCGTCTTCGGATTCACTGGTGTCGCTTTCGCTGTCGCTCTTAGTGGGAGCAGCCCGAGGCCAGAAGGCTTCAACTCATGGATCATGAGTGTCCAAATCACTTCGTTGTCTGCTGCTGTGTCCTTATTGTCATTTTCATCCACCACTTCAGGCATTTCTAGAGCTGTAAACAAATGCATCCGCCATGGACCATTTTTAAATAAAAGATGAATACTCAGTACAACAGAAATTAAAGTTTAGTACAGTGACAATAATATCTATGAAAAGTGGAAAGATCCCATAAATACACTCAGCTGCAATCGTTGGCCACAGCTGGAGGCTTTGGGCCCCTCTCTCATATTTCAGTCCTACATGATGCCCTCTGTTTTGAGCCCCTCCCCCACATTCTGAACGATGGCCTTCACTATAGCACAGAAAGCACACTGTAGACACTATGTGAAGACTGCAGCTCCTGCCGCAGGCTTAAATACATTAGATATTGTATAGAACGTCTTGTGACTTACTTTCCATAGACAGAATTACTCCAGAGTACGTCAATGGTTAGGCGGAAATTGATGATCATGTGAAGCAAATAAAATGCACTACATTAGTATATATATTTTTTTTGTAAACGCATATACAGGAGTGGAATGGCCTGCCTTGGAACGGCCTGCTTTGCATACCATCCCTAGTAGTATCAGGAATTACACAATCTATACCAGAGGCATTCCTAAACCATAAATGATATTTCATACGTTCTGGAAAACTAAATGATTTTCAAGAACAGGAAGAAAGGAAGATAGGAAAACAAGCATTTGCAATGCAATAGGTCTCGCATTTACTCGAGTTTATGCTATCGGCATTGTAAATGACAATGCGTTTTATTTATCTTTTAAAAAGCAAAACATAAATAAAAGGCATTGTCATTTACAATGCTAATGGCTCAATCTCGCGTAAATGCGAGACCTATTGCATTGTAAATGCTTGTTGCATTTAGGTTTGGCCAGCATATTTTAGCATGGTGTCGAATCCCACAGGGGTATACAGAGAGTCCTTCGATATTCAATCAGTTATTGAAAAAGTCATTGGAGAGTTTGATTATGCCTGAAAACTCAGTACTAGTGCAGTATATTGATGACTTACTTGTGGCATCAAAGACACGTGAAGCTTGTGAAGTAGATACCATAGCTTTACTGAATCATCTGGCAGATGGAGGGTTAAAGGTATCTCCAGCCAAATTGCAATTTTGCAAGAAAGAGGTGCATTATCTTGGACACAATATTGAAAAAGGTCTGAGAAAGGTGACTGATGACAGGATCAAAATCATCAGGGAAATGAAGGCCCCAAAGACCCAGAGGGAAAAGGATGTTCCTGGGGATGGTGGGTTATTGTCGTCAGTGGATAATTAATTTCTCCCTGATAGCAAAGCCACTGATTAAGCTGACAAAAAGTGAGATGACAGACCCATTGGAACTAGATGGAGAACAAATGGCAGCATTTGAGGAGCTGAAAAACAGAATGTGTGAAGCACCTGCTTTGGGTATGCCAGACTATGAAAAAGAGTTTGAGTTGTACTGCAGTGAGAGAAATGGTTGTGCACTTTCAGTGTTAATCCAAAAACATGGACTACTGAGAAGGCCTATTGCGTACTTCTCATCGACACTTGACCCTGTAGCTGTGGGTTTACCAGGTTGTCTGAAATCTGTAGCTGCAACATGCAGAAGTCTGGAACAGAGTGAGGGAATCATAATGGGATATCCTGTAAGGGTATTCGTACCTCATAATGTGGCAATTCTTTTGACAAGAAGCAGAACTCAGTATATGTCACATAGTCGGCTGACTAAATATGAAAAAGTCATTTTGGGAGCATCAAATGTGTCTCTTGAAAGATGTGTGAATGTGAATCCAGCGACATTGTTGCCGGATATTGAAAATGTGGGTGTGAAGACAGAAGATGATCACAATTGTTTGGATGTGCTGGATTACTGTACAAAACCGAGACCAGACATAAGGGATCTTCCCTTGCTTGAGAGTGATCATGTGTTGTTTGTGGATGGATCATGTTTGAGGAATGATGAAGGTGTGCCGTGTGCGGCATATGCAGTGTGCAAGGTTTCAGAAGTTATGGAAGCATCATCATTGAAAGGAGTGAAATCTGCACAAGTTGCTGAATTGGTGGCATTGACAAAAGCTTGTGAAATTGGGAAAGATTTGAGAGTGACTGTGATGACTGATAGTCAGTATGGATTTGGAGTTGTGCATGATTTTGGCCAGCTTTGGCTTCAGAGAGGTTTCTTGACGTCGAGTGGGACACCAATAAAGAATGCTGAAGTGATTGGGAAATTACTTGAGGCGATACAGCTACCTAAAGAGTTAGCAGTTGTGAAATGTGCTGCTCATGGACAAGGAGATGATTTTGTAACTGTTGGCAATAGATTTGCAAACGACATTGCACAATATTGCGCGAAAAATAATCATTCGATTAATCGGGAACGAGAAGGGGAAATGTCTTTTTGTTCTGTGATGTTTACTAATGTCCTAGAAACGTGGGATGAAGTGAAACAGTTGCAGGATGAGGCAGGAAAGGAAGAAAAGAAAGACTGGATCAAGGCAGGTTGTGCCCCAAGAGAAACAGACCATGTTTGGGTCTATAGAGATGGCAGACCAGTCATGCCTAATTCTATGCTGTCGACAATGGCAAGGATGTATCATGGCCAGGGACATTTGGGAAGGGATGCGATGATCAGGTCTTTTAAACAGACTTGGTACAATGCAAAGTTCAGGACAATTACGGAGAGCATCTGTCAAAGATGTTTGATTTGCCAGCAATTTATCACTGGGAAAAAGACAGTGGTGAGTCTGGGAACGATAGGCAGAGAAGGTGGTCCTTTTACGAGAATGCAGATTGATTTCATTGAAATGCCCCAAGTGAACAGATTGAGGTATGTTCTAGTGGTAGTCTGCTTGTTTTCAAGATGGGTGGAGGCCTATCCGACTAGGAGAAATGATGGAATAACAGTGGCAAAGTTACTGTTAAGAGAGCTGATTCCTAGGTACGGGTTTCCAGTAATGATTGAGTCTGATAGAGGTGGACACTTCTATAATGAGCTCATGAGTTTGATTTGTGAAGCATTGGGCATACAGCAGAAGCTACATTGTGCATACAGGCCAGAGGCTTCTGGCGTGGTTGAGCAGATGAATGGCACAATAAAGAACAGGATTGGTAAGATGTGTTTAGCCACTGGAATGAAATGGCGTGATGTCTTGCCTCTAGTGCTAATGACTATTAGATCTACTCCAGATAGAACTACTGGTTTAAGTCCGCACGAAATCTTGATGGGACGTGCAATGCGTCATGCATTTGTACCTGTCAATAAGTTGATGACAATAACTGATGACATGATTTTGGATTATTGTAAAGGCCTGGCTGACGCAGTTCATTCTGTGTTTCACCAGGTTGGAGAAGAAGCTACCACACTTGAGAAGAAGCAAGCTCATGATCTGAGTCCAGGGGACTGGGTGAGGATTAAAGTACACAGAAGAAGAAATTGCTTGGTTCCAAGGTGGGGAAGGCCGAGACAAGTCATTCTGACTACGACAACTGCAGTGAAGTGTGCTGGTGTGAAAAATTGGGTTCATGCGAGTCATACTCTGAGAGTTCCAAACCCAAAAGAAGGGACTGGTAAGGAGTATTTTGAAGAATCAGATTCCAGTGATGATGAAGACCCAGAAACAGTGAGAAAGAATCAGAGTTCAGAAAAAGAAGCAGAAAAGGCTTCAAGAGAACCATTGAGAGTCTCAGAAAGGAGAGCAGATTCTGTAAAAGAGCCTGAAGTTCCAAAAAGCAGTGGAGGGAAAAGAAGAGAAAAGAGCAATTCCACAGAGACTACTCCTGAATCAGAAGAGGAGATTGAGATTGAAGAACCACTTGAGATTATACCTGAAGAAGTAGGGTCAGAAGAAGATAGAGAGGGACAGATTGCGGATAATCCCCGAGGAGGTGTAGGGAACATTCTTGACAAGCTAGGTGAAGGGACAAGTAGACAGCAAGAAGATTGCGTGTCGGAGACCCGAGGAGGGACAGAAATAGGGAAGTCTCAAACAGTGGTGAAAAAGACTGTGGAGCGAAAGAAAAGTGCTGAAGAACAAGAAGCATTTGAAACAGAATCGGATGAAAGTGAAAATGAGAAATCAGAGGGTCGAGTTCTGAGAAAGAGAACTTGGATTGGAGAAAGAAATAATAAAGAAATAAGGCCGAAAAAGGTTATAAGAGGAGATCTTTGGCCTAACAACAGAATAAAGAAGCTTAGATACAAACTGATAAGAGCAAATACCTCGAAAGCTGAACAAGTGAATGAGGTGTCGAGTCAGAATTCAGCAAAAGGTGAAAAGCGAAAAGAATCAAAAGAACCAGAGGAGATCAAGAGGATAAGAAAACCTAACCAGAAGTATAGGTCGCCGGAATGGACGTACGTGGCACTGTCTGAAGGTGAAGAGGCAGAAAGTCAGGGAAATCCAGAGGAGACCATACGTGAAGTGGTTGAGTAAGGTACAGGTGAAATCCTGAAAGTAATCTTGACTGACATTGGAGAAAAGTCAGATACTGAGGATGATGTTGGAGATCTAATACAATTTGATGTTGAAGAAGTTGAAGTGAAGAATGATAAGTATCCAAACTGAATAAACAGAAGAAGAATTCACTTGGATTGAGTGAACAGAAGGAATTACTTGGAGAAAAAGTGAAAAGAAGAAAGTTTGAAAATTAATTGTTTGAAAAAATCCAAAGTTCAAGAAATTTCAGTAGTGGAGTAGTAGAGGCTAAGTCAAAAGACAAGGTCAAAGTAGTAAAATGGCTAACATAGAGAATAACCAAAGTAGATGTGCCTTTTTGAAAAGATGGTGTAGAATGTGCTGTTGCTGTACTGCATTATTAATGCTACTATGGGGTGTTTTAGCTTTATTAGTCACTTTTAGAGTTACAATAGGTACATTTGAGATACATGCAGAGAATGAGACTAATGTAGGGAAGAATTCACAAAAAGTAGTTCCAACTAGAGTTAGTAATACTTACATACATAAAGATAGGTCAATTAATGATTTTTCTAGTAATGTTTTTTCGAAATTGTTATATGAATATGTGAAGACAATGGAAGTTAGGGATTGCTACGTATGTATGCAGTTACCTGCATCCGTTTCAGAGGGTGTTACTTATCATCATTTATCAGCTACGTATGGAATTTCATGTTGTATATTGAGTAGTGTTTTTTATTTGTTAGGGAAAATAGATTATGAGATGTCTAACAAAGATAGTATTTTTGGGCACTTGCCTATGAACAAAAAGCTGAATCCAGCTAAAGAAGCTAACATTTTTGGTGAGATTTTTATTGAAAAAGAAGAATTAACATTCGATTACATTTTTAAGAATAATTTAACTTGCAGTCTGAAAGAAGAGGAGAAAGCTTTCCTGAACATGGTAGAGGAAAGGAGAATGAACATGCATGAAAAGGCAGGGAAATACAAAGTGAGTGAGACAATTTGGGACATTGAGATGGGAAAAGAATTGAGAAATGGAGCTAGTCCAACTTTAGCTCTAGATGCACCACAGAAGGGTAAGCTGTGCATTACAAGAAGGAAATCCCAATATGATACATACTTTGTTGGGACTAGTGAGTGTCATGATACATACTTCATTGCAACAGGATGGGGTTTTAGAGGTGGAGAAGATCCAGTTTTCCCAGGAGTGTATTCTGTTTGTGGGAACAAGGCTTATTACAAGTTGCCTGACCATTGGTATGGCACGTGTTATGTGGGCCTGGTCTTTCCAAAGATCTTTCATATAGATAGAATAGAAGATGTAGAACATATTAATTTACTAACACGTTTTAAGAGAGAAACTTGGTCAGAAATAGTGGGTGACATTTTTGGAGCTTTAATTCCAGCAGTGGGAATTTCTTTGAATGCTTATGGAATTCGGAAACTGTCAACAGTGGTGGATCGCTTATCGACAAATACCGCTGGAGGGTTTCTTTTGGTGAATACGGAATTGATTGCCGTACGTGCCATGTCTATGCAGAATCGACTTGCCCTTGATATTCTATTAGCTAAGGAGGGTGGAGTTTGTGGAATGCTGAAAGTTCAACATTGTTGCACTTACATTCCAGACGAAAGCAAAGACCTGAAGGTCTATATTAAAAATATTACTGATTTGCATGAAGAATTAGTACCACTAAAAGCTGAGAGTATTTGGACTAAAATAGCTGATAAAATAGTTGCTAAGAATTTTATTGCAAAAATAGGTAGTACTATTATAGGTAAGATATTGTTTCCTTTGACTTGTATAATTGTTGCTTTATTGATACTAAGATTGGTGTGTGTGTGTTGTAAAAACAGGGGAGGGAAAAAGAAATTAATTAAAAGAAATAATGAAAAGAGAAATAAAAGGTTGAAAAGAGAACCACAAGAAATAGAATTAGAAGAATTGAGGGAGAGTGTTTATTTGGAAACAAAGAGGGATGATGAAAGGGAGTCTGGTGTCTAGTGTTGTGAAAAAGAAAAAGACATTTCCAGTTTCTCCTAAAAATTGGGACTAAATTTTACTAAATTTTTTTTTTGGGTTGTTTATTTGGTGATAATATCACCAAAGGGGGGATTGCTAGAGCAGAATTTTCTGATGAAAATCTATTGGGTTTTTTTAAGCTCTGGTTTGTCTATTGTCGAAAGAAATTAAAAATTATTAATTTATAATTACTAATTATTTGTTTTGTGTAAATGTTTTGACTAATTAATACGTACTAATAAGAGAGAACTATACGTGGGAATGCGTTCGTGTGCTTACTAATAAATGTGCATGTTTATTAAATAAATGTTGCTGAGTGCTGTTTATTTTAAAGCACAAAACGCTTTTGTGCTAATGCTTTTCTTATGTTGCAAAGGCTAGATAATTACATACACATAAGGGTATTAGTGGGGTTAACACTGTTCAATCACTATGCTGTGGTAACGTTGTTTTTGTCTCTTTTAATTAAGATGGTACGTTTTGGCCTAGTGAAAGATGGCTGCCATTTAAAGCCTACTTTCGAGTGATTGAGTTGTGATGAGAAGGCCTTGCTGAATATGGTCGAGAGTCATCTGACCACAGTCTTCGCCTGGTTTGAAATTTTCCGTGAGGACAGCAGCTCTGGGCGAACATCCAAGTGCATCTGAGTAACCTTGGAGGACAAAGGAGCCACAATGAACTTTGTGATTATAGCACTGGCTTCGTGATGATTCTAAGGAAGTGCATTTCCGAAAGAGAAACATTTGCAAGTTTGAGTCCTCTTCTTCCGTTTTTTTATTTTTGTGATTTTTCTGAGCGGAGATTTCCAAATGTAGCGATGCTACATCCTTTCCTTCTCGCTCTGCTCAGCGGTTCAGCGGATGTTTTAAACATTTTATGTTGCCTTCTATTGTTAGATTTATTATAAATATTGTTAGCCTAGAGAGGGGTTTTGCCATCTATGCCACTTCTTCCCAAACCTGCGTTGGTGAGGATCGATGCTGTGAGGACGGAGACTCGGGAGACTTCTACTGAGAGACTGTCCTGACCCATTTTGACATTTAGTTAGAATAGGTAATTATGAGAATGATGATTTATTTGAATTGATTTTCCATTTGAACTAATTTTTAGATAAAGTACCATTATTTTAAATACAGTGTTGGTGATTATTTCTTGTCAATTATTGATTACTCTATTTTGATTATTGTTGTTTAGATTGTTGTTTAAATCATGACTCAAGACAGTACCTATTAGGTCTTATCGACCTTGGTGCAGATGCAGGGTGTTTAGAAGGGTTTTCTTTCCACAGGTTTAGTGGTAATAGAGTAATTGAGTGTATGTTAGTAAAATGGGCCCAAGTGTATGGTGAGTGTATGGGCGTGTAACTGTGAATTTACTCTATCCGTGGAAGTAAGTAGGATTTGTATACCCTGATCTGGATCAGTAGCATTTTTTGAAGCCCTTACTTTAAGTCTCGCCAGACCAGCGCATGCTGGGTCAGGCGAGACCTAAAAACTGTGTGCGCACTGGAAGCTTTCTCAGCCCGGGCTGACACACACGATGGGGGGGGGGGGCTGCAGCCCTTATGAGCACAATGGGCATTGCACGCCTGGTTTCCAGGGATTTGGTATACATTGGACTAACTCCACAGTAAATTAAGAGTGGCTATTCCAACTCTGAAACAGGATCAACAATTCCATTTCTTGAAGCACCATTGGCACACCATTTTTGCCAACTGCAGCTCACCTCGGAGGATCTTAGATAGCAAGTCACTGAGCAAGTTTGGCTGAGTGCCAGAAGCGATGACAAACTGGAACTGTTATCACGCAAAGAACTAAATTAGATTGGCAGAGTGGACTCAATCACTAAAGGCTTTAACAATATAGAGGACTGGAAACAAGAAGCCTTTTTCTGAAACACTTGCTTTGAGATTTTGTTTCCCAATCATCTTTGTTACATGCATGTGTGTTACATGATTTTTTGGGGGGATTTCAAATTGAAAAACGTACATATACAAGCGGTGTCTACATTAATGTTTTCTATCATCCTCTCTTTTCTTGAGTCTGAAGGAATCCTTTTTGTCCTGTCCATTCTTCCATACCCTGTTTAGATGTGCCTTATTTAAAAAGGTTTGGTTAATTTTTTGATTACTTCCCAAAGTGTAACCCCACATGCCTATAGTATTTTTTCTGTGTTTGTAGTAGTTCTTGTTTTTATTAACTACTCATTTTAAAAGGCCATGTTTAATTTTGTTCTAAGTTGTCCAAAATGTGAAATTATATTTCTAATTTTCTCTTTTCCTTTATAGACATTTTTTCAAGGACCAGGAATATGTTTTCTGTCTCGAGGCATTGTGCACAATTTTTGCGCGCGGGCGGGGGATATTTTAGTATGCCGGCACATGCGCGGTTTACCAGCAAATCTATTGAGATTGTTTGTGACATATCTGCAATTGAGTGCAAGTTTCCAACCACTTTTCATCAGCATGCGCCCACATTGTTTTTGCAGTCCTTTTACTAAGGTGAAGCTTTTTAGGTCTCGCCTACACAACGCACATGCGCTGCATAGGAGGACCTTTAGCCGTCATTCTGCTCTTTTTGGAAGCACACACTCGTGCTTGTGGCGGCATCCACCTTGCGGGAGCGAGCAAGGGGCACGCCACAAGCATGAGTGCAGTACTTCCAAAAAGAGAACACACCACTCCCGGGCTCACTTCTCCCTCCCATTGTCATTTGACTCTTCCTTTCTCTCCACCCCTTTCTCTCCACCACCCCTTTGGTAACCCCACCCAACAAACAGCTCTCAAATTTCCCTGGCCCATGTGTGAGCAGCACAGCAAGGCCAGTTTTTGATTTGCATTTTTTAAAAATATATTGCGCCGCGCGCGAATATGACCCATAGGTATTGGAGCGCTTTACACGAGCATCAGATGCATGACACAAATTCACTTTTTTTTATAGGCACGGGGAGATTAAATGATGTGCCCAGAATCCTCGAACATGGTTCCACAGATCAAAAGTAGGCAGCTGTGGTCCTAACGCCACATCCTCTCCTGAGGAATCTGCATTCTGGGGCAGGTAGTCCTGTTATTCCATTGTAAAAGCAGGACAACTCCCAGAATACAAAGTAACACACCAGGCCTGCGTGGGGTACTCACGCATTGACATGGGAAATGTGACAGCTCCAAGAGGTCTCTTTAAACACGACCATCAATTTTGCATTGTTCGCCACTTTGAAAAAAGTGTTTTTGATCAAATGATCCACTTTTTATTAAACACTCATCCACATCTCGAACTCTAAGCATTCTAAATTTTAGAAAGACACGAGAAATGAGGAACGCTCTCGAGACATTTTCTCAGGATCACACCAATTGACAGGATTCCGCAAATCCCCATGCTACTTGTAATGCTAATCCTAAAGCGAGCATTTTCTTTCGGCAGCTGCCTTTTCTGAATATCTGGCTTGTTTTCTGCCTTGCTTCCTTCAGCATGCAGAGCTTTGTGCACGGATGAAAAACACTTCAAAGACCTAAACAAACACACCCTGCCCCGACTGCTGAACAAGAGGCCCAGTGGGGAAAAGACGCTTTGGGAACAGTCCGTAATACTCTGTAAATGGACTTCTGTTGAACTAATTTCCCTTTACCTTATAAGAGAAAGTAGAAGCCCGCCTTGGCAGACCACGATGAGTAGAAAATAGATCTCAGGAACAGACAAAGGCTTTGCTTGACACCCTAAGAGAGTCCAAGCTTCTTAACCAACTGTTGCATTCTGGTACTTGTAGTTTCAATTTTAACATGGGCTCAAAATTCTCACCTTGCAAACTCCCCCAAAGAAGCCGTTCCCAGAGACAAGCCTGCACCGAAGCCTGTTGTGTGGCTTGACTCTTGGCTTGTCCACTTTCTCTTTTTAGACTACAACTCCCAGAGTGCATTTACCCAGGACTGGAAATACTGTCCATCCAGCCTCTCGTGTCGTGAGGTGGACACGAAGGCTCAGGTAGACCTTCTCATGACAGCTTTTCGTGCCAAGGAGAAAAGCCAGGCAATTCTGGACAGGGAATCACCCCTGGCACCGGATTCTTCACTAACCTGCTTTCGGCAGATTTAACTCCTGTGACTGAACGCAGAGGAAGGCAAGATTTAGCTGCCCCTTATCAGAAAGCCATTTAGTTAAAACAGATTATGCCGTGTTTAAAAATTTAATTTAACTCCTCTTTGTGCTGCTGCCGTCAATGAAGTCATTTTGTGCTCCTCGGTGGATGAAAACATTAGTCCTACTTCTATGTTTGTGGTAAATCCCTCTTTTTGTATTCAAGCTCTGGTTAGCTAGTCTTGTGTCTCCAGAGTATACACCTTCACATACAGTGTCATGGAGCTTCACCTGTGGCTGATCTCCTTCACGTTCATTTTTTGTTTACATTTTTTTTATTAGGGTTTTGCATACAACTGTCCACAATGTATGTCAACTGTATTACAGACGAGCCATTGTTTACATCATTGTACAGTATCATTTCTGTTTACAAAGGGTGATTACATTAGTTGCTTCGTCCCTGGAACCTCCTGACATTGCTAAAATCATATGTCTCCTACTGGTGCGTTCCGATAGACCGTCATGTGCATCGTTACGTCTGTACCGGTGTGACACGTGTTATCTAGGGTTAACTTGGTCTCCCCTTTTCTGTCTGTGTAGCTTACCCCTCATAACAAATGTAATCATCTATTTCGTTGAACTAGTGCATCGGTGTTGGAACTGCCGATGGAATCAACTACGAACTGTGGGGAGGAGAGGAAAAGACCGTAAAAAGGAAGGAAAAACTAATGCGGGGAGAAGGGAAATTAATGAGAGGATTGTGAGGGAGGAGAAGGTGTAGGGCAGGCCATGGATAAGCTGTCACAGTGAGCTGTGCGTAGATTGAGTGTAGGTGTGTTGGGCGTGGTCTGGGGTAAGCGAGGGAGGAAGCGGGTCTATGTGCGGGCGTGCGATAAAGGCTGGGGCCTCCACCCGTCTCTCCTGTTTGTGCTCCCTACCTGTCTATTGTGCCGCTATCATTATCCGTGGGTCCTGAGTGACGGGGGAGCGGAAGGAGTGTGGGAGGTGGGCTGTGTCGTTTCCTGTGCATCCCCTTCCGTGCACTCCTGTTTGAAGTGTATTAGGAGTTGCGCCCATTCCATGGATATTGGATGTTTGCGGGTGCCCCTCACCTCTTCCTCTCGTAGTGTCTCTTCTTCCGCTGCACCCCATTTGAGTAGTGCTCCCGTCCAGGCTGACTCCGAGGGTCCCGCGGGAGCCCTCCAGTGCATAGCTATGTTCCTTTTCGCTAAGAGAATGGCCAGAGATGTGAACTTCCTTTGTACTTTTGCAGTTTTTCTTTTTCTGGGATATCCCCAGAGCGCACGCCTCCCACGTGGAGGCGTTCGGGAGATTGGTCGTCGATCGGAGTGCTTTGTGCACCCTTTCCCAATATTGTTGTATGGATGGGCAGGTCCAAAGCATATTTTTGAAGTCTGCTTCTAACATTTGACAGCGGGGGCATCGGAATTGCATATCGGGGTAGAACCGGTGGAGCTTGTCCGGTGTGAGATACGCTCGGTGCAGGATATTAAACTGTATGTTTTTGAAACGTGCATTCCTGGACACCTTTTTTGGAAATTCCAGTGCTTGGCGCCACTCTGTGTCGTGGAACGCTCGGCCCGCATTGTCCTCCCACACACCCCGAAGCCCGTCCAGGGAGACATCCGTCAATTCCCGAATTGCTTTGTAATGCCACGTGATTAGGTGACTACCTGCCCCCATGCGTAACAACGTGTGTAACACTGGATGTGTCGGGGGCTCCCCATCTCGCAGATTCCAGAATTGGCTGCCACTTTCTCAAATTTGTCTGTGTCGTAGAAACTGTCCATGCGGGAGGTCATACCATTCGACCAACTGAGCACATGTCCTCAGTTGTCCCTCATGAAATAACGCCTCCATCTCTGTGATGTCATGGTCGGTCCATACCCGAAGGGCTCCCGCGGTGTAGTACCCGCCTTTCTGGGGGAACCCCACCAGGGGAAGCAAGGGGGAGTATAGCGGCTGGCCCCTGGACATACGGTGTATCCGCATCATACATCTGTGGGCTACGATGACCTGTAGCGGGTGCGTGCGTGCCGGTTTAGTACCTGGCAAGAGCATTCGTCTGATCGAGGGAAGGGGCATTCTGCCACTCTCAGTGATTGTCTCTCCCACGTGCCTCTCCGCCATCCAGTGGGATAACCATTGGAGCTGCGCCGCAAGGAAGTATGATTCGAAGGACGGAGCTCCTAGGCCTCCGCCCGTGTTAGGCAGGTATAGTGTGCGCAACGCCACTCTGTGGCGGCCGCCACCCCAGATCAGGGTTGTTAATAGCGTATCTAACTCCCGGAAGAAGGAGTGCGGTGGGATTATGGGAAGGTTCGTGAAGTAATAGAGCATTCTCGGCACCATGACCATTTTTGCTATGGCGACACGTCCAATGGGTGCCAATGGTAACGTCTTCCAAAATCCCACTGCCGATCGCAAACTTGTCAGCACCCTTCGGTGGTTACCTTTAAAGAGGTCTTTGGGGGAGTGGTACAGTCGCACTCCCAAGTATCTGGGGGCTATCGCGTCCCATGACAGCGTCTGAGCACCCAGTGTTATCTCCAGGGGCTCTGTTTGGGCACCCAAAGGGAAGACCGATGATTTCCCCCAGTTTACTTTGAGTCCCGAGGTCTCTCCGAACTCCCGTAACGCGGTCCATATTGGTGTGAGGTCATCCGAGATGTCACGAACATAAATCATGAGATCGTCCGCGTATAGTGACACGCAATGGGTTGTGTCCGCTATGGGAATCCCCCATGTCTCCCCCTCCCGTCGCAATCTTATGGCCAAAGGTTCCATCGCCAAAGCGAAAAGGAGAGGGGAGAGGGGGAACCCCTGTCTAGTCCCTCGGGTCACCGGGAACGGGGCCGATATGAGTTTACCGATTCGCATCCTGGAGGTGAGATCTCTGTACAGGAGCTGGGTGTAGGCCAGTAGTGTGGGACCGACGTTTACGCGCTGCAAGACCGCGAACAGGTAGGGCCACAACAGGGTGTCAAACGCCTTTTCTAGATCCAAGATCAGACATGCCGCTCGGGGAAATCGCTCTTTTGTTTGATCCTGGATATGAAATAATCGGCACAAATTATGTGAGGTATTGCGTCGGGGAACGAACCCACATTGGTCAGGATGCATCAGTGCTGGAAGTATTTGACTGTATCGATCAGCTAGGATTTTCCCCAGGAACTTGCAGTCTGCATTCAGGAGCGTTGTTGGTCGGTAGGAAGCCGGGAGCGTGGGGTCTCTGTGTGGCTTCAAGAAGGTCACTAGGATCGATGTCCGCAGCGATTCCGGGAGAGTCTTGTTGGCTAACGCCTCCTCGTATATGGAGGCCAGTCGCGGCGCCAGCTGTGCCGCGAACGTGCTGTAGTACTCAAGCGGGAATCCGTCCGTGCCCGGCGTCTTCTTGCGCGCCAGAGACTTGATCGCTTGCTTTATGTCGGCGGGTTTGATCTTCGTATCTAGTTCCTTCCTGTCTGCGGGGGAGATCCCGAACATGGACGACCGGCCCAGGAAACTAACTAGGTCTCTCGGCGGCCCTGCACGTGGGGTCCGGTATAATGCCGCATAGTATTCGTGAAAGATGTGCAGTATGTCGACTTGAGAGTGTGTGATCTGTCCGTCTGGGGCCATAAGTTCTGTAATGAGGTGTGGTGTTGTGTCTTGTTTGACTGTCCATGCCAGAAGTGATCCCGCTCTATTTCCCTCCCGGTGTGTTTTTGCCGCGTATGCCTGAAAATTGTATTTGCGCAGATCCCACATCGTTTCTGTGTGGGAGGATTTTGCCGCGGACAGTTGTGCCGGTGTGGCTTTCCCCTGGTCTACACTTTTCGATATTTCCTCTAGTTTAGTCTCTGCCCTTTGTAGGGCCCTGTCCAACACTCTCCTGACCCCCACCACTTGTTGGATGCAATGTCCCCTGGCGCTAACCTTAAATGCGTCCCACTCTATAGATCTAGAGGAAGCCGTGCCGTCGTTCCGCAGAAAGTGCTCCCGCATATATTCCTCGTGGGCTTGACAGAATACCGGGTCTGTGAGGCACTCTTGGGGTAACCTCCACGTTGGGATTGGGGGATGAGGCCGTCGCCATCTGAGAACCACTGTGTGTGCATCATGATCCGAAACTATTCTACCATCTCCTTCACGTTCATGATGAACAACCTTTGGTTCAACATCAGCTCAGGGAATAATCTTCTTACGGAGAGTCGGGGCACGTGACTGTAATAAGAGCTACTTATGTTCAAATAATTCATCTCAAGCTACTAATATTATTAGAGTTATAGTAGTGACGACATTAGACAGGATTATGTTAGTGCCCCCCTATGCAACAATACAAGCAGCAGACACCTCAGTGAATCAGGCAGGGTTGCCAGAAGAAATGTAAACAAGCATTGGCATAGACAGTAAGTCTCGCCTTTGGGACCTTATAAGTATTTAGCTATCCAGCACAATATCCTTGGTGCAACAACATCAAGTGTTGCATGGCTAAACACTTATAAGGTCCCAAAGGCGAGACCTATTGGCTATGCCAATGCTTGTTATTTTTCCAGACGTATGTGGGCGCGTTCCACCGCTCTCGGTCTGTGTGCAGTATTGATGACACGGTGGTTGGGTGAGTTCTTTTTGCCCATCACCCTTATTTCTGGGTTCATTGGATATCAATATGTGGCCCACATTTTTACATCAGGATTGGTTGGTGATATTTTCCATTACGTCTTAGGTACAAGGCCTTTCTAATGAAATTGAAGTAATGCAGCCAATGAGCTGTTTTGGTAGGTCTTACTTTTAACACAGATGCATGTACTGTTTGCCATGGATTTCTGATACATCATTTGGTCATTCAAATGGCTGTGCATACTGTTACGCTTCTTGAGTGTGGAGTTCTCCTTGGCCAAGGGAGGATAGGCATATTTCTCCTTTTAAGGGGGTCATTGACTCGTACTATTGATGTATTACCCAGATCGGCAGGGCCTGATCCGAGACTCCAGAATACTGTGAGAAGGGCTTGTGGGGATTAGAGCTCAGCTTAACCGGCTAGGTCACCGTTGCCGCAAGACCTCCTGCCCTGAGAAGGAGCTGCTTGATTTTGGATCACAAGCCATCTCTTCGTGCGCCCTGATCTGGGAGTCTGGTCAGGCCTCCCCTGTGGAGTCCAGAGCTTTCCTTGACCAGATAGGGCACCTCTGCCACAGGCCCTCCTTCCAAGCATCTATAAACCTGAGAAGGGGCTGCATTTATGTGCCCTGATTCTGTATCACAACCATCTCTTGGTTGTGTGGATCTTCCTCCTCCTCTGAAAGCTGCCATCTATAGTGCCCACAATACTATGTCCTGTGGGATAGCCATACTTTTCGGGTGTCTCACCCGTGTCTTGCATTCATCTGGTGGGGAAACCAAGCACCCTGTTTTTTGTGGCTGAAGCAAAGGGGACCGGTTTAAGAGTCCCACAGCCACACCAATCTGATGGGACGTATTCATTCTACAGGTGGCTGTGGGACAAGGCTGGGGCGCCTGGTATGCTACTAGAGGCCTGATAGCACCCATTGCTCTCAGCCCACTGTAAGGGAGATGCTGCAGCCAATGCAATATCTCGGAATGCTTATATGACACAACCACGCATGCCTAAACCACACATGCCTTAACCACAAGGTCTTAACAACGACTGTGTCTTTACCACGCATGTCTTTACAGATAATTTTATTGTAAAGGCATGATTGGTAAAGGTATTTGTGTGGTAAAGATCTCACCCCAGCCCCCTATACCCTGAGCCCTAAAATGTGGCCCTCAAGTGTTGTAATCTACCCAGCCTAGCCCTATTAACTACCCAACTCCCGACACTGAGCCCTACAACCCGGGCCCCTAGCCCAAAAAAACGACCCCAATACCCCCTGCACTGAGCCCTGAAAACTGTCCCGTGCCCTGAAAACTGGTACTTCCACCCACCCCCGGAACTAGCCCTAATACTCGGCCCTCTGCCCTAAAAACTACCCGACCCCAGCCCCCACACCCTGAGCCCTAAAACCAGCCCCCACCTCCTCTCTGCCCCAGCCCAACTAACCAGGGCGTGTCCCGGTCCTTCCTGCTGCCTGCCTTCTGGTACCTCTCCCCGCCAATCGCTCAGACAGCTAAAACGCTGACTGCCTTAACCACGCGTATTCATGGGTAAGGCATATGCGTGGTCAAGGCAAGCGTTGTTCAGTTTATTGGGAAAAGGCATGCGTGCTTAGGCCCGCGTTGTAAAGGCCGCTTCCCTCTAGGATTGTTTACAAATGAGAATAAAGTGAAATGTGAAACTGCAGTGGAGAGGCTGTGAAACCATGAACCATCGATGGAGCTCTCTTAAAGCGGGTGAGTGTCTATAAACCCACATGGGAGATATCTGAAAAAAGGAAAGTATCCACAAACCAGGGGGCTGTCTTAAAACAGTGGAGTGTCAGAAAATCAGTGGGGGACCAGACTTAGAGCAGGGAAGTAAACATAAACCAGCAAGAGAAATTGTCTCAAAGAAGAGAAGTGTCAGTAAAAAGCAGTGGAGTGTTTTTAAAGAAGAGAAGTGTCCATAGACCAGCAGAGGATCTGTCTTAAAGCAGGAGAGTGTCCATAAACAGGTAGGGGCTCTCTTAAAGCAGGGGGGTGTCCATAAAGAAGCAGGGGGTAGTCTTAAAGCAGGGGAGTGTCCATAAACAAGTAGGGGGGGCTGTCCCAAACCAGGGGAGTGTCCATAAACAAGCAGAGGAGCTCTGTTAAAGCAGGGGAGTGTCCATAAACAAGCGGGAAGCTGTCTTAAAGCAGGGGAGTGTCCATAAACAAGCAGGAAGCTGTATTAAAGCAGGGGAGTGTCCATAGACCAGCAGAGGAGCTGTCTTAAAGCAGGGGAGTGCCCATAAACCAGCAGGGGAGGTGTCTTAAAGCAGGAGAGTGTCCATAAACAAACAGGAAGCTGCCTTAAAGCAGGGGAGTGTCCATAGACCAGCAGGGGAGCTGTGTTAAAGCAGGGGAGTGTCCATAAACCAGCAGGAAGGTGTCTTAAAGCAAAGGAGTGTCCATAACCCAGCAGGGGAGCTGTCTTAAAGCAGGGGAGGGCCCATAAACCAGCAAGGGAGCTGTCTTAAAGCAGTGGAGTGTCCATAAACAAGCAGGAAGCTGTCTTAAAGCATGGGAGTGTCCATAGACCAGCAGGGGAGCTGTGTTAAAGCAGGGGAGTGTCCATAAACTAACGAGAGAGCTGTCTTAAAGCAGGGGAGTGTCCATAAACTAACGAGAGAGCTGTCTTAAAGCAGGAGAGTGCACATAAACAAGCAGGAAGCTGTCTTAAAGCAGGGAAGTGTCCATAAATCAGAAGGGGAGCTGTATTAAAGCAGGGGAGTGCCCATAAACAACCAGGAAGCTGTCTTAAAGCAGGGGAGAGTCCATAGACCAGTGGGAGAGCTGTCTTAAAGCAGGGGAGTGTCCATAAACCAGAAGGGGAGCTGTCCTAAAGCAGGGGAGTGTCCATAAACCAGTGGGAGAGCTGTCTTAAAGCATGGGAGTGTCCATAAACCAGCAGGGGAGCTGTCCTAAAGCAGGGGAGTGTCCATAAACCAGCAGGGGAGCTGTCTTAAAGCAGGGGAGTGTCAACAAACAAGCAGGGAGCTGTCTTAAAGCAGGAGAGTGCCCATAAATTAGCAGGGGGTTGAATTAAAGCAGGGGAGTGGCCATAAACCAGCAGGAGAGCTGTCTTAAAGCAGGGGAGTGTCCATAAAAAAGAAAGTGGGCTGTCTTAAAGCAGGGGAGTGTCCATTAATCAGAAGGGGAGCTGTCTAAAAGCAGGGGAGTGCCCATAAAGAACCAGGAAGCTGTCTTAAAGCAGGGGAGTGTCCATAGACCAGCAGGGGAGCTGTCTTAAAGCATGGGAGTGTCCATAAACCAGCAGGGGAGCTGTCCTAAAGCAGGGGAGAGTCCATAAACCAGCAGGGGAGCTGTCTTAAAGCAGGGGAGTGTCCATAAACCAGCAGGGGAGCTGTCCTAAAGCAGGGGAGTGTCCATAAACCAGCAGGAGAGCTGTCTTAAAGCAGCGGAGTGTCCATAAACAAGCAGTGGGCTGTCTTAAAGCAGGGGAGTGTCCATAAACAAGCATGGGGGGCTGCATTAATGCAGGGGAGTGTCCTTAAACAAGCATGGGGCATTCATAGAGCAGGGGAGTGTCTATAAACAAGCAGGAAGCTCTTCTTAAAGCAAGGGAGTGCCCACAAATTAGCAGGGGGTTGAATTAAAGCAGGGGAGTGTCCATGAACCAATAGGAGAGCTGTCCTAAAGCAGGGGAGTGTCCATAAACAAGCAGGGGGCTGTCATAAATCAGGGGAGTGTCCATAAACAAGCAGTGGGCTGTCTTAAAGCAGGGGAGTGTCCATAAACAAGTGAGGGGGGGCTGTATTAAAGCAGGGGAGTGTCCTTAAACAAGCATGGGGCATTCATAGAGCAGGGGAGTGTCTATAACAAGCAGGAAGCTCTTCTTAAAGCAAGGGAGTGCCCACAAATTAGCAGGGGGTTGAATTAAAGCAGGGGAGTGTCCATAAACAAGAAGGGGGCTGTCTTAAAGCAGGGGATTGTCCATGAACAAGCGAGGGGGGCGGTATTAAAGCAGGGGAGTGTCCATAACCAAGCAGGGGGCTGTATTAAAGCAGGGGAGTGTCCATTAACAAGCAGGGGGCTGTCTTAAAACTGAGGAGTGTCAATAAACTAGCAGGGGAGAGTCCATAGACCAGCGGGAGAGCTGTGTTAAACCAGCAGGGGAGCTGTCTTAAATCATGGGAGTGTCCATAGACCAGCAGGGGAGCTGTGTTAAAGCAGGGGAGTGTCCATAAACTAACGAGAGAGCTGTCTTAAAGCAGGAGAGTGCCCATAAACAAGCAGGAAGCTGTCTTAAAGCAGGGGAGTGTCCATAAATCAGATGGGGAGCTGTCTTAAAGCAGGGGAGTACCCATAAACAACCAGGAAGCTGTCTTAAAGCAGGGCAGAGTCCATAGACCAGCGGGAGAGCTGTCTTAAAGCAGGGGAGTGTCCATAAACCAGCAGGGGAGCTGTCTTAAAGCATGGGAGTGTCCATAAACCAGCAGGGGAGCTGTCCTAAAGCAGGGGAGTGTCCATAAACCAGCAGGGGAGCTGTCTTAAAGCAGGGGAGTGTCCATAAACAAGCAAAGAGCTGTCTTAAAGCAGGAGAGTGCCCATAAATTAGCAGGGGGTTGAATTAAAGCAGGGGAGTGTCCATAAACCAGCAGGAGAGCTGTCTCAAAGCAGGGGAGTGTCCATAAACAAGCAGTGGGCTGTCTTAAAGCAGGGGAGTGTCCATAAACAAGCGAGGGGGGCTGTATTAAAGCAGGGGAGTGTCCTTAAACAAGCATGGGGCATTCATAGGGCAGGGGAGTGTCCATAAACAAGAAGGGGGCTGTCTCAAAGCAGGGGATTGTCCATGAACAAGCGAGGGGGGGCGGTATTAAAGCAGGGGAGTGTCCATAACCAAGCAGGGGGCTGTATTAAAGCAGGGGAGTGTCCATTAACAAGCAGGGGGCTGTCTTAAAACTGAGGAGTGTCCATAAACCAGCAGGGGAGAGTCCATAGACCAGCGGGAGAGCTGTCTTAAACCAGCAGGGGAGCTGACTTAAATCATGGGAGTGTCCATAGACCAGCAGGGGAGCTTTGTTAAAGCAGGGGAGTGTCCATAAACTAACGAGAGAGCTGTCTTAAAGCAGGAGAGTGCCCATAAACAAGCAGGAAGCTGTCTTAAAGCAGGGGAGTGTCCATAAATCAGAAGGGGAGCTGTCTTAAAGCAGGGGAGTACCCATAAACAACCAGGAAGCTGTCTTAAAGCAGGGCAGAGTCCATAGACCAGAGGGAGAGCTGTCTTAAAGCAGGGGAGTGTCCATAAACCAGCAGGGGAGCTGTCTTAAAGCATGGGAGTGTCCATAAACCAGCAGGGGAGCTGTCCTAAAGCAGGGGAGTGATCATAAACCAGCAGGGGAGCTGTCTTAAAGCAGGGGAGTGTCCATAAACAAGCAAAGAGCTGTCTTAAAGCAGGAGAGTGCCCATAAATTAGCAGGGGGTTGAATTAAAGCAGGGGAGTGTCCATAAACCAGCAGGAGAGCTGTCTTAAAGCAGGGGAGTGTCCATAAACAAGCAGTGGGCTGTCTTAAAGCAGGGCAGTGTCCATAAATCAGAAGGGGAGCTGTCTTAAAGCAGGGGAGTGCCCATAAACAACCAGGAAGCTGTCTTAAAGCAGGGGAGTGTCCATAGACCAGCAGGGGAGCTGTCTTAAAGCAGGGGAGTGCCCATAAACAACCAGGAAGCTGTCTTAAAGCAGGGGAGTGTCCATAGACCAGCAGGGGACCTGTCTTAAAGCATGGGAGTGTCCAAAAACCAGCAGGGGAGCTGTACTAAAGCAGGGGAGTGTCCATAAACCAGTAGGGGAGCTGTCTTAAAGCAGGGGAGTGTCCATAAACAAGCAGTGGGCTGTCTTAAAGCAGGGGAGTGTCCATAAACAAGCGAGGTGGGCTGTATTAAAGGAGGGGAGTGTCCTTAAACAAGCATAGGGCATTCATAGAGCAGGGGAGTGTCCATAAACAAGCAGGAAGCTGTCTTAAAGCAGGAGAGTGCCCATAAATTAGCAGGTGGTTGAATTAAAGCAGGGGAGTGGCCATAAACCAGCAGGAGAGCTGTCTTAAAGCATGGGTGTGTCCATAAACAAGCAGTGGGCTGTCTTAAAGCAGGGGAGTGTCCATTAACAAGCAGGGGGCTGTCTTAAAGCTGAGGAGTGTCCATAAACCAGCAGAGGAGCTGTCTTAAAGCAGGGGAGTGTCCATAAATCAGAAGGGGAGCTGTCTTAAAGCAGGGGAGTGCCCAGAAACAAGCAGTGGGCTGTCTTAAAGCAGGGGAGTGTCCATAAATCAGAAGAGGAGCTGTCTTAAAGCAGGGGAGTGCCCATAAACAACCAGGAAGCTGTCTTAAAGCAGGGGAGTGTCCATAGACCAGCAGGGGAGCTGTCTTAAAGCAGGGGAGTGCCCATAAACAACCAGGAAGCTGGCTTAAAGCAGGGGAGTGTCCATAGACCAGCAGGGGAGCTGTCTTAAAGCATGGGAGTGTCCATAAACCAGCAGGGGAGCTGTCCTAAAGCAGGGGAGTGTCCATAAACCAGTAGGGGAGCTGTCTTAAAGCAGGGGAGTGTCCATAAACAAGCAGTGGGCTGTCTTAAAGCAGGGGAGTGTCCATAAACAAGCAAGGGGGGCTGTATTAAAGCAGGGGAGTGTCCATAAACAAGCAGTGGGCTGTCTTAAAGCAGGGGAGTGTCCATAAATCAGAAGGGAAGCTGTCTTAAAGCAGGGGAGTGCCCATAAACAACCAGGAGAGCTGTCTTAAGGCAGGGGAGTGTCCATAAACAAGCAGTGGGCTGTCTTAAAGCAGGGGAGTGTCCATAAATCAGAAGGGGAGCTGTCTTAAAGCAGGGGAGTGCCCATAAACAACCAGGAAGCTGTCTTAAAGCAGGGGAGTGTCCATAGACCAGCAGGGGAGCTGTCTTAAAGCAGGGGAGTGCCCATAAACAACCAGGAAGCTGTCTTAAAGCAGGGGAGTGTCCATAGACCAGCAGGGGAGCTGTCTTAAAGCATGGGAGTGTCCATAAACCAGCAGGGGAGCTGTCCTAAAGCAGGGGAGTGTCCATAAACCAGTAGGGGAGCTGTCTTAAAGCAGGGGAGTGTCCATAAACAAGCAGTGAGCTGTCTTAAAGCAGGGGAGTGTCCATAAACAAGCGAGGGGGGCTGTATTAAAGCAGGGGAGTGTCCTTAAACAAGCATAGGGCATTCATAGAGCAGGGGAGTGTCCATAAACAAGCAGGATGCTGTCTTAAAGCAGGAGAGTGCCCATAAATTAGCAGGTGGTTGAATTCAAGCAGGGGAGTGGCCATAAACCAGCAGGAGAGCTGTCTTAAAGCAGGGGTGTGTCCATAAACAAGCAGTGGGCTGTCTTAAAGCAGGGGAGTGTCCATAAACAAGCTAGGGGTCTGTATTAAAGCAGGGGAGTGTCCTTAAACAAGCATGGGGCATTCATAGAGCAGGGGAGTGTCCATAAACAAGCAGGAAGCTGTCTTAAAGCAAGGGAGTGCCCATAAATTACCAGGGGGTTGAATTAAAGCAGGGGAGTGTCCATGAACCAGTAGGAGAGCTGTCCTAAAGCAGGGGAGTGTCCATAAACAAGCAGGGGGCTGTCTTAAATCAGGGGAGTGTCCATAAACAAGAAGGGGGCTGTCTTAACGCAGGGGAGTGTCCATGAACAAGCGAGGGGGGCGGTATTAAAGCAGGGGAGTGTCCATAAACAAGCAGGGGGCTATATTAAAGCAGGGGAGTGTTCATTAACAAGCAGGGGGCTGACTTAAAACTGAGGAGTGTCCATAAACCAGCAGGGGAGAGTCCATAGACCAGCGGGAGAGCTGTCTTAAACCAGCAGGGGAGCTGTCTTAAATCATGGGAGTGTCCATAGACCAGCAGGGGAGCTGTGTTAAAGCAGGGGAGTGTCCATAAACTAACGAGAGAGCTGTCTTAAAGCAGGGGAGTGTCCATAAACTAACGAGAGAGCTGTCTTAAAGCAGGAGAGTGCCCATAAACAAGCAGGAAGCTGTCTTAAAGCAGGGAAGTGTCCATAAATCAGAAGGGGAGCTGTCTTAAAGCAGGGGAGTGCCCATAAACAATCAGGAAGCTGTCTTAAAGCAGGGCATTGTCCATAGACTAGCGGGAGAGCTGTCTTAAAGCAGGGGAGTGTCCATAAACCAGCAGGGGAGCTGTCTTAAAGCATGGGAGTGTCCATAAACCAGCAGGGGAGCTGTCCTAAAACAGGGGAGTGTCCATAAACCAGCAGGGGAGCTGTCTTAAAGCAGGGGAGTGTCCATAAACAAGCAGGGAGCTGTCTTAAAGCAGGAGAGTGTCCATAAATTAGCAGGGGGTTGAATTAAAGCAGGGGAGTGTCCATAAACCAGCAGGAGAGCTGTCTTAAAGCAGGGGAGTGTCCATAAACAAGCAGTGGGCTGTCTTACAGCAGGGGAGTGTCCATAAACAAGCGAGGGGATCTGTATTAAGGCAGGGTAGTGTCCTTAAACAAGCATAGGGCATTCATAGAGCAGGGGAGTGTCCATAAACAAGCAGGAAGCTGTCTTAAAGCAAGGGAGTGCCCATAAATTAGCAGGGGGTTGAATCAAGGCAGGAGAGTGTCCATGAACCAGTAGGAGAGCTGTCCTAAAGCAGGGAAGTGTCCATAAACAAGCAGGGAGCTGTCTTAAATCAGGGGAGTGACTATATACAAGAAGGGGGCTGTCTTAAAGCAGGGGATTGTCCATGAACCAGCGAGGGGGGGCTGTATTAAAGCAGGGCAGTGTCCATAAACAAGCAGGGGGCTGTATTAAAGCAGGGGAGTGTCCATTAACGAGCAGGGGGCTGTCTTAAAGCTGAGGAGTGTCCATAAACCAGCAGAGGAGCTGTCTTAAAGCAGGGGAGTGTCTATAACCCAGCAGGGGAGCTGTCTCAAAGCAAGGGAGTGTCCATAAACCAGCAGGGGAGCTGTCTTAAAGCAGGGGAGTGTCCATAGCCCAGCAGGGGAGCTGTCCTAAAGCAGGGGAGGGCCCATAAACCAGCAAGGAAGCTGTCTTAAACAAGTGGAGTGCCCATAAACAAGCAGGAAGCTGTCTTAAAAGCAGGGGCGTGTCCATAAACTAGCAGGTGAGCCGTCTTAAAGCAGGGGAGTGCCCATAAACAAGCAGGAAGCTGTCTTAAAGCAGGGGAATGCCCTTAAACAAGCAGGAAGCTATCTTAAAGCAGGGGAGTGTCCAAAAACCGCCAGGAGAGCTGTCTTATAGCAAGGGAGTGTCCATAAACCAGCAGGGGACCTGTCTTAAAGCAGGGGAGTGTCCATAACCCAGCAGGGGAGCTGTCCTAAAGCAGGGGAGTGTCCATAAACCAGTGGGAGAGCTGTCTTAAAGCAGGGGAGTGTCCATAAACTAACGAGAGAGCTGTCTTAAAGCAGGGGACTGTCCATAACCCAGCAGGGGAGCTGTCTTAAAGCAGGAGAGTGCCCATAAACAAGCAGGAAGCTGTCTTAAAGCAGGGGAGTGTCCATAAACCAGCAGGGGAGCTGTCTTAAAGCATGGGAGTGTCCATAAACCAGCAGGGGATTGTCCATGAACCAGCGGGGGAGCTGTCTTTAAGCAGGGGAGTGTCCATAAACCAGCAGGGGAGCTGTCTTAAAGCATGGGAGTGTCCATAAACCAGCAGGGGATTGTCCATAAACAAGAAGGGGGCTGTCTTAAAGCAGGGGATTGTCCATGAACAAGCGAGGGGGGCGGTATTAAAGCAGGGGAGTGTCCATAACCAAGCAGGGGGCTGTATTAAAGCAGGGGAGTGTCCATTAACAAGCAGGGGGCTGTCTTAAAACTGAGGAGTGTCAATAAACTAGCAGGGGAGAGTCCATAGACCAGCGGGAGAGCTGTCTTAAACCAGCAGGGGAGCTGTCTTAAATCATGGGAGTGTCCATAGACCAGCAGGGGAGCTGTGTTAAAGCAGGGGAGTGTCCATAAACTAACGAGAGAGCTGTCTTAAAGCAGGAGAGTGCCCATAAACAAGCAGGAAGCTGTCTTAAAGCAGGGGAGTGTCCATAAATCAGATAGGGAGCTGTCTTAAAGCAGGGGAGTACCCATAAACAACCAGGAAGCTGTCTTAAAGCAGGGCAGAGTCCATAGACCAGCGGGAGAGCTGTCTTAAAGCAGGGGAGTGTCCATAAACCAGCAGGGGAGCTGTCTTAAAGCATGGGAGAGTCCATAAACCAGCAGGGGAGCTGTCCTAAAGCAGGGGAGTGTCCATAAACCAGCAGGGGAGCTGTCTTAAAGCAGGGGAGTGTCCATAAACAAGCAAAGAGCTGTCTTAAAGCAGGAGAGTGCCCATAAATTAGCAGGGGGTTGAATTAAAGCAGGGGAGTGTCCATAAACCAGCAGGAGAGCTGTCTCAAAGCAGGGGAGTGTCCATAAACAAGCAGTGGGCTGTCTTAAAGCAGGGGAGTGTCCATAAACAAGCGAGGGGGGCTGTATTAAAGCAGGGGAGTGTCCTTAAACAAGCATGGGGCATTCATAGGGCAGGGGAGTGTCCATAAAACAGAAGGGGGCTGTCTCAAAGCAGGGGATTGTCCATGAACAAGCGAGGGGGGGCGGTATTAAAGCAGGGGAGTGTCCATAACCAAGCAGGGGGCTGTATTAAAGCAGGGGAGTGTCCATTAACAAGCAGGGGGCTGTCTTAAAACTGAGGAGTGTCCATAAACCAGCAGGGGAGAGTCCATAGACCAGCGGGAGAGCTGTCTTAAACCAGCAGGGGAGCTGACTTAAATCATGGGAGTGTCCATAGACCAGCAGGGGAGCTGTGTTAAAGCAGGGGTGTGTCCATAAACTAACGAGAGAGCTGTCTTAAAGCAGGAGAGTGCCCATAAACAAGCAGGAAGCTGTCTTAAAGCAGGGGAGTGTCCATAAATCAGAAGGGGAGCTGTCTTAAAGCAGGGGAGTACCCATAAACAACCAGGAAGCTGTCTTAAAGCAGGGCAGAGTCCATAGACCAGAGGGAGAGCTGTCTTAAAGCAGGGGAGTGTCCATAAACCAGCAGGGGAGCTGTCTTAAAGCATGGGAGTGTCCATAAACTAGCAGGGGAGCTGTCCTAAAGCAGGGGAGTGATCATAAACCAGGAGGGGAGCTGTCTTAAAGCAGGGGAGTGTCCATAAACAAGCAAAGAGCTGTCTTAAAGCAGGAGAGTGCCCATAAATTAGCAGGGGGTTGAATTAAAGCAGGGGAGTGTCCATAAACCAGCAGGAGAGCTGTCTTAAAGCAGGGGAGTGTCCATAAACAAGCAGTGGGCTGTCTTAAAGCAGGGGAGTGTCCATAAATCAGAAGGGGAGCTGTCTTAAAGCAGGGGAGTGCCCATAAACAACCAGGAAGCTGTCTTAAAGCAGGGGAGTGTCCATAGACCAGCAGGGGAGCTGTCTTAAAGCAGGGGAGTGCCCATAAACAACCAGGAAGCTGTCTTAAAGCAGGGGAGTGTCCATAGACCAGCAGGGGACCTGTCTTAAAGCATGGGAGTGTCCAAAAACCAGCAGGGGAGCTGTACTAAAGCAGGGGAGTGTCCATAAACCAGTAGGGGAGCTGTCTTAAAGCAGGGGAGTGTCCATAAACAAGCAGTGGGCTGTCTTAAAGCAGGGGAGTGTCCATAAACAAGCGAGGGGGGCTGTATTAAAGCAGGGGAGTGTCCTTAAACAAGCATAGGGCATTCATAGAGCAGGGGAGTGTCCATAAACAAGCAGGAAGCTGTCTTAAAGCAGGAGAGTGCCCATAAATTAGCAGGTGGTTGAATTAAAGCAGGGGAGTGGCCATAAACCAGCAGGAGAGCTGTCTTAAAGCATGGGTGTGTCCATAAACAAGCAGTGGGCTGTCTTAAAGCAGGGGAGTGTCCATTAACAAGCAGGGGGCTGTCTTAAAGCTGAGGAGTGTCCATAAACCAGCAGAGGAGCTGTCTTAAAGCAGGGGAGTGTCCATAAATCAGAAGGGGAGCTGTCCTAAAGCAGGGGAGTGCCCATAAACAAGCAGTGGGCTGTCTTAAAGCAGGGGAGTGTCCATACATCAGAAGAGGAGCTGTCTTAAAGCAGGGGAGTGCCCATAAACAACCAGGAAGCTGTCTTAAAGCAGGGGAGTGTCCATAGACCAGCAGGGGAGCTGTCTTAAAGCAGGGGAGTGCCCATAAACAACCAGGAAGCTGGCTTAAAGCAGGGGAGTGTCCATAGACCAGCAGGGGAGCTGTCTTAAAGCATGGGAGTGTCCATAAACCAGCAGGGGAGCTGTCCTAAAGCAGGGGAGTGTCCATAAACCAGTAGGGGAGCTGTCTTAAAGCAGGGGAGTGTCCATAAACAAGCAGTGGGCTGTCTTAAAGCAGGGGAGTGTCCATAAACAAGCGAGGGGGGCTGTATTAAAGCAGGGGAGTGTCCATAAACAAGCAGTGGGCTGTCTTAAAGCAGGGGAGTGTCCATAAATCAGAAGGGAAGCTGTCTTAAAGCAGGGGAGTGCCCATAAACAACCAGGAGAGCTGTCTTAAGGCAGGGGAGTGTCCATAAACAAGCAGTGGGCTGTCTTAAAGCAGGGGAGTGTCCATAAATCAGAAGGGGAGCTGTCTTAAAGCAGGGGAGTGCCCATAAACAACCAGGAAGCTGTCTTAAAGCAGGTGAGTGTCCATAGACCAGCAGGGGAGCTGTCTTAAAGCAGGGGAGTGCCCATAAACAACCAGGAAGCTGTCTTAAAGCAGGGGAGTGTCCATAGACCAGCAGGGGAGCTGTCTTAAAGCATGGGAGTGTCCATAAACCAGCAGGGGAGCTGTCCTAAAGCAGGGGAGTGTCCATAAACCAGTAGGGGAGCTGTCTTAAAGCAGGGGAGTGTCCATAAACAAGCAGTGGGCTGTCTTAAAGCAGGGGAGTGTCCATAAACAAGCGAGGGGGGCTGTATTAAAGCAGGGGAGTGTCCTTAAACAAGCATAGGGCATTCATAGAGCAGGGGAGTGTCCATAAACAAGCAGGATGCTGTCTTAAAGCAGGAGAGTGCCCATAAATTAGCAGGTGGTTGAATTAAAGCAGGGGAGTGGCCATAAACCAGCAGGAGAGCTGTCTTAAAGCAGGGGTGTGTCCATAAACAAGCAGTGGGCTGTCTTAAAGCAGGGGAGTGTCCATAAACAAGCGAGGGGTCTGTATTAAAGCAGGGGAGTGTCCTTAAACAAGCATGGGGCATTCATAGAGCAGGGGAGTGTCCATAAACAAGCAGGAAGCTGTCTTAAAGCAAGGGAGTGCCCATAAATTAGCAGGGGGTTGAATTAAAGCAGGGGAGTGTCCATGAACCAGTAGGAGAGCTGTCCTAAAGCAGGGGAGTGTCCATAAACAAGCAGGGGGCTGTCTTAAATCAGGGGAGTGTCCATAAACAAGAAGGGGGCTGTCTTAACGCAGGGGAGTGTCCATGAACAAGCGAGGGGGGCGGTATTAAAGCAGGGGAGTGTCCATAAACAAGCAGGGGGCTATATTAAAGCAGGGGAGTGTTCATTAACAAGCAGGGGGCTGACTTAAAACTGAGGAGTGTCCATAAACCAGCAGGGGAGAGTCCATAGACCAGCGGGAGAGCTGTCTTAAACCAGCAGGGGAGCTGTCTTAAATCATGAGAGTGTCCATAGACCAGCAGGGGAGCTGTGTTAAAGCAGGGGAGTGTCCATAAAGTAACGAGAGAGCTGTCTTAAAGCAGGGGAGTGTCCATAAACTAACGAGAGAGCTGTCTTAAAGCAGGAGAGTGCTCATAAACAAGCAGGAAGCTGTCTTAAAGCAGGGAAGTGTCCATAAATCAGAAGAGGAGCTGTCTTAAAGCAGGGGAGTGCCCATAAACAATCAGGAAGCTGTCTTAAAGCAGGGCAGAGTCCATAGACTAGCGGGAGAGCTGTCTTAAAGCAGGGGAGTGTCCATAAACCAGCAGGGGAGCTGTCTTAAAGCATGGGAGTGTCCATAAACCAGCAGGGGAGCTGTCCTAAAACAGGGGAGTGTCCATAAACCAGCAGGGGAGCTGTCTTAAAGCAGGGGAGTGTCCATAAACAAGCAGGGAGCTGTCTTAAAGCAGGAGAGTGTCCATAAATTAGCAGGGGGTTGAATTAAAGCAGGGGAGTGTCCATAAACCAGCAGGAGAGCTGTCTTAAAGCAGGGGAGTGTCCATAAACAAGCAGTGGGCTGTCTTACAGCAGGGGAGTGTCCATAAACAAGCGAGGGGAGCTGTATTGAGGCAGGGTAGTGTCCTTAAACAAGCATAGGGCATTCATAGAGCAGGGGAGTGTCCATAAACAAGCAGGAAGCTGTCTTAAAGCAAGGGAGTGCCCATAAATTAGCAGGGGGTTGAATCAAGGCAGGAGAGTGTCCATGAACCAGTAGGAGAGCTGTCCTAAAGCAGGGAAGTGTCCATAAACAAGCAGGGAGCTGTCTTAAATCAGGGGAGTGACTATATACAAGAAGGGGGCTGTCTTAAAGCAGGGGATTGTCCATGAACCAGCGAGGGGGGGCTGTATTAAAGCAGGGCAGTGTCCATAAACAAGCAGGGGGCTGTATTAAAGCAGGGGAGTGTCCATTAACGAGCAGGGGGCTGTCTTAAAGCTGAGGAGTGTCCATAAACCAGCAGAGGAGCTGTCTTAAAGCAGGGGAGTGTCTATAACCCAGCAGGGGAGCTGTCTCAAAGCAAGGGAGTGTCCATAAACCAGCAGGGGAGCTGTCTTAAAGCAGGGGAGTGTCCATAGCCCAGCAGGGGAGCTGTCCTAAAGCAGGGGAGGGCCCATAAACCAGCAAGGAAGCTGTCTTAAACAAGTGGAGTGCCCATAAACAAGCAGGAAGCTGTCTTAAAAGCAGGGGCGTGTCCATAAACTAGCAGGTGAGCCGTCTTAAAGCAGGGGAGTGCCCATAAACAAGCAGGAAGCTGTCTTAAAGCAGGGGAATGCCCTTAAACAAGCAGGAAGCTATCTTAAAGCAGGGGAGTGTCCAAAAACCGCCAGGAGAGCTGTCTTATAGCAAGGGAGTGTCCATAAACCAGCAGGGGACCTGTCTTAAAGCAGGGGAGTGTCCATAACCCAGCAGGGGAGCTGTCCTAAAGCAGGGGAGTGTCCATAAACCAGTGGGAGAGCTGTCTTAAAGCAGGGGAGTGTCCATAAACTAACGAGAGAGCTGTCTTAAAGCAGGGGACTGTCCATAACCCAGCAGGGGAGCTGTCTTAAAGCAGGAGAGTGCCCATAAACAAGCAGGAAGCTGTCTTAAAGCAGGGGAGTGTCCATAAACCAGCAGGGGAGCTGTCTTAAAGCATGGGAGTGTCCATAAACCAGCAGGGGATTGTCCATGAACCAGCGGGGGAGCTGTCTTTAAGCAGGGGAGTGTCCATAAACAAGCAGGGAGCTGTTTTAAAGCAGGAGAGTGCCCATAAATTAGCAGGGGGTTGAATTAAAGCAGGGGAGTGTCCATAAACCAGCAGGAGAGCTGTCTTAAAGCAGGGGAGTGTCCATAAACAAGCAGTGGGCTGTCTTAAAGCAGGGGAGTGTCCATAAACAAGCGAGGGGGGCTGTATTAAAGCAGGGGAGTGTCCTTAAACAAGCATGGGGCATTCATAAAGCAGGGGAGTGTCCATAAACAAGCAGGAAGCTGTCTTAAAGCAAGGGAGTGCCCATAAATTAGCAGGGGGTTGAATTAAAGCAGGGGAGTTTCCATGAACCAGTAGGAGAGCTGTCCTAAAGCAGGAGAGTGTCCATAAACAAGCAGGGGGCTGTCTTAAAGCAGGGGAGTGCCCATAAACAAGAAGGGGGCTGTCTTAAAGCAGGGAGGTGTCCATGAACATGCGAAGGGGGGGCTGTATTAAAGCAGGGGAGTGTCCATAAACAAGCAGGGGGCTGTATTAAAGCAGGGGAGTGTCCATAAACAAGCAGGGGGCTGTCTTAAAGCTGAGGAGTGTCCATAAACCAGCAGTGGAGCCTGAGCTTAACTTGAACCGGTGCTTTCCGGTGCTGAGCACTGGCACTTAATTGGTTTCCGGTGCTCAGCACTGGCACCTAATTGTCCACACCACACTTAGGGCAGTCTGCCACGAGGTGGCGCTGCTCATGTAATTTAGCGATGAGCAGTATAACAGTTGTTTAGGAAAATAATATACATCAAACATTTTGTTAATACCTGCCTCCCCAGTAATTCCTTTAGCTTTGGGGACCTGGAATAATCTGAAATGATGCATTTATATGCGAGATAGATGGTTAGTAGTTATTTTGGCAGCGATGACAGGGGCGATGGGTGGGGCAAGCTGCAGTGGCCTCCTGGTCGGAGCCCTGGCACTTAATATTTTACAAATCAAGCACTGAGTGGAGCTGTCTTAAAGCAGGGGAGTGTTCATAAACCAGTGGGTGGTATTAAAGCAAGGGAGTGTCCATAAACAAGCAGGCGACTGTCTTAAAGCAGGGGAGTGTCCATAACCCAGCAGAGGAGCTGTGTTAAATCAGGAAAGTGTCCATAAACAAGCAGGGGGCTGTCTTAAAGCAGGGTAGTGTCCATAAACAAGTGAGGGGGGCTGTCTGAAAGCAGGAGAGTGTCCATAAACAAGCGAGGGGGTCTGTCTTAAGGCAGGGGAGTGTCCTTAATCAAGAAGGGGGGAAGTCTTAAAGCAGCGGGGTGTCTATAAACAAGCAGGTGGCTGTCTTAAAGCAGGGGAGTGTCCATAAATTAGCAGGGGGTTGTCTTAAAGCATGGGAGTATCCATAAACAAGCAGGGGGCTGTCTTAAAGCAGGCAAGTGTCCATAAACAAGCAGGGGGTGGGTATAAACCAGGGGACTGTCCATAATCTGGTGAGGAGGTTCACAAGACAGGAGCGGTGTCCTTAAACCAGTGGGGGCGCTTTCTTAAAACACAGGTGCATGTATACCACCAGCAGGGGGTTATCTTAAATTAGGGGAGAGTCCATGAACCAGTGGGTATGTTCATGAGAAATGGGGGCGTCCATAATCCAGTAGGGGAGCTGTCTTAAAGCAGGGCAGTGTCCATAAAGAAGCGAGGGGGCTGTCTTAAAGCAGGGGAGTGTTCATAAACCAGCAGTGGAGCTGTCTTAAAGCAGGGCAGTGTCCACAAATAAAAATGGGGGTTGTCTTAAAGTAGGGGAGTGTCCATAAACCAGTGGGGGACCATTCTTAAACCAGGGGAGTGCCCATAAACCAGTGAGGCAGCTTTCTTGAAGCAATGGAATGTTCATAAACAAGCAGGGGGAGCTGTCTAAAAGCGTGGGTGCATCCATAAACCGGTAGGGGGTGGTCTAAAACCAGGGGAGTGTCCATAACCCAGCAGGGGGTGGTCTTAAAGCAGGGGAGTGTCCATAAACAGGCAGGGGATGGTTATGAAGCAGGGGAGTGTCCATAATATATTGGGGAGGTTCACAAGACAGGTGAAGTGTCCTTAAACCAGTGGGGGCGCTGTCTTCAAGCACAGGTGCATGCATATCACCAGCAGGGGGTTATCTTAAATTAGGGTAGAGTGCATAAACCAGTGGGTATGTTTATGAGAAAGGGGGTGTCCATAAACCAGTAGGGGAGCTGTCTTAAAGCGCGGGTGCATCCATAAACCATAAGGGCTGGTCTTAAAGCAGGTGAGTGTCCATAGACGAGCGGGAGGATCATAAGGCAGACGTGGTGTCCATAAAGCAGTGGGGGAGCTGTCTTACAGCAGGGAGTGTCCATAAACAAGCAGGGAGCTGTGTTAAAGCAGGAGAGTGCCCATAAATTAGCAGGGGGTTGAATTAAAGCAGGGGAGTGTCCATAAACCAGCAGGAGAGCTGTCTTAAAGCAGGGGAGTGTCCATAAACAAGCAGTGGGCTGTCTTAAAGCAGGGGAGTGCCCATAAACAAGCGAGGGGGGCTGTATTAAAGCAGGGGAGTGTCCTTAAACAAGCATGGGGCATTCATAAAGCAGGGGAGTGTCCATAAACTAGCAGGAAGCTGTCTTAAAGCAAGGGAGTGCCCATGAATTAGCAGGGGGTTGAATTAAAGCAGGGGAGTTTCCATGAACCAGTAGGAGAGCTGTCCTAAAGCAGGGGAGTGTCCATAAACAAGCAGGGGGCTGTCTTAAAGCAGGGGAGTGCCCATAAACAAGAAGGGGGCTGTCTTAAACCAGGGAAGTGTCCATGAACAAGCGAAGGGGGGGCTGTATTAAAGCAGGGGAGTGTCCATAAACAAGCAGGGGGCTGTATTAAAGCAGGAGAGGTCCATAAACAAGCAGGGGGCTGTCTTAAACCTGAGGAGTGTCCATAAACCAGCAGTGGAGCCTGAGCTTAATTAGAGCCGGTGCTTTCCGGTGCTGAGCACTGGCACTTAATTGGTTTCCGGTGCTCAGCACTGGCACCTAATTGTCCATACCACACTTAGGGCAGTCTGCCACGAGGTGGCGCTGCTCATGTAATTTAGCGATGAGCAGTATAACAGTTGTTTAGGAAAATAATATACATCAAACATTTTGTTAATACCTTCCTCCCCAGTAATTCCTTTAGCTTTGGGGACCTGGAATAATCTGAAATGATGCATTTATATGCGAGAGAGATGGTTAGTAGTTATTTTGGCAGCGATGACAGGGGCGATGGGTGGGGCAAGCTGCAGTGGCCTCCTGGTCGGAGCCCTGGCTCTTAATATTTTACAAATCAAGCCCTGAGTGGAGCTGTCTTAAAGCAGGGGAGTGTTCATAAACCAGCGGGTGGTATTAAAGCAAGGGTCTGTCCATAAACAAGCAGGCGACTGTCTTAAAGCAGGGGAGTGTCCATAACCCAGCAGAGGAGCTGTGTTAAATCAGGAAAGTGTCCATAAACAAGCAGGGGGCTGTCTTAAAGCAGGGTAGTGTCCATAAACAAGTGAGGGGGGCTGTTTTAAAGCAGGAGAGTGTCCATAAACAAGCGAGGGGGTCTGTCTTAAGGCAGGGGAGTGTCCTTAATCAAGAAGGGGGCAGTCTTAAAGCAGCGGGGTGTCTATAAACAAGCAGGGGGCTGTCTTAAAGCAGGGGAGTGCCCATAAATTAGCAGGGGGTTGTCTTAAAGCATGGGAGTATCCATAAACCAGCAGTGGAGCTGTCTTAAAGCAGGTTAGTGTCCATAAACAAGCGAGGGGGGCTGTATTAAAGAAGGGGAGTGTCCATAAACAAGCGAGGTAGGGCTGTCTTAAAGCAGGGGAGTGTCCATAAACCAGCAGGAGTGGTATTAAAGCAGGTGAGTGTCCATAAACAAGCAGGGGGCTGTCTTAAAGCAGGCAAGTGTCCATAAACAAGCAGGGGGTGGTTATAAACCAGGGGACTGTCCATAATCTGGTGAGGAGGTTCACAAGACAGGCGCGGTGTCCTTAAACCAGTGGGGGCGCTTTCTTAAAGCACAGGTGCATGCATACCACCAGCAGGGGGTTATCTTAAATTAGGGGAGAGTCCATGAACCAGTGGGTATGTTCATGAGAAATGGGGGCGTCCATAATCCAGTAGGGGAGCTGTCTTAAAGCAAGGCAGTGTCCATAAAGAAGCGAGGGGGCTGTCTTAAAGCAGGGGAGTGTTCATAAACCAGCAGTGAAGCTGTCTTAAAGCAGGGCAGTGTCCATAAATAAAAATGGGGGTTGTCTTAAAGTAGGGGAGTGTCCATAAACCAGTGGGGGACCATTCTTAAACCAGGGGAGTGCCCATAAACCAGTGAGGCAGCTTTCTTGAAGCAATGGAATGTTCATAAACAAGCAGGGGGAGCTGTCTAAAAGCGTGGGTGCATCCATAAACCGGTAGGTGGTGGTCTAAAACCAGGGGAGTGTCCATAACCCAGCAGGGGGTGGTCTTAAAGCAGGGGAGTGTCCATAAACCGGCAGGGGATGGTTATAAAGCAGGGGAGTGTCCATAATATATTGGGGAGTTTCACAAGACAGGCGAAGTGTCCTTAAACCAGTGGGGGCGCTGTCTTCAAGCACAGGTGCATGCATATTACCAGCAGGGGGTTATCTTAAATCAGGGTAGAGTGCATAAACCAGTGGGTATGTTTATGAGAAAGGGGGTGTCCATAAACCAGTAGGTGAGCTGTCTTAAAGCGCGGGTGCATCCATAAACCATAAGGGCTGGTCTTAAAGCAGGTGAGTGTCCATAGACCAGCGGGAGGATCATAAGGCAGGCGTGGTGTCCATAAAGCAGTGGGGGAGCTGTCTTAAAGCAGGGAGTGTCCATAAACAAGCAGGGAGCTGTGTTAAAGCAGGAGAGTGCCCATAAATTAGCAGGGGGTTGAATTAAAGCAGGGGAGTGTCCATAAACCAGCAGGAGAGCTGTCTTAAAGCAGGGGAGTGTCCATAAACAAGCAGTGGGCTGTCTTAAAGCAGGGGAGTGTCCATAAACAAGCGAGGGGGGCTGTATTAAAGCAGGGGAGTGTCCTTAAACAAGCATGGGGCATTCATAAAGCAGGGGAGTGTCCATAAACTAGCAGGAAGCTGTCTTAAAGCAAGGGAGTGCCCATAAATTAGCAGGGGGTTGAATTAAAGCAGGGGAGTTTCCATGAACCAGTAGGAGAGCTGTCCTAAAGCAGGGGGGTGTCCATAAACAAGCAGGGGGCTGTCTTAAAGCAGGGGAGTGCCCATAAACAAGAAGGGGGCTGTCTTAAAGCAGGGAAGTGTCCATGAACAAGCGAAGGGGGGGGCTGTATTAAAGCAGGGGAGTGTCCATAAACAAGCAGGGGGCTGTATTAAAGCAGGGGAGGTCCATAAACAAGCAGGGGGCTGTCTTAAAGCTGAGGAGTGTCCATAAACCAGCAGTGGAGCCTGAGCTTAATTTGAGCCGGTGCTTTCCGGTGCTGAGCACTGGCACTTAATTGGTTTCCGGTGCTCAGCACTGGCACCTAATTGTCCACACCACACATAGGGCAGTCTGCCACGAGGTGGCGCTGCTCATGTAATTTAGCGATGAGCAGTATAACAGTTGTTTAGGAAAATAATATACATGAAACATTTTGTTAATACCTGCCTCCCCAGTAATTCCTTTAGCTTTGGGGACCTGGAATAATCTGAAATGATGCATTTATATGCGAGAGAGATGGTTAGTAGTTATTTTGGCAGCGATGACAGGGGCGATGGGTGGGGCAAGCTGCAGTGGCCTCCTGGTCGGAGCCCTGGCACTTAATATTTTACAAATCAAGCCCTGAGTGGAGCTGTCTGAAAGCAGGGGAGTGTTCATAAACCAGCGGGTGGTATTAAAGCAAGGGAGTGTCCATAAACAAGCAGGCGACTGTCTTAAAGCAGGGGAGTGTCCATAACCCAGCAGAGGAGCTGTGTTAAATCAGGAAAGTGTCCATAAACAAGCAGGGGGCTGTCTTAAAGCAGGGTAGTGTCCATAAACAAGTGAGGGGGGCTGTCTTAAAGCAGGAGAGTGTCCATAAACAAGCGAGGGGGTCTGTCTTAAGGCAGGGGAGTGTCCTTAATCAAGAAGGGGGGCAGTCTTAAAGCAGCGGGGTGTCTATAAACAAGCAGGGGGCTGTCTTAAAGCAGGGGAGTGTCCATAAATTAGCAGGGGGTTGTCTTAAAGCATGGGAGTATCCATAAACCAGCAGTGGAGCTGTCTTAAAGCAGGTTAGTGTCCATAAACAAGCGAGGGGGTCTGTCTTAAAGAAGGGGAGTGTCCATAAACAAGCGAGGGGGGGGCTGTCTTAAAGCAGGGGAGTGTCCATAAACCAGCAGGAGTGGTATTAAAGCAGGTGAGTGTCCATAAACAAGCAGGGGGCTGTCTTAAAGCAGGCGAGTGTCCATAAACAAGCAGGGGGTGGTTATAAACCAGCGGACTGTCCATAATCTGGTGAGGAGGTTCACAAGACAGGCGCGGTGTCCTTAAACCAGTGGGGGCGCTTTCTTAAAGCAAAGGTGCATGCATAACACCAGCAGGGGGTTATCTTAAATTAGGGGAGAGTCCATGAACCAGTGGGTATGTTCATGAGAAATGGGGGCGTCCATAATCCAGTAGGGGAGCTGTCTTAAAGCAGGGCAGTGTCCATAAAGAAGCGAGGGGGCTGTCTTAAAGCAGGGGAGTGTTCATAAACCAGCAGTGGAGCTGTCTTAAAGCAGGGCAGTGTCCACAAATAAAAATGGGGGGCTGTCTTAAAGTAGGGGAGTGTCCATAAACCAGTGGGGGACCATCTTAAACCAGGGGAGTGCCCATAAACCAGTGAGGCAGCTTTCTTGAAGCAATGGAATGTTCATAAACAAGCAGGGGGAGCTGTCTAAAAGCATGGGTGCATCCATAAACCGGTAGGGGGTGGTCTAAAACCAGGGGAGTGTCCATAACCCAGCAGGGGGTGGTCTTAAAGCAGGGGAGTGTCCATAAACCGACAGGGGATGGTTATAAAGCAGGGGAGTGTCCATAATATATTGGGGAGGTTCACAAGACAGGCGAAGTGTCCTTAAACCAGTGGGGGCGCTGTCTTCAAGCACAGGTGCATGCATATCACCAGCAGGGGGTTATCTTAAATTAGGGTAGAGTGCATAAACCAGTGGGTATGTTTATGAGAAAGGGGGTGTCCATAAACCAGTAGGGGAGCTGTCTTAAAGCGCGGGTGCATCCATAAACCATCAGGGGTGGTCTTAAAGCAGGTGAGTGTCCATAGACCAGCGGGAGGATCATAAGGCAGGCGTGGTGTCCATAAAGCAGTGGGGCAGCTGTCTTAAAGCAGGGAGTGTCCATAAACCAGCGGGGCAGCTGTCTTAAAGCAGGGGAGTGTCCATAAACAAGCGAGGGGGGGGCTTTCTTAAAGCAGGGGAGTGTCCATAAGCAAGCAAGGGGGGGCTGTCTTAAAGCAGGAAAGTGTCCATAAACCAGCTGTGGAGCTGTCTTAAAGCAGGTGAGTGTCGATAAACAAGCAGTGAGATGTCTTAAAGCAGGGGAGTGTCCATAAACCAGCGGGGGTGGTATTAAAGCAAGGGAGTGTCCATAAACAAGCAGGCAGCTGTCTTAAAGCAGGGGAGTGTTTATAAACAAACAGGGGGAGCTGTCTTAAAGTGTGGGTGCATCCATAAACCAGGGGAGTGTCCATAACCCAGCAGTGCAGTAGTGTTAAGGGCAGGAAAGTGTCCATAAAGAAGCAGGGTGGTGTCCATAAATAAGTGAAGGGGGCTGTCTTAAAGCAGGCGAGTGTCCTTAAACAAGCAGGGGGGCAGTCTTAAAGCAGGAGTGTTGGACCCGGCCTCGTGGCCCATTCCGACCCGTAGCAACATCACACCTGATCCCCCACCCCGTAGTTACACCACACCTGATCCCCCCACAGAATCCAGGGCTACACCCGTCCTTCCCTCCATCTTCCCGACACCGGGCCCCCTCCATACACCATCGGCCTCGCGTCCTCCAGTGACCAGGCCCTGCACCCCAGATGGCCGCCCCCGACCCCAGCACAACCCCGGCCTAGTCGCGCCATGCCTGCTGGGGGGAGAAAGAGCTCCCGGTGAGCAGGAGAGGGAGGAGCAGTTTCACTCACACCTCTGGCCTCCTCTCAAGAGATAGTTTCGATCGCCCTCCGGCCACCCTGAGGACTGGCTCCACGCCTGCTGCGTGTCTGGGATCCCTCCCGACACCGCCTTGAAAGGATCAAAGGACCGTGTGGCAGGAACCCCCAAAAAACGACCCCCAGGGCTAAGACCCCTGCCCGTGAGGACTCCGGACATCAAAGGGGAGTCGACCTATAACAAGGGGCGCTCTGGGACGATCGGCAGATTGAACCTGGAACGAAGAGAGCCCTGCTGACGTGGTCGCAGCTAAAAGAACATCATCACAAGATCCGACGGAACTCTTGGAACCTCGGTGAGCCCTGCAGACAGCGTCGCGGCTCCACCTGGCAGAGACAGACTTCTGCCTAAGTCATCTGAGCCCTGCAGACAGCGTCGCGGCTCCCCCTGGCAGAGACGGACTTCTGCCTGAACCAACTGAGCCCTGCAGACAGCGTCGCGGCTCCTCCTGGCAGAGACGGACTTCTGCCTGAATCATCAGAGCCCTGCTCACGCCGTCACTTCTCCCCTCGCAACCTTGAGAATTCGAGCCCGGCAGACTTGGTCGCACTCAAGTACTATCCTGGTCCGGCTGGACCCCAAAGACCGTCCCGTATCCCCCGGCTCGAGGATTGAGAGCCGTGCGCCGGATACCCACCTGCATTGACCCTAATCCTAAGACTGTCCCGCTACCCCTACCCCCACCGAGACTCTATGAGCCCTTGCTCTATTTGTACAGACGAATCTGCGGATCATAAAGGTCCCGATATTCTAGATAAAGAATACGTGCTTCAGAATCTACGGTGTGGTGTCTCTGTGTTGCATGGTATTAAATCAGCATGTACGATCCTAGATACGAGACCCAGCCCTGAGGGGGTCTCCCGCCAGTGCTCGGCTACATCTCCCGGGGAGGGTGAGTCGCAGGGCGGTCAGGTACACACTCTGTCCTTTCCTGAGGCTGGCCCTTCTAACATTGGTGGCAGGCGACGGGATCCGAGCCCGCAATCTAGAGTTCGTACAGTGAATGGCTGACGCACTACCGAACAAAAACGGCAGAAGAAACCACCATGAGCACCACTGAAACCGATGCGAGTGCTACGTTTTCTGTAAAGCGGTTAGGTGAATACACACACAAGGAGCTGAAACAATTTTGCAGACAACGGAAGATCGCTACCACTGGTCTAAACACCAAGGAAGACATGCAACAAGCCCTGGAAGCCTGGGTAGAGTCCGGAGCCTCCCTTCCCCGACTGGACGAAGTCGGTGAGAAGATAGAACAGCCGGACGAGCTCAGGAACTTCCCCAGAACAAGCAATAAACCCCAGGCACAAAGCAACGCCGCGAACGGGGGACGGTCCCCGGAAGACGTCACAGACAGGGAAAGGGACCGAAGTCATGAACTAGAAATGGCCAAATTGAAAATAGAAGCGAGATAAGGCTAGCCGAAAAGAAGCTAGCGGTGGAACAACTCCGAGTACAAGGAGAGCTAGAAGAAAAGAAGCTGCAACAGGAGCACGAGGAAAAAAAACTTCAGCTGGAGCACGAGCGCAGCTTGAAAGAGATAGAACTCCGAGCAAAGAGAGAAGGAGCTCGACCCCCGGGGGCCCAGAACCAGCCCCCCTGGTAGAGCCGAAAGTCCACATCCCCAAGGATGTTGTCAAAGAGTACTATCGAAATGATGACATCCAGCAGTGGTTCAAGGCCTACGAGGTAGCCATGACCTCCCACCGCATCCCACAGAAGGACTGGGGGGCCGGGTTGTGGGGTCGATTCCTGAGCGAAGGACGGGACACCCTCCTCGACCTACCGGCCTGTGCGCAAACCTCCTACAGCCACATGAAGGAGGCCCTCCTCACGAAATACGGCCTCTCCCCCGAAATGTATCGCCAGCAGTTCCGGGACTGCCGAAAGATCCCAGGCACCACCTGGGTGGAATACGTAAACCTTTACAGCCGAGCGCTGGAAGGGTGGATCAAGGGCAGCAAGGTAACCACCTTCGAAGAACTGACCGACCTCATTGCCTGGGAACACTTGTCCACAAATTGTTTTGTAGAACTACGACAGCACCTGCTCGACAGCAAGCTCGCAGACCCGAGGAAGCTGGCCGTCGAAGCAGATCGCTGGGTTAACACCCGGGTCCCCCGGAGCCCCGTAGGAGACTACCCCCACAGCCATCAAGGACCTCCCCGTCAGAGAGGGGGGGGAATCAAGGGAAACAGAGGGAGTTCCCATCCGGGCACCTGCGGAGCCCCCCGAGAATCCCACCCCCGGGCTTCCCAGCTCTTCCGCCAGGCAGTACCGACCCCCCAGGTAGACAAGGGCCCCGGGTGAATATCACATGTTTCCGCTGTCAACGGCTCGGGCATTACGCCAGTGACCCTCAGTGCCCCATGGCCCAGAAACCCCCCACGACAGCTCCCCCAGCCCTCCACATGGCCACCGTAACCCTAGGGGAGGAGTTTGAGGACCCCGAGGGATGGGAACCTGCAGCCATGGCCCTAGTCTCTCTAGGAGATCAAGATATGATTCCCGAAGCACCCCTACCCGCAAACACCAAAAAGTACCGCCAGCTCGTAACGGTTAACGGCCACCTGGTGGAGGCCCTTCGTGACACCGGGGCGAGCCTCACTGGTGTCCTCAGCCACTTAGTCCAGGCGGACCAGATCATCCCCAATGTCTTTTGCCCTGTGATAGCTTCCGACAACACTGAGAGTTTGTGTAAGGTGGCCTTGGTACCATTCGAATGGGGGGGGGGAGTAGCCGGAACATTGCGGGTGGCTGTCCGAACCGCACAACCTGTAGACTGCCTCCTGGGAAACGACCTGGAAAGTTCCCCCTGGAGACAGGTCGAGCGCAACACCCACCTCAGGATGATGGGTCTACCAGAATGGGTGTGCGCAACCACCCGATCCATGGCGGCCCGACTACCCCCCCGCAGGGGAGTCGAGGACGAAGCCCCCAGCACCCCCTCCGATGACGAAACCGGGGGCGACCCCGTTGAGCCCCACGACCTATCCCCAGGAGGAGAGCCCCTCGCCGACGACGGGCGCGTCCATCCCGACCCCGCGCAGATCACGGAGTTAGGTTATCTGCCCGAGTTGGCCCAGTGGCGCCACGAAGGAGGCCCCTCCCGAGAGGAATTCTGCCAAGACCAAGCGACCTGTCCTTCCCTGGTCGGACCCCGGCAGCAGGCCGAAGCCCAAGCCGCGGGCGACCAATCGGGAACCCACTTACTATATTGGGAGAATGACCTCCTGTACAGCGAACAGCGGTCTGCCGAGCTAGGGTCAGGCCGGGTGCTGGTGGTACCCCTACGCTTTCGGGACTTCCTCCTGGGCTTGGCCCATGATGTACCCCTGGCAGGCCGCTTGGGCCAGGACAAGACCTACCACCACTTAGTAACGCACTTTTATTGGCCGAAAATGCGAGCCCACGTAGAGGCCCACTGCAAGTCCTGCTCCACGTGCCAGGCCAGTGGTAAAAGCGGAGGGAAGCGCAAGGCTCCCCTCCAACCCTTCCCAGTCGTTAGTACTCCCTTCGAGCGAGTCGTAATTGACATCGTGGGGCCCCTGGACCCCAAGACCACCCAGGGTCACCGCTTTATCCTCGTCCTAGTGGACCATGCCACACGATACCCGGAGGCCATCCCCCTCCGCACCGTCACGGCCCCCGTGGTGGGCCAGGCATTAATGGGGATCTTCTCCCGGGTAGGGTTCCCCCGAGAGGTCGTGAGCGACCGAGGCACCAATTTTATCTCGAAATATATGAGATCCCTGTGGCAACAATGTGGAGTATCATATAAATTCACTACCCCTTACCATCCCCAAGGCAATGGCCTAGTGGAAGTCCTTGGGATTCAGCCCGTTTGAGTTACTGTATGGGCACCCCGTCAGAGGTCCCCTGAGCTTCGTCAAAGAGGGATGGGAAACGGCACCCGGAGACCCACCTCAGGATGTGTTCCGGTACCTTTTGACGCTCCGAAACCAGACCCGGAAGTTCCGAGAGCTGGCCGAGGCCAACCTCGAGGCGAGCCAGGAAGAAATGATGCGCTGGTACGACCAGAATGCCACTCTGGTCGAGTTCCAGCCAGGCCAGCAGGTCTGGGTGATGGCCCCAGTGAAGCCTTGCGCCCTCCAAGACAAATGGACCGGGCCCTTCAAAGTGGTAGAACGAAAAAGTCAGGTGACCTATGTGGTGGACGTCCAGTCCCCCCAGAACCCCCTTTGGGTCCTCCACATGAACCGCCTCAAGCCTCACTTCGTGCGGATGGAGTTGAGTTTACTCCTAGCCACAGACGACGGGGCGGAAGAGGAAACGGAGCCTCTCCCTGACCTCCTGCAAGCCAAAGAAAAGGATGGCTCCGTGGAGGGAGTGATCCTCTCCCCCTCCCTCACACCCCAACAACACGAGGACTGCCGCCAGCTCTTGGGACAGTCCTCCGACCTGTTCTCTCTCGTCCCCAAGGTCACCGACTGGTGTGTCCACGACGTGGACACCGGAGACAGCCCACCGGTACGGCACCGAGCCTACCGAAGATGTTATCTCTAGGGGTGATCGAGCCCACAGACAGTCACTGGGCTAGCCCGGTGGTACTAGTCCCGAAAGCAGCTGCCCCGGGGGTTGCCCCCGAACTACGGTTCTGCATGGACTACCGGGGGCTTAATGCGGTCACCCGAGCCGACGCTCACCCTATCCCCCGTGCAGATGAGCTTATTGACCGCCTTGGGTCTGCTCAGTTTCTCAGCACCTTCGATTTGACCTGTGGATACTGGCAAATTGCGCTCACAGAAGAAGCCAAAGAGCGGTCCACCTTCTCCACCCCGGATGGGCACTATCGCTTCAGAGTGATGCCCTTCGGGATGAAAAATGCCCCGGCCACCTTTCAGAGACTGGTGAATAGAGTCCTGGCCGGGCTGGAAGAGATCAGCGCCGCCTATCTGGACGATATTGCGGTATTCAGTTCCAATTGGGGTGAGCACCTCCGGCACCTCCGGAGGGTCCTGAGGGCCCTGCGCCAAGCCGGCCTCACAGTGAAAGCCAGCAAATGCCAGATTGGGCAAGGATCGGTGGTCTACCTGGGGCACCAGGTCGGGAGCGGGCAGGTCGCACCCCTCCAACCTAAGATTGACGCCATCTTGGCCTGGGAACCACCAACCAGCCAAACCGAGGTCCGCGCCTTCCTGGGCCTCACTGGTTACTACCGGAGGTCCATCCAAAACTATGGCAGACTCGTAGGACCCCTCACTGAGCTCACGTCCAAAAGACAGCCTAAGAAGGTGCAGTGGACCCCTGACTGCCAGGAGGCGTTTGACGCGCTAAAATGTGCCATATGTACAGCCCCTGTGCTCCAAGCCCCCGATTACTCCAAGGAGTTTGTGGTACAAACTGATGCTTCCGAGCATGGCATTGGAGCCGTCCTATCCCAGCTCAATGAGAAGGGCCTGGATCAGCCCGTGGCCTTCATTAGCCGAAGGTTACTGCCCCGAGAGCAACGATGGAGCACCATTGAATGCGAGGCGTTCGCCGTAGTCTGGGCTCTAAAGAAACTGCGGCCCTACCTCTTCGGAACCCACTTCCGAGTTCAGACAGATCATCGACCGTTACGGTGGCTCATGCAGATGAGGGGGGAGAATCCCAAACTGCTACGATGGTCAATCTCCCTTCAGGGGATGGACTTCACAGTAGCGCATCGCCCTGGCCCTGACCACGCCAACGCTGACGGCCTCTCCAGATTCTTCCACCTCAGCGAAGAGAACCCCCAAGAGGATGGGTAGTTCTCTTCGGCCTTCAGCTGGGGGGGGACGCATGTTGGACCCGGCCTCGTGGCGTGGCCCATTCCGACCCGTAGCAACATCACACCTGATCCCCCACCCCGTAGTAACACCACACCTGATCCCCCCACAGAACCCAGGGCAACACCCGTCCTTCCCTCCATCTTCCCGACACCGGGCCCCCTCCATACACCATCGGCCTCGCGTCCTCCAGTGACCAGGCCATGCACCCCAGATGGCCGCCCCCGACCCCAGCACTACCCCGGCCTAGTCGTGCCATGCCGGCTGGGGGGAGAAAGAGCTCCCGGTGAGCAGGAGAGGGAGGAGCAGTTTCACTCACACCTCTGGCCTCCTCTCAAGAGATGGTTTCGATCGCCCTCCGGCCACCCTGAGGGCTGGCTCCACGCCTGCTGCGTGTCTGGGATCCTTCCCGACACCACCTTGAAAGGATCAAAGGACCGCGTGGCAGGGACCCCCAACAAACGACCCCCAGGGCTAAGACCCCTGCTCGTGAGGACTCCGGACATCAAAGGGGAGTCGACCTATAACAAGGGGCGCTCTGGGACGATCGGCAGATTGAACCTGGAACGAAGAGAGCCCTGCTGACGTGGTCGCGGCTAAAAGAACATCATCACAAGATCCGACGGAACTCTTGGAACCTCGGTGAGCCCTGCAGACAGCGTCGCGGCTCCACCTGGCAGAGACGGACTTCTGCCTGAACCAACTGAGCCCTGCAGACAGCGTCGCGGCTCCTCCTGGCAGAGACGGACTTCTGCCTGAATCATCAGAGCCCTGATGACGCCTTCGCGGCTCCCCTCGCAACCTTGAGAATTCGAGTCCGGCAGACTTGGTCGCACTCAAGTACTATCCTGGTCCGGCTGGACCCCAAAGACCGTCCCGTATCCCCCGGCTCGAGGATTGAGAGCCGTGCGCCGGATACACACCTGCATTGACCCTAATCCTAAGACTGTCCCGCTACCCCTACCCCCACCGAGACTCTATGAGCCCTTGCTCTAGTTGTACAGACGAATCTGCGGATCATAAAGGTCCCGATATTCTAGATAAAGAATACGCGCTTCAGAATCTACGGTGTGGTGTCTCTGTGTTGCATGGTATTAAATCAGCGTGTACGATCCTAGATACAAGACCCAGCCCTGAGGGGGTCTCCCGCCAGTGCTCGGCTACATCTCCCTGGGAGGGTGAGTCGCAGGGCGGTCAGGTACGCACTCTGTCCTTTCCTGAGGCTGGCCCTTCTAACAAGGAGAGTGTCCATAAACAAGCAAGGAGGGGGCTGTCTTAAAGCAGAAGACTGTCCTTAAACAAGCAGGGGGGCAGTCTTAAAGCAGGGGAGTGTCCATAAACCAGCAGGGGGTGGTCTTAAACCAGAGGAGTGTCCATAAACAAGCAAGGGGAGCTATCTTAAAGCAGAGGAGTGTCCACAAACAAGCAGGGGGAGCTGTCTTAAAGCAGGTACGTGCCCATAAATAAGCTAGGGGGCTGTATTAATGCAGGGGAGTGTCCATAAACAAGCAGGGGGCTGTCTTAAAGCAGGGGAGTGTCCATAAACAAGCAAGGGGTGCTGTCTTAAAGCAGGGGAGTGTCCTTTAACAAGCTGGGGGACAGTCTTAAAGCAGGGGAGTGTCCATAAACCAGCAGGGGGTGTTCTTAAAGCAGGGGAGTGTCCATAAACCAGCAGAGGGTGGTCTTAAAGCAGGGGAGTGTCCATAAACTGGCAGGGGGTGGTAATAAAGCAGGGGAGTGTCCATAATCTAGTGGAGAGGTTCACAAGACAGGCGAGGTGTCCTTACACCAGTGGGGGCGCTATCTTAAAGCACAGGTGCATGCATATCACCAGCAGGGAGTTATCTTAAATTAGGGGAGAGTCCATAAACCAGTAGATATGTTCATGAGAAAGGTGGGTGTTCATAAACCAGTATGGGAGCTGTCTTAAAGCGCGGGTGCATCCATAAACCATCAGGGGTGGTCTTAAAGCAGGTGAGTGTCCAAAGACCAGCGGGAGGTTTATAAGACAGTGGGTGTCCATATAGCAGTGGGGGAGCTGTCTTAAAGCTGGGAGTGTCCATAAACCAGTAGGGGAGCTGTCTTAAAGCAGGGGAGTGTCCATAAACAAGCGAAGGGTGGCTATCTTGAAAGCAGGGGAGTGTCCATAAACAAGCGAGGGGCGGCAGTCTTAATGCTAGGGAGTGTCTATAGACCAGAAGGTGTGTCTTGGTGGTGGGGAGCGTCTGTAAACCAGCGGGGGAGCTGTCTTAAAGCAGGGGAGTGTCCATAAACAAGTGAGGGGGGCTGTATTAAAGCAGGGGAGTGTCCATAAACCAGCAGTGGTGGTATTAAAGCAGGTGAGTGTCTATAAACAAGCAGGGTGCTGTCTTAAAGCAGGCGAGTGTCCATAAACAAGCAGGGGGCTGTCTTAAAGCAGGGAAGTGTCCATAAACAAGTGAGGGGGGCTGTCATAAAGCAGGGGAGAGTCCATAAACAAGCGAGGGGGGGCTGTCTGCTAGTGGAGTCTACCCCATAAGGGATAACACAATTAAAATCCCCCATCATTACAATTTCCCCCTGCCATACCGCTAGCTCTAAACAAAGATTATCAAATATAGTTGGATCATCTATATTTGACCCATATAAAACACAAAAAACATACCTGGCACAGTTGATTTCTATTTGAGCAATAGCCCATCTTCCCCTCTGATCTGCTAAAGTTTTATGGACTTGACACCCAAACGTTTTTGATACTAAAATAGCAGCCCCTCTGATTGATGTATTTTGAGAAGTACATACAACTACTTCAAGCCCAAGCTGATCCAAAAGGCGCCGATCCTTATAGGCCAAGTGTGTTTCTGACAACAAAGCTACATGAGGTTTATATACTTTAATCTCTTCTCTAACTAATTGTCTTTTAGATCTTCCATTTAATCCAGCTACTTTCCAAGCTAAACACCTAATTAGTGCCATATTTATTTAATGATATCCAGCAAAACATAATAACAGCATAATAATCCCTGCTGTTCTCTCCCAGCCTTAATTTTAAGAGCTCCTCTTCTTTTTGCAGGGGGTTATCTTAAATCAGGGGAGTGTCGATAAACAAGCGAGGGGAGGAACTGGCTTAAAACAGGGGAGTGTCCATAAATTAGCAGGGGGTTGTCTTAAGGCAGGGGGAGTGTCTATAAACCAGCAGGAGGTTCATAAGACAGGCGGAGAGTGTCCATAAACCAGTGGTGGAGCTGTCTTAAAGCAGGGGAGTGTCCATAAACCAGTGGGGGAGCTCTCTTAAAGCGGGGAGTGTCCATAAACCAGTGGGTGAGCTGTCTTAAAGCAGGGGAGTGTCCCTTAACCAGTGGGGGAGGTGTCTTAAAGCACGGGAGCATCCATAGGCCAGCAGGGGAGCTGTCTTAAAGCAGGGGAGTGTCCATAGACCAGCAGGAGAGCTGTCTTAGGAGTGTCCATAAACCAGCGGGGTGTCTTAAAGCAGGGGAGTATCCAAAAAGGCAGTGGAGGAGAAGTCTTAAAGAAGAGAGGTATATATGAACCATCAGTGTAGCTGTGGTAAAGAAGGGAAGTGTGCATAAACAGCCAGTGGAGTGCTTTTAAAGTAGGGGAGTGTCAATAGACAGGCAAGAAGCTGTCTTAAAGCAGGGGAGTGTCCATAACCCAGCAGGGGAGCTGTCTTTAAGCGGGGTATCCATAAACAAGCAGGGGAGCTGTCTTAAACCAGGGGAGTGTCCATAACCCAGCAGGGCAGCTGTCTTAAAGCGGGGAGGGTCCATAAACCAGCGGGGGAGCTGTCTTAAACCAGGGGAGTGTCCCTAAACCAGCAGGGGGCTGTCTTAAAGCAGGGCAGTGTCCATAAACAAAAAAGGGGGGCTATCTTAAAGCATGGGAGTGTCCATAAACGAGTGGAGGGTCAGTCTTAAACCAGGGGAGTGACCATAAACCAGTGAGGGAGCTTTCCTAAAGCAGTGGAATGTTCATAAACAAGCAGGGGAACTGTCTTACGGCAGAGAACTGCCCATAAACCAATGAGAAGGCTGTCTTAAACCAGGGGAGTGCGGAAAAAATAGTGAAGGAGCTGTCTAAAAAGGCAGGGAGTGTCCATAAATCAACAGGGGGAGCTGTCTTAAAGCAGGGAGTGTCCATAAACCAGCGGGGGAGCGGTCTTAAAGCAGGGGAGTGTCCATAAATCAGCAGGGGAGCAGTCTTCAAGCAGGGGAGTGTCCATAAATCAGCAGGGGAGCTGTCTTCAAGCAGGGTAGCGTCCATAGACCAGCACAGGGACTCTCTTAGCGCAGGGAGTGCTTAAAAACCAGCAGAGGAGCTCTCTTAAAGTAGGGCGTGCCCATTAACTACCAGGGTGGGGGGGTCTTAAAGCAGGAGGCGTCTGTAAATCAGCAGGGGAGCTGCCTTAAAGCAGTGATGTTTCCATAAACCAACAGGAGAATATTTGAATGAGTTTTACAATTAGAGATTAACCATTTTATATTTGGATGCCAAGGTCTGCTTTTTAGGTCCAGGTTTTGACAATGCAGTTGTAACAGACCTATTGCTTACAATATAGATAGAGAGGACTTTGTCAATCACTCTTTGGCTCAGTTCTGTGGAATATTTATCTCTTACCTAATGCTATTGGCTGTTTGGGTGTATCAATCCACCGTCACTAGGATTCTTGCCTTTGGCTGCATCCTGACTATAGGCCTCTTGGCCTCTCCTGTTTGTTCTCTACTGTGTGTCCTGATCTAATACGCTAATGCTGGCTTTGCTAGTGCTTGTCAAGTTCCATTTCTGTTGCTCATGCAGCTGTAAAGCGGAGATTTACTTCACTTGCCTATGAATAAGTTTAAACTCTAAACAATGCATGGTGAAGCTAGTAAGTAGGGTCAGGTACTCAAATTTGAGGTGGTATGCAGACTTTGTTGTGTAGTTTATACTGATGGCGACCTCGGACACATCTATTTTGCAAACCGTGGTGTCTGTTATGTGGGGCCTGATGCTCTTCAGGTGGGTGCAGATGCAGCACCTTCGGAACTAGGCAATGAATGGGTTAGATAAACATGCATTGAATTTACCTATGTTGATTACTTCAATGTGTATATCAACTGCTTTTTAACATATTACCTTGGCAGGTGTTTACATAACATGTGTTTATATGTATAGTTCTTGTATGGCGTAAGAAGATTTGCAGAATCTGCAACAATACATAGGGGCATATCAACAAGGGCTTTATCTCTGCTTTTTTGGCTTTAACCCCTTCAGTGCCCATGACGAGCTGGACTCGTCATGGGCTGCGGTGGCGCTGTGCCCATGACGAGTCCAGCTCGTCATGAACTCCGCCCGCTAATGGAAGGCGCGGCACTGGGCGGGGAAAGGGGCGGGCATGCAAGGGGTTAAAACCCAAAAAAGCAGAGATAAAACTAGCACCCTATCAACAACAGGGTGCTAACATGCAAATTTGCATGTTAGCACCCTTTACTCTTCGCTTCTCCTTGCATCTCTAATGAGATGCAAAGGGGGCGTTCCAGACTAAAATAATAGGAGAAATGTCGCTAAGCGACATTTCTCCTATTATCAAGAATATCGCTAACCCTGTTAGAGACAAAAAAAGCAGCGATAACCGCGGTTAACGCTGCTTTTTTACGTCTGGTATTTTTCTGACTTAGCCATGATATCCTATGGAAGGAGGATATCATGGCTAAGTTTGTCTGTCCCTATCAACAAGCTAACGTGAGATTATCGCTGGGTTTCCAGCGATAATCTCACGTTAGCCACTTAGCGAGAGGATTTTTATCGCTATTGAGATAAGCGTTGCTAATAGCACGCTATCTCAGCAATAAAAATCAACGCTAGCCGGCGATAATTATCCTAGCGCTATGTGCGCTTAGCGATAATTATCGCCGGTTGTTGTTGATATGCCCCTTTATACTGTTAAATACACAGCTGTAGTAGGTACACATAGGGATGCTCTCTGGGTTTGAAAGAAATACTTGCATTGCATACAATGGAACGATGCACAGTAGAGTTTGGGAGGACAGAACTCAGGGAGTTTCACTCTGCCGAATTCCGCGGAGTTACATGAAAACTCCACAAGATTCTGCAAAGTTCCGCGAATGGATGGTAACCGGCGCATCATACTGCTCATGCTGATTTTTAGCGCCTGGACCTTGTTCCATGTTGAATGATCAGTGCGAGTGGCACCACACAGCACGCCGGAGGGCGGTGCTGTTTGAGATGATTTTGCTACCACTCAGGTAGATTTTCTACTCGAGCGGCAGCTTCCACAGCACGAATATTGGGAAAATCTCTCTGGTTGCCCTCCTAATGCCCCAAAATCATGCTAAGGGATGACAATTCTTACTGTTAGCAATCTACACCGGAAAAAAAACTCCACCACGTGGCTGATTCATACCTTATTGCCATTGGAGGAGAAAAGTTCAGCCCTGTAAGAAAACAGCATATTTTACTTTACAACCAAGATACACATGGCAGGAAGATGTTTGACACTCTACCGGATCCTTTGCAGGGTGGTAATGCTGATGACGATGATGATGACGTGTAAGAAGTTTCTTTATTTGAGTTAAAAAAACATTTTTGGGGCTAAGATTAACAGTCCTTGAGCGCCATAAATAATTCATTTGTTTCCAAGGAAAGCAAGAAAGTATTAGCAGCTATGTAGCTATCTTGAGAGGATTGAGTGAATTATGTGAATTTGGAGAACTCCATAATTCCCTCATGAGAGATCAGCTGGTAGAGTGCACAAACCCCAAGATTCAAGAGAAACTTTTACAAAAACAGCCTAACCTTTGTGACTCAACTGAATTAGCAAAATCCAATGAACATACTGTCATGTATATCAAAGAAATGAATGTCCCTTCCAGTACTGAACATGAGCAAGTTTCAGAAATTGCTAACGAAGAAATTGATGACACCATCTATAAAATAAAGTCAAGTAAAAATGCTAGCCAGGTCCATGAGGCAAAAAGAAATAAGGTCAAATGCTACCGCTTTGGTAGTAGTAGCCACCTAGCTAACTATCCTAGTTGTCAAGCAAGGTCTAGCATTTGTGCATGATAGTGATAATTCTTATAAAGTAAAAGCACAATCTGTGAAGAAGATAGTGTATCAAGTATTAGAGCATAGTACGATCAACCAAATAACATATCCTGAATGTGATGTGGGTTTAGATGGCAAACGAGTAAAAGTGTTTGTGGATATCTGCTCGCCATTCACATTGATCAATGTTACTGACTTTAATTCCATGAACATCTGCAAAGAGGAAGGGCTACTACCTGCAGATATCACCCCAAGTGGTTACACTAGGGACCCCACTCCTCTTAAAGGAATGATTAAAACATGCATCACATTTAAAGATCACTCTACCGTAGGCAAATTATGAGCAGTGGAAGAAGGTTCAAACCTGCCAGGGTGGCAGACCAAAACGAATTAGGAATCAAGCTAGACCCAAACAGCCCACAACAGGTCTATCCACGTGTAATCGGTTCCCAGAAGATTTCACGTCTAAACTTGGTCTGCTAAAACATTTCCAAAATAAAATAAAACTTAAACTCAATGTCAAACCGGTAGTTCACAAAATTAGACCCTGATCCCACCTCATGTAGGAAGCTCACAAACGAGGACTAACCATATTAAAGGACTTAGGTATCATCCAACCCATCGACTGTTCAGAGTGGGTTGCTCCTATAGTTATAGCTAAGAAAGCCAATGGGGAAGACATTTGTTTATGTATTGACCTTAGAGACCTCAATAACAATATTCTAGTTGAAAGGCATCCCTTATCCCGAATTCATGAGACTCTCAGCACAATGGGGGAGACAACCTGTTTCAGTGTCCTTGACCTCTCCATGGTGTATCATCAAGTAGAGCTACATCCGGAGTCCAGGGAACTAACCATTTTACTACCCCCATGGGTCCTTCATGTTCCACAGGATGCTATTCGGGTAAACTTCAGTGGCTGTAGTATTTCAAAAAGTAATGCAACAAATTATAGCAAGCATACCGAATACATTGTGTTTCAAAGACGATGTACTAATTTATGGCACTACTGCTGGGGAACATAATTTATTGCTAATGTGTGCGCTCTTCAAGTTCAAGGAAGCTGGGCAAACTTTAAAGGAATATAACTGCCAGATAGGTGTAAGGGATATAGAATACCTTTGGCACACTATCTCCAAGGACTGCTTCAAAACAAAGATGACTCTACATGAAACAGTTGAGAAAGCTCCTGCCCCTACATCCACACAAGAACTTATGTCCTTCTTAGGCCTCGCAGAATACATGGCGAAGTATATGAAGAATTTTGCTGACTTAACAAGTAACCTTAGAGATCTTGCCAAAAACCATGATACACATGATTGGCAATACGAACATCAATTGTCATTTGAAAAATTAAAAGATGCCATACTATCTGCCCCACATCTATGTAATTTGTATCCCTGCAGGAAGACAGTCCTTACCACTGATGCTAGCAACAAAGGACTTGGGGCTACCTTTTCCCAAAATATTGATGAGAAAGAACACATTGTGGCCTTTACCTTGTGCACACTTAGTAAATCGGAAAAAAACTAATCACTGGTGGAAAAGGAGGCCTTGGCATGCTTTAGGGCCATCAAACACTTTAAATTCTGTGTATGAGGGATCAAGTTCATGGTCCGTGCAGATCACAAACCACTTACATTTATGTTCAGTCCCAGAGGAAGGCTTAACAGAAACACCACTAATTACCAGATGGGTACTGGGGTTAGAAAGTGTTTGCTTTAGGTTAGAGCATGGGTACTCGTAAACATTTTCCCAGGGGCCACAAAGTATGGTCTGTGAGGTGACCGAGGGCCGCATTGGTGTCAGCAGGCTGGCGGTCACAGGTTGGGCTGGGGGGTTGGCCGTAAAGTGGATTGGGCGTTAGTAGGACCGAAGCACATACATCTTGCTTCTGAATTACACAATATGAAACTTGGAATGAATCTCCACCTAACCAAATTGTGTGATCATAGGTAATTGTTTTATTTAACTTTCCCTAATTTTTCTTCATAAGAAGACCTCAAAATACATAAGTTCAGGGAGTGTGCTGTACAACACCTTCTCCTATATTTGATTTAAGAAACTGTAATGTTCATGTATTACAGAAACCCAGGCCACCCAAAGAGTGCCCATAACAACTGCCTTGCCTCTACGTTCACTATTGGCATTGTTCCGAGGGTGGGTTTGGGGGTGGGGGGGTCGAATAAATGTTTTTAAATTCCTGTTTGAAAACTATCACTTTAAAAAAATGCTTTTCAAGGCACTGCTATAATGTGATGTAGTAAGGTGAAACGGTTCTCCATGTTAATGAAATACATTTTTGAATTTTAGGCAGACTATCATGCTTTTTACACGTTTGCTGTTAGATGTCTTTTTAGCTGAAGATGCTTTAAAGGTAAGCGGTGTAGGACTCGCCAGGTACTTCCTTCCTTTAACTTCAATGAGTCTGTAGATAAACGCTGGCCTGTTTAGGATATTGTAGTTGTTAGTGCCGAGTCAAGAAACAGCAGCCCAGTGCTGTTGTTGACCAGGGGGCCGCATGTAAAGGACAGTAGGGCCGCATGCGGCCCCCGGGCCGTACTTTGAGTATCACTGGGTTAGAGTATGTCTCTGGGAGTCTCAATTCTGCAGCTGAAATCCTTTCCAGGGCACCTTTAGACATAAGTGAACATTATGAAACATCTAAATACCCCGCATTGGTGGTCCATTCTTCAGCTATAAGCCCAAAAGAATAAGCAGAATGTTTAGCTCAGGATGCCACCCTCGTTCAACCCAAAGCATACACTTTACAGGTATGCCCAAAAGCACGTAGTGAAGTCAACAAAGAAGTGAGCAAGTTATGGGAAGACCGACTTGAAATCAACCTGCAGCAAGACTATGTATGGAGGAATGGAAAAATATTACCACCAGAGAGTTTGAAAGATAAATGTATTGATCTCATACACGAAGGGCATCTAGGCAGAAACTTGACAAAATCTACACTCAGGGAACGCTATTGGTTTCATAACATGGGCACATTAGTGGAAGCAAAGGTAAAGAACTGCAATATTTGTGCCAACAGTGATAAAACCAAGAACATCTGCAAGGTTCCACTGTCTTCAGTTTCTGTCCTAGATAAACCATGGGACAGATTGGCACTTGACATCATAGGTCCCTTCAACAAAAAGGTGTCACTAAACGTTTTGCATTTGTATTAACTTATCACCATTCCCTTTGGGTGGTTACTAGGATGGTAAACCAAATCACCACTGAGATTCGAATTGACTTTCTGAGGGACACTTTCACCTCAAAAGGCATTCCGTCCACCATAGTTACCGACAATAGGGTGCTATTCACTGTGGCCATGACAGACTTCTTATCCAAATTAGCCATAGTTCATCTCAGAGCTGCCCTGTACTGTCCTCGGGCTAATGGACTAGTAGAGAGAATCAATAGGATGGTTAAAGATAGCATCCAGCTTGCATGTGTGAACCATTTACCAGTAGAAAGGGCACTACAAGAATTGTTGTGGGCATACCATACAACCCCGAACCAGGTCACAGGACTCTCCCCACTTTCTTCTCTCAGAAGAAGGAAACCTAGTGCTAAGTTCTTCCTTAACTGGATCGGTGGAGGAGAATGGGTGGAACATGAATTAAACATAGCAAAGGACATGCTTACCTCTCACCAAACAAAATGCACGTTTTACAATGACCAAAAACATGGTGTTGAGTTACCGAATTGGACAGTAGGGGATTGGGTTTCCATAAAGAATCCAGTGGGTGGAAGTGGAAGTGATTCCAAATTTTATGAACCCAAAAACATCGTGAAGGTCCAACATAATGTGGTTGTTTTGGAGAATGGTCAAAGTTGGAGTATGCACAGATTGGCTAAATGTCCACCTCTGAGTGACAACACAAATGAGAACACTATCACCACCTCAGCACCACGAGAACTTTCCATCCACCAACGAGGCCAAGTTAAAAGACACACGGGGGCACCTAAGCGCACAAAGACCATACAATGAAATAGGAATTTCACTATCATGTGGCATGTATTTCCTCTTCTTGTTGTCAGGCGAAGATGTGTTATATTCCTTGTTCCTCCTTCCTCTTCCCTTATTTCTTATAACATCTCTAAGTAGAGCTTCCCCTTACACCTCTTGGTTTCCCCCGCCCCTCCTCCTTTTGAGTTAGCCTAGAGCGCGTTTAGAGTGTGGGGTTTGGAGCGTGGAAAGCAGCCTGCAGTAGAACTCTGTGGGAGGCTGGAGACTGGCGGTCTTAGAGTGGACAGAGAAGATCTAATAAGTACCTGAACTTACCTGCTTGGTGTCCTTCTTCGTTACAACATTTGTCTCTGCAAGTTAAGAATATCTATTGATTTCAGCATCCCTCTGCTTCCACATATCCCCCTCTAATGGTCACTCCGAAGCCAGTGATGTACCACAAAGAAACCGAGGTGAATGCACGGACTGGTACTTCTAACATCAATAAGCAGTTGACTGACCACTAACCGTGGGCTCCTGGCTAGCATGCCAATCGACGTGTAGCGCTTCAACGCCTTGTCTGGGGTAGTAAGCACTTTATAAATGCAATTTCAACTTCTATACAAGTAAGCCCACCTGTCCCCTTCTTCCCGCTGTTGGGTTCAGACCCACAACAGAACCAGAGATCTGCCCCTTGGGCACCGCACGCGTGCCGATGTCCTGTCAGACTAGAAGCACAGGAAGCCACTGCTAGGGCTCCCTGTTCTGTCCATCCTCTACTGCTGGTGCCATTAAAACATAGACAGCCTTCATACGAGTTGTCCAGTAAATACGGAGTGCTGGTGCTATTCTCAGCTGCTATTGCCTTTTTATTACCATTATTTTCCCAATTTCTGGGCCCTTTTCCACATACAAATTCTATCTGCTTTTAGCAGGTGCAATAAGGGGCCAAAGAGACAAGTTGTATCACCGAGTTCGGAATTCCACCCAGAGAACCAAGTGGAATTCAAAAGTGCGTCGTGGGTACTTCTGGGCACGAGGCCCCGCCCTCTTCAAGGCCCCGCCCCCTCGAGATTGCTCAAGTTTGCAGGTATGTCATTGTAGTTTTTACCTGGGACAGTCAAAACAGATGCAAATGCTCTTGTCCTTTGTTTTTGTTTTTTGCACTAGTACAAAGATCACGTAATATATATGTAGGCCTGGTGTCACCACATCAAGGGCATACGTGCACTGTGTTTAGTCGTTACACCACGTGGGAAGGAGAGCCCGGGTTTCGAGATGCTGATGCGTCTCAGTTAAGCATTTGTAATCTTTCTTTTTTGGTCGTTTTATATAGCGCGAACTCGACCGCAAGGTATTGGAGCGCTGTACGCTGTACCCGAGCACTAGGGACATTACTCAACGACACATTCATTGTTTTTTTCTTTAGGTACAGGGACATTAAGTGATTTGCTCAAAATCACAGGATGGTGAGCCGACGCCGGGACTCCAACCTAGTTTTCCATTCTGGTCGAAACAGTTTCATTAAGTGTGGATTACCAACACCCGCGCCTCCCCCGATCTGTTTCCCATTACACGGAGCTCCTTCCCACCCGCCCAGGGGGTCAATCCCCGCTTCCCGCTTGGGGTTAAATTGGGGTGTTTTTTCACTGCCATGAAACAACCTCGCGAATCGATTGAACCTTCTCAACAATAGGTTTATTTTAATATCACAACTCTTAGTTTATTTACACATTACTATCAGAAAGACATACTTTCTGTTTGGAAATTAAATATAACATTTTATGCCTAAGAGAAAGTAACATGGAGGGCGGAGGCGGTCGTGAGGGGGGTCATTATGTCCCCATCTGGAGTGGGTCTGAGGCGGCCTTGCACGCGAGACCGATAAAGCTTTATTGACAGCAGATCAAAGCCAGCGTTTCAATAAGTTTCGGGGCTCCCCTTTCTGGTTTTACGAGGTGCCAGATTTTCGTACCGGTCTGTGTGAGTTTATTGCTTCTGTTTGTAGAGGAGTGACTGCCGTTGGATCAGTCAGTCTGTCTTCACCTGTAGAGGCAGGGTAGCAGTTCTGCACTGTGGCAGATCGGTGAAGGAGTGACTGCCGTTGGACTAATCAGTCTGTCTTCACCTGTAGGAGCCGGAGAACAGTTCACCACTGTGGCAGATCGGTGGAAGAGTGACTGCCATTGGACCAGTCAGTCTGTCTTCACCTGTAGGGGCAGCACAGCAGTTCACCACTGTGGCAGATCGGTGGAGGGGGCAGAAGCAGTGGCAGGGACTACAGACGCATGTCAGAGTCCGTGGGTGGTGCAGAGAGTCAGCACAAAGACAAAGCAGGGGACTATGGGGCACCGGCAGCCATCTTACATTACAGTGCTATGTGTTATTCCAAGACAGTGTGCTACAACACCCCACTCTTTCTCGACTCCTTCACATTCAAACGCCTTCAGTACACAATAGCTTAGCTAGTGTGTCAAGGGCCCTACGGCAAGGAAGGGAAAGGCCTCCCTGGCTGCTGTTGAAATAATAAAATACAGCAGGAATCAAGGTTTCGGGGCCCCTCGCTCCTCTGGGCACCGGTGTCACTGCACTTGCTGCACCAACAGAAGCTCCACCCCTATATGTGGAAGAAGCGAAAAGCAGGTGGAAGACTGAGTCTGGGGATGACGTAAAGCAATGTTTCCAATGTTTTATCCAAAAAGAATGACTTTCTTCAACAAATATATGATTGCAAACTAAGGGACTGATGTAGAACTTGGCGTACGGCCCTAAGGGTCACTCTCGATTGAAGATATACACTACTGGGGTAGATACATTGACGGCATCTTTCTGATCTGGACAGGTTTTGTAGAAGAAATACAGACTTTCAAGCCAACATTTAGATGACAATATGTGTACCATGACATTTACAGTGAACTACAACTACCATAAGATTCAGTTCCTAGATATGGAATTATATACACATGGCCATACAGCAATGGGTAGACTGTTCAGAAAAGAAACTTTGTGTAATGCAGTACTACATGCTGACAGCGCCCACCCCAGACATCACCTTGAAGCAAAACCATACGGTGAAATGGTCAGAGCTCGAAGAAACTGTAGACGTGACATAGAGTACACCAATACTTTGCAAGACCTCAAACACAGATTCCGCATCAGATGATTTGATGGCAGGATTATCAATGTAGCACACAATAGAGCGGTCAAATTAGATAAACAAACAACTCTGATTGACAATAAACCTAAAAAATGACAAGTACCCAGAGACCATCAAACCTATCATGTCTTATGGAAGCAAGGCTGCTGATATCAGCAAAGTATTAAATCAACATTGGCACCCACTAAAAGAAGACAGAATCATCACACCGTATAAAACCAGACACCCAAGCATCACTTTCCGGAAGGGTAAAACATTAGGAGGACTTATATCCCCTAGTTACCCACATAACAAAACCCATGAGAGCTGGCTTATATCACACATGAAAGGTTTTTACTAACCCTGGGCGTAGTTCGCGAAGTAGCACTTCGCGAAGCTACGCAAAGTGCACTTCGCACTACGCGAGCTACGCATAGCACTTCGCGAACTGCGTAGTACCTTGTTCGCACTGTGCCAGATGTCGTTTTCAATGATTGCACAGTGCGGACACGCAACCGGCACTGTGCAATCATTGAAAATGGCATCTTGCACAGTGCGAGCTGTAGTTTTCTGCTGCTCGAGTAGATTTTTACTCGAGCGGCAGCTTTCTCAATGCGAACTGGTAGTTTCTCATCGCGAGCGGTCGCGAGCATACGCGACCACTCGCAATGAGAAACCTGACCTCCTCACGTTGGGAATCTCGCCGGGAGGTTTATTTTCCATGCTCGTGATCGCCAACTTAATGTTGCTGATCGCGAACCAGGAAAAAGTCTCGCCGGGATGTCATTTTGCTTGCTCGCGGTCGCCAACTTGACGTTGAGGACCGCGAGCAAGCAAAAAATGACCGCAGCACTACGCAACATTACGCTACGCGTGTTCACACTGTGCTACGTGCAATTCGCGTAGTGCGAAGTAGCGCGAACTTCGCAAACTACGCGAGCGTAGCGTAGTGCTTTGCCCAGGCTTAGTTTTTACAAATGTGGCCACTGCACTATGTGTGGGCAAGCCAAAGTAATGACGTCTCTCAAATATACTCAGAGTTGTGTGTGCCAAATCAAGTGCAACTGAAACTGCACCATGCGCTGTGTGGTCTATGTACTGATCTGCAAGTGCAGCAAGGTGTACGTTGGCAGCGCAATCAGAATGGTAAAAGAGAAAAAAAAACAAGACTTCAGAGCGGTCAAACAGGGAGACACACGCTCAACTGTACACAACAGGAGCACCATAGGACCTTTCTTTTTCATGGTTTAGAAATGGTCCAACAAAATGAGAGAGGCGGCAATAGAGAATTAAGCCTGAGACGTCAGGAAGTTATCTGCATCATGCGCCTGAAAGCAGTTGAAATGGGTCTTAATATTGATCTGGAACTGTATTATTTCTTGGGTGACTAGAAAATATTATTCAGTAAGATATTGTGATGAGATTGATCCAATATGACTTTGTGACCATGGTGCATGTAAGAGAGACATATGAAACATAGAGATACTGCATAAGTAAATACTGTCTGTATGATACAAATGACATTATTATGCCTCTCTCTCCCCTATTAATTATGAACTCTTTACACTTTTTCATCTTCTACTCTGGGGTTCTCACCTAAATCATTTTATCTCATCAGATTATCGTAGTAGTATAACATATGAAATTATACACTGTATTTAGGGATGTGATACACATTTACCGCATCCTTTACAGAATAGAGATGCGTTATAGGAGCAGGTCTATTGACGGATATCAGATACATACCAATTGCACTTCACACTACTCCTAAAAGGTGCTCATACGGACCGATCTTTGCCCGATACTTATAGGGATAACTGCCTAACTTGATACAGCGAGACAGAAGTTATCTCTATACAAACATTTTGACAAAGTTATCTCATTGCTACTGACCGAATATATGTCTTAAGACGGGTATGACCTTATTCGTATGCCAAGCACCTTTTTAGCATACAGGACTCCGACCGTAACTCTTGTTTCTAATTAATATTGTATAATCCCTAAATTACATGCGAATATGGTGCAACCAATTTTATACTGCTATATGCGTTTACATGCATGATTTATTTAGTCCTTTATCTTACTTCAATTCACTTGGTCGCACCTTACATTTTCATATCTCACTAACATATGCCATTTCAATATAGCCGCTATGGTTCCCTGAGAACCATATGGACATATACTCACTGTCAGTCCTTATGTTGTATCCTCTAGTATTAAATACGACTTTAGAATGGCACACCTGCAGAATGCCAGAACGCCCGCTACTTCATGGGATTTCAGTCCTTGCAGGTATGTATAACAGATGTTTACACCCACAGATCAGCTTAACTCATTGTTCTGGTGGGCGGACATGATTAGATTGTGTGCGTTCTTCATTGGAGATCTGTATAATACAAAACACATTGTCACCTACACACTCTTGTATGTTTTATTTCGTATCCTATTCCATTACTTTCCACTACTACTCATTTGGTCTCATTCTACATTATCATATTACATCAACATACAACACTCCAATATGGCCGCTGCGGTTCTCTGATAACCACATAGAAATTACTTCACTATCAGTCTTTCTATAGTCTCTTCTGTTATTAAATACGACTTTCAAAATGGAGCACATTCAGAACGCCAGAACACCCAACACTTTACGGGACTGCTGTCCTTTCAGGTATGCATAAGAGAAGGTACCTTCCAATAAATTAGTTTTACAGACTCATGGGTACTCGCAAACATTTTCCCTGGGGCCACAAAGTTTGGTCTTTGAGGTGACCGAGGGCCGCGTTGGTGTCAGCAGGCTGGCGGTCACAGGTTGGGCTGGGGGGTTGGCCGTAAAGTGGATTGGGCGTTAGTAGGACCGAAGCACATACATCTTGCTTCTGAATTACACAATGTGAAACCAAAAACTTGGAATTAATCTCCACCTAACCAAATTGTGTGATCATTGGCAATTGTTTTATTTCACTTTCCCTAATTTTTCTTCATAAGAAGACCTCAAAATACATAAATTCAGGGAGTGTGCTGTACAACACCTTCTCCTATATTTGATTTAAGAAACTGTAATGTTCATGTATTACAGAAACCCAGGCCACCCAAAGAGTGCCCATAACAACTGCCTTGCCTCTACGTTCACTATTGGCATTGTTCTGAGGGGGGGTTTGGGGATGGGGGGTCGAACAAATGTTTCTAAATTCCTGTTTGAAAACTATCACTTTAAAACAATGCTTTTTAATGCACTGCTATGATATGATGTAGTAAGGTGAAACGGTTCTCATGTTAATGAAGTACGTTTTTGAATTTTAAGCAGACTATCGTGCTTTTTACACGTTTGCTGTAAGATGTCTTTTAAGATGAAGATGCTTTAACCCCTTGAGTGCCCATGACGAGATGGTCTCGTCATGGGCCGCGGTTGCGCTGTGCCCATGACGAGACTATCTCGTCATGAGCCCCGCCCGCTACTGAAACGCCCGGCACAGGGCGTGGAAAGGGCGGGGCACTCAAGGGGTTAAAGGTAAGCGGTGTAGGACACACTAGGTACTTCCTTCCTTTAACTTCAATTAGTCTGTAAATAAACGCTCGCTATTTGGGATATTGTAGTTGTTAGTGCCGAGTCAAGTAAACAGCAGCCCAGTCCTGTTGTTGACCAGGGGATGGGCATGTAAAGGATAGTAGGGCCGCATGCGCCCCCCGGGCCGTACTTTGAGTATCACTGGTCATTGTCGGATGGGCGGACGGGAGTGGCCTCTGTCCTTCTCTAATGGTGACCTGTAAATAAATTACACATGCAGCATGGCTACACACGACTCTCATATAGGTTATGTGTATAGCAGTCAAAAACTAGACGGACGATTACAGACCAGTGTCTGCTGTTTGAACAGTTACATTAGACGCGGTTCACTAAACACAGTCACTATTTATATTGTATCGTCATCGCCTAACAACTCCACTGCTTAACAATCTGGGGCATCCCAGGGCGAGGCATCACTCAAACGGGATACCTAAGCACGGTGACGACCGGCTCTCAAGACACAGTACACATATCATACTTAAGTACCTCTTTTTTTGCTTTAATACTTGAGATATGGACAAATTGTCCTACGTTTGTTATTTAATCCCTTTCTAGTGATACTGAGATATGGATGCGCACTAGGATGGAAGGCCTCGCATGCATTTCTGAACGCTCTTCTGTATTAGACTGATGACGGAATAGTTTACACGGGACAGTTAGACTAGTTTCTTGGTCATTTTGGTGTTTTGAATATTTGGGAAGCGTATCGAAACTCTGCTTCTTTACAGATCTTAGGCCTGTTTAACACACTGGCCCCAGGCTCCACACAAGGCAAGGGGGCATGACAAGGTAGGACCTATTGTCTGTGTTTGGTGACATGTAGAGACTTACTGACATCTAATGGGACTGATAGAAACGATTCATATGACTTTGAAGAGTATACTGTTTATTGTTGGTTAGGGTTGATCTGACTAGACCGTCTATACAAACCAGCTCATTATAAGGAGGACGGGGCAGAAGACACATAGAATGAGGTGAGCCTTACCCTTCAACACTAAACGTGACGGTAACAAAAAGCAACAACCCTTCTTACATTCTATCTGCTTGAACAGAGATGACTGGTTTAACATACTATATCGACACAAGCTATAGGTGTACCACTTTCCCCACTATTTAATTCTGCACTTCCAGGTATCTTCATAATTCTCATAAATTCTCATAAGAGCTCTACGCTATACACAACTTTACCTCTCTGGCACTTCTAAGACATGACATTTGGCTGATGCTAGCCACAATAAACAGGATCAAACTGAGCACACATCAGGCCCCTCTTGGGTCACTGACCTAGGTGTCGGGACTACAACCATTCTAAGAGCTCCTCTCTAAAGTATGATTTTTTTGTTGTATTATAGCACTGATGAAGTCTGCTGTTACGGATACAGCAACAGACGAAACACGTGTTGGCAAGTGGCAAGTCCAAGTTCAAGGGACACATTGGAAATTTGAATAAAGAACTGTTGATACCACGACCTCAACGTCAGAATTCTTTGTGTGCTCGGAGAACTCTTTTTGATTCACCCTTAGCACCGATATGCAGCATAACTAGGTGGATTCAATTGAACATGCTGTCAACTGACAACCTTTGAAGACTTATTGACTCGGAAGCCACATTGTTCAAGGATAATATATTCCAAGCATGGTGAAATACATCAACAGTGAAGCTCTCGGACGGGTGCTCAACATATTCAATGCATCTCTTACTCATAGCATCTTCCGACAATCCTTCAAGATTGAACAGAACCTACCAATGCTGAAAAAACCTAACCTGGACCTCAAGCATCTTACTAACTACTGGCCCACCATCCACATGCTTTTTTAGGGCAACTGGCTGTAAAAGCCGTCAACAGCCAGCTCTGTGTGAATGTTGAGCGCTGTGACCCCCTCCAACACTATCTACCGGTATTAGGTCCTTGGAGCACCACAGAGACGGCAATAATTCAAGTCATGAACTACATTCATTAGCAACAGTGACTCCTTTCTCCTGACCATCTACAACACTCACCTTTCTTCGATAACGTTGACAATCAAGAGTTACTCAGCACCTTGTTATCAAGAATAGACTCACCTGGATAGACTGAACAACTTCCAGCTCATCCAATAGACTTTTTCAGGTCTAAGTCGGTCCCCAAGACAGTCCTCAAGACTCTTTCGCCATAGTTCTTACATTTCTGCGTGCAACTCTTTGGATAGCCCTTAGGATTCTACATTGATACGAGCTCAGTCTCAGGTCCTACATCGTGAAGAAGACAACCCCCTTTGCACTAACACATCGTACACTTCATGCGTCAAGGCTTTTCTTTCTGTTTTAGATTTAAGAAGAACTCTCATATCTCAGCAGAGCCAATGCCCTTCTCACCAGTGTCCTGGAATCCCATCTAACTTATAGCATGGCATGGCCTGTCTCATCAGACGATTGAAGAAAGTCAACAGGGACAGCCCCACCCTCAGACAATTACACTGGCCCTGAAGCATCCTCAAGACCGTGAACTCTAATACCATGCCAAGCCTGAAAGGCAGGCTCAACATCTGCAGTAGTCTATGTAACCCCTGCATGAGCAACATATCCAGGCTAAAAATAGATGGCGCAGGAAGAACGGGACAAGGTATCCGCAACTCCATCCTCATTCCCACATTCTGACCTGACAAACTCTCCCTTACCTCCTGCACTTCATGAAGCAGCCGTAGACGGGTCTCTTCAAACAACAACCTTCTGTGACATTGGTTTATTTGTAAAATGTCGAATTTATAAAGCATGCAAATACCCAAAAGGGTGACCTGGGGCTAAATCCCCAGGAGTAAACAAAGAGAAAACAGCTCACTTACTAAAAGCCACCTTTTTAGAGATTTCGTAAACATCAGATGATTAAATCTGCAGTTAGCAGTAAGAGGCGGTCTGCAAAGAAAAGTAGCACAATCCTTGACACATACTCTTGAATATTGGGCTATTCAAGAGGAAAGCAGAGCAGAATGCAGACTGTATCTTGGTTGATACAAACAAAAAAGAGAGCTGATGCATGTTAACCCTTGCTGTGCTAATGTAAACATATGGCTGATCAAAATTGTCGGACATAAATATGGTGGTCAAAGTATTGTGTGCAATAATATAGCCCCCATGGGATCCTATCATTAACTCCAATGGGGCGATATTTTGGAAAATATGTTTAGGATAAAAAGACTTTTGCCAGAAGGTATTTTGTCCACAATCCTCTGGTAGCACACGCTTGGATTGGCGGGAGGAGAGGTCTGATGAACCAGCATCTACTGCAGGGACTTGTGTAGAATTTACCAGCCAAAACTGTGAACTCAGACATGACTGTCCCAGTACTAAATTTGAGCCTGCGATTTCCGGTGCCCGAGAGAGGCACTTAATGATCAACACTGGCACTTATGACAGCCTGCCACATGGCGGTGCCCTTTGTGCAAATAAAGATGAGCAAAACAGCAGTTGTTCAATATACTTTAAAACCAACTAGTACCAGCCACCCAGCCATTTTTAGGTCTCGCTTTGGCAGCGCGCATGCGCTGTCTCAGCGAGACTTAAAGTGATCTGTATGTTGTGTGAAACTCCGTGTGATTTGTCATACTGCTTGCGATTGGTTTAACTGTGGCATTGTTGTTCTTCTGCTGCTTTCTGTTGGCTGGTGGTCCGATACCTCACTTCCGTTTTCCTTCCGTTTAGCAGGAAGCAGGACCAACCAACTACAGTGTAGTTCCGCTGCTGGCTTTTATCTGCTCTTGTAAGCACTATTTTCGCGATTGAGTTTCTCCCCCTTTAGGCACAATGACATTTGTCGTCATGCTCAGTTCCTGCATTTGTTTGCTCTAACTCAAACAAATGCAGGACCGATTGCATTTCCAATGCTTTTTTTTCAACAGTGGGGCATGCGTAGGGTCAACAATGGCGCCATGCATTTCTTTTATCCTTGAATCATTAGCGCTGTACGCTAGCCCCCAGACTACCAGGCCACTCACCGCACACAGGCGCGCACATATTACAATGCCCTGCACAAGTAAAACATTTCAAAATACCCTGCTAGCTGCAGTCAAAAACCTCGGTGCGGTAAAGCATTTACAGATGTCGTCCTCGCCGACTCCTTTCCCGCACCCACCCCCTGGACCCTTTGCTTTAGCTATAAAGCGCATTTGTGTGCCTTTCCGCAGGGTAGATTAATCAATAGAAGATTCAAGTCGCCCGCTTTCAACAAGGCAATGGTGGGACCTGCCTATAGCTGCTTCAGAAGGAGGAGGAGCCACTCAGTGGGAATGGGGCTCATGTGTATGTTTGATACAGATCCTTCTTTTGCTCCGTCAGTGAACCATGAATCACTTTTAGTCAAGTCAAGTCAGGGGTATTTGTATCGCGCACATATCACTCTTGCGAGTCTCATGGTGCTTGCAGGCTGCTGAGAGCAGGTAAGAAGTCTGGGCCAGCGGCTATTTTCCAAACAGCCAGGTCTTCAGTCTCTTACGGAAACAGTTGTGGTCTGACATGCTGCGAAGTTCGAATGGCATTTTGTTCCAAGAAGCTGGAGCCAGGAATGAGAAAGCGCACCCACCCTGTCTAGCAGTGTGAATTTTGAGGGGGGTGAGCAGAGCAGAGTCACTAGAACGCAGTGCCCTGGACGGCTGGTACCATCGTAATTTTTGCACTCAATATCTAGGACCTTTTTCATACATATGTTTGAGTGTTAGACATAAGGTCTTAAAAAGGGTTCGTTTTCTCACTGGAAGCTAGTGGAGGGTTTTCAGGCAAGGTGCCGACGGCGATCTATAAGGGCGGTCGAGGACCAGCCTCGCAGCAGTGTTCTGAAGAACCTGGAGTCTGTCTAGGAGATCAGAATTAATTGATAACAGAAGAGCATTGTCATAGTCCATTCTGTTAATTATTAGACCTTGTATTAGGGGTCTCCGGGCCTCGAGGGGGAGCCATTTGAAGACTCTGCGAAGGCTCCGCATAACACCGAAGCAAGTACCAATAATATGATTCACATGCCCCTTCATGGACAGACAGGTGTCCATGTGGAATCCTAGGTTCCGGACTAAGTTCTTGTGAGGGGGGAATGGACCAAGTCTGGAAGGCCACCAATCCTGCGTCCAGTGGTTGGTCCCTTTACCAAAAAGCATGATCTCAGACTTGGTCCCATTTAACTGAAGATGGTTCAATGTCATCCATTTGTCCACATGGATCAAACAGTCTTTAAAACGCTTCTTAGTATCGTTAGGGTCAGGGCCCAACGTGACCAGAATCTGTGTATCGTCCGCATAGGACAAGACGTCGAAGATATGAGTTCTGATCACAGCAGCTAGGGGGGCCATGTAAATATTAAAAATTGTCCGCCTCCTCTCAAACAGAGCACTGTCCGTCAACCGAAATAAACAGATTATGCATTAGTGGGTGAGTGCTTAAAGGCTCTGTCCCAACACGAGCCGAGGCTGGCCCCTCCCCCTCGGTAATCAAACGGAAAAGCGGAAACCCTTCCTCCCCTCCAGTCTCCAGCTGCACCTTTATAGCGCCGTGAAGAGCATTATGATTTTGTATCACACAATCAGCACATTCTACTTAGCAAGTCAAAGGTGCTCGTTTACGTAGCAGCCTCCACTTGCCCAGAACTAGCAAAATTCACACATAGCCATTAACATTGTGATTGCAGTTAGCCAGTTTAGGGATGATAGGTTAACAACTATAATGCCCTTTATACAGTACAAGGCGGAAACTGCATTTGATGGCTGTTAATTGAAAGCCCGCACTGCCTATTTTATCAATGAAACTTCTGTGTTATCCACCTCGCGAGGGTGAATGTCTGGAAAGGCACTGTTGGTAGTGAAGTATATGATTAATATATTGTATACAAATCTTAAGGCACATTTGCTCACCAAATTGTCAAAACTGAATTTTGGGCCAGGACGTTACAAAACCCATGCAGAGGTCTGAAACTTACACAGAAACCAGAGGAAGTTAAAAACGTCTGCAACATACACCGCTTGTGTTAGAGCTTTAGGTTCTGACTTCACTCATTTCAAACACATCGACTCTGTGCCCCCCGGCCCACAGAGCCTCCCCTGGCTCCGAGTGAAGGATGAGTACATTATAGCCAGGGACAGTGGAATTATGCGGCAGGAGACTATCAAATTATGTTACATGGTTAACTAAATTATGCAGCAAGAGAACTCAAATTATGCAGCATGATGCGGCACAGTTAGTGTTAGTATTATCTTGTTATCTTGGAATTGTTACACATGTTAACACGATCTACGCAAAGCTTTCACCTCATTGGAACCACTTTCCCACCCCAAAACAGAAATGGCCCACAGTCAACCGTTGCGAAGTGCCTTTCACTTCTCGGCAATATGTCAGAGAGTATAGTAACTTTGGATCCGTTTGAGCTAGAAACAGTTTTTTCGTTGAAATGTGCAGATTACACAGCACATGATGAATTGTGTGGCAAAACCATATTTATGCTGAAAATGATGCAGCCCCAGTGTTGCATAATTTGAGTAGCCCCGATAATGGCCTTTGGTAAAATAGCGCTTTTATTAAGTGGTGTGTAGATTTTGTATTCATTCACAGGTCCGATCCTCTCCTCCCACCTGAATCGTCTACCCAGCTTCTAGGTGAGGGGGCGAGAGGGAGAAGGAAGGGAACAGGATGAAGGTTAAAGAAAGGGAAAGGGATGGACCTGGACCAAGATCAGCACACCCTGCTTTTAAAGGGAAATATGGCCTGCTTTTAGCAAGGGAGCCCAGATTTTATTGTTCACAATTTAACGGTTTTCAGTTTTTTGACATTGGAAAGGTGTGAAAAGCTGAGATGGCTTTGTCTGTACTTTCCCCTTTGACTTGCAGATTACACCAGATATCACCAATGAGTGCTTAGCTCACTGAGTTATCTTGGTAGTTCAAAGTCAGTGACTGAAGTTTTAAGTAGCCCATCGCTCCGCACCCTCTGAGGTCTGGCCAGTGAAAGCTGAAATACAAATTCTCAGTGAACAAACATGTATTGTCTCAGTTTTAAAGTCGTTGCGTATTTGCGCCTATTTAGCGCAGCCTTCATTTCTTTTCCTACTAGGAAAATCCACAGAACACTGAGCTTTATTGAGCAACACAGTTATTCCGGATTCAACAGCTTCACGATAAAAGAGATTCAAGTTTTTAGAGTTGTAAAGGAAGGCTAGTGATTGAAGCAGCATTATAAGTGTGCTGTTGCAGTCACTGTAAACAATAAGCAACCGACCTGCGGGAAGTAATGAAACCCGAGGGCAGATTGAACAGTTCCGAAGGCGATCTCTATACATACCCCAATGACGAAGACATTTCCTAGAGTAACCTTTCACCATAGTGAATGTTAAAAATAGAACTCTACCAGAACTAGAGGTAATCACGTTCTATTAATGTGTTCGTTCGTGTTTGCAAATAAATGCACTTTGACGTTTCATATCGTATTTGCGGAAGTGACGTCTCAAAGTAACTCAAAAACAAAATACTGCATCCGAAAGAAAAAATAAGTAAACCGTTTGAGGCCATTATCAAAAATAAAGGCCACATTTCAACCCTAAAGGTCGCAAGGGAAATTGGTGCTAATTTAGTGGTGGGCGGGACCAGACCTGTCCAACCTTCTGTTCTATCCTTTCAAAGATTTACAGGAACAATGTATGCGAAGATATCCTAAAATTTACCAAATTTGGAGCAAAACCAGCCAAACTGTTTAAAGATTTTAATTTGTTTTCAATAGAAGATTTTCTCCTCTCATAACTCTGAAACTGCTGATCGCTCACTCACACTCCCTATCTCCTCTCTACACTGCCTGCTCATACATGCTACCTTCCAGTACCACTTCAGAGTGTACAAAAGTCCGCCACTTGCCCCCCCCCCACCCTCTGGGTGCCCCATCTTCTTGTCCCTTTCTCTCTCTCGTTCTCTCATTCACTCTTCCCACCACTCTCATTTTCAGTACACTTCAGAACTTCAAGCACAATTTCTTTCCCGTGCCTTTTGAACATTTCCTGCCCTCAACCCACACTCTTCTGCACTTCTTAGTGTTTCTTCTGCATACACATTCGTTATGCATCTATGGCCAACACCCCCTTTCTTTCTTTCTTACACACTCTTTCTGCTCCTCTATCTAGAGTCCATTCACCACTTCGTGCACATACTGCCTAGCTATCTCTATCTTTCTTTCTATCTATTCTCTGCAGCTCTCACCCCTTTTTATTCACTATGTCACATAATTCCTCTACACAAATACACTACACATCACACAAATCCATCCCACACACTTCCACAGCTAACAATTCCAATTCAGACTACATAGTTCCACTCCAAACAACATACATCCACTCCACTCTAAACCAAAACACATAGATAAAAGGTTTTGTCATTTACAATACCAATAGCTCTAACTCTCGCAAATGCGAGACCTATTACATTGCAAATGCTTGTTATAGCAGTAGGGGCCTCAAACAGTCTGGAATGTCGCATTTGTAAGTGTGATGGTTAGTAGGTGTGTTGATACTGTCATTGGCAGCACTAGCTGTGGCAATGGGTGGTGCAGGCTGTAGGGACATCCTGGCGAGGGCACTAGCACCTTTAAAAAAAAAAAAAATTAGGCCCTGGGCTGGGCTGTCTCAGAAATTCATCCACCCGAGGATGATAAAAAGCGCTCCACCTGTTTCTTAAGCTCCAGAGGTGAATTCAGTTTATGGCGTGGACTGTGCAAATGTTTACTATTATTCTTACTAAACTGCCCCCAGATGAACGGTCGCTGGGCCAGGGGTGGGAGGGAGGGGGCTCTGTGGAACAACTGCAGCTACAGCATCTTGAGGACACATTTTGTTTCCTTTATGGAAACAATTATTATTAATAGTGTTTTTAACAAGCATTGAATTTAAGTGGGAAGAGAAGCATTTCAATACAAATATTTGTGAAGTCAGTGGTTTTTCTGAGCAGAAACAGATGCCAGATGACTCAGACTTTTGGGGGCGAAGGGGATTTCTGTGCAAGTGGCCAGATACATGTAGTCCTGCAAAGATGGAGGAAGCGCTCCTTTGCCCCTCTTATGCTCCTTGTGTGGTAGGGGAATGCCTGGATCATTTACCGGTAAAGATCCCCCCCCCCCCCTCTCTTCCATCCTTCTTCTGCTGTATAAACGCTTATGGTGGGTAATTTTATAGCACCGGCCAAGCCAGGAGGACTGCTGGGTGCTTCACAGGGAGCAAGGACCCCTCTAGGTCACAGAAGGCGAAGACTTTCAATTAGACTTACATACATTATATGAAAACCATTGACATACACAGAGTGTAGAATGCAGAATTACATTAAAGGCATCAACCAGGGTAAGGGAGAGGTGTGGCGCAGCGGCCAGTGTGGCAGACTCCAGAGCGGGGGGCTCACTGTTCGATCGCCGGCGGCAACTCAGCTCAGGATCATGTGACTCTGGGCAATAGCTCACTTTATCTAACTGATGGCCCCCGGCATCTGAATACCCTTAGGGGGGATAAGTCGCACTTTACAAATCAGGAATTATTCATTATTATTTAACCGGGGTAACTAGAACCCAGGGTTCACAGGACATGACGGAGGGTGTGGGGGATTGAAGTATGTGCACTGGAAGCGACCATAGAGGGTTAGGCGGTCTTGAGTGAGGGGGTGACTGGGGAAGAGGGCCTTTATTTCCTCCTGAACACAAGGAGAGAAGGGACAAGTCTGAGGTGAGGGTGGTGTTCCAGCCGCAGAGAAGATCAGGACGACAAAGCATGTCTTGTTGGCTGTTCTCTCAATTTCAAGAATTAGTAGGTTCATGCTGTGCGTGGTATCAGCCAGCCCCCATACAGTGAGTTTTCAGCCAGGTAGTCACGTTTCGTGGTGGTGCACACTGCTTTGTAGTTGTGCCTTAATGACTCAGGCCCTGATTCACAAAAAGTCTCCACCCTCGCGGTCGAGGCGCCGCAGTCGCGGCAGGATCCCCGCACTGCAGTTTCCCATTGACGAGATCCCGCCTCGACTGAGAAGCCTGCGCCCGAGTGTGGAGGCTCTCTGTGAATCAGGGCCACCTCCTTTGGTAGACCGAGCTAGCGTGTGCTAACCATAACTTTTCATATATGGACTTTATGGTTTTTGTTTTACTCTGTACAACGCTCCCCATCCTTTTGGATAAGTTCATGCTATAGAAATGCCATATACATACACACAGCCTAATAAGGATTTGTCACCTTCCACAAGAAGTTAAAGAGGAAACCAATGGGCCCTGAGGTTTCCACAGAGAAGCGTACTGTCAAGAACAGCCAGAGAAGCGACCTGATGAAAGGTGTGGACCGCCACATTCTCAGCTCCAGGTGACATTAACTCAATGATCTTTAAGGAAATGCAGTGACACCAACCACGGATTGCTGTGCTCTCTGGGACGAGGGGCCATTTTCCAGGCAATGCTAAATTTGTGCCGGTGGTTTCCAGTGCTGGGTACCAGCACTTAATTATCAACACCTGGGCTTATGACAGTCTGCCACATGGTGGCACTGTCTGTCTAATTTAGATATGAGCTGAAAAACAGTTGTTTATTAATTCAAGATGCAAGAAAAATGTTGACTATCGGCCACCCAAGTCCTTCTTGTGGTTTTAAGGGCGTGGAATAGTCTGCGTGGTACACTTGCAGGAGAGTGAAGGTTAGTAGTTGTGTTGGTATTGTCACTGACAGCGCTGGCAGGGGTCATGGGTGGAGCAAGCTGCAGTGGCCTCCTGACCAGGGCCATGGGGCTTATTTTGTTACAAGTTAAGCACTGCTTCAGAGAGAAGGCAAAGCAGAGACAACTGTATCCTAGATGGAACCTGAGAAAACACTGAATGAGTAATAAACCTAAACAGTCAACAGTGGTATTGTATCCCTGAAGAGTTTAGTAAATGCCAGAGACCAGTTCTCTGTTATTGGCCTTTACGAGCGTTGCTTTTTAAAGCTTGTCCTCAAATAGAAGAAAATAATTGCTCTCTAGTGCTAGAAAGAGGACTAATATGAGATGACCCTCACGGCTTGTGAAATGAACGATGGATCTGTCCTGTCGAACCTACTGCTGTGTTGATGATAAGCATGCGACAGCTTTCCACATAGCAAATCGCTCTCTAGGGGAACTGTGTTGGTAATGGGGTAATGGCTTACAGCTTTATAAGCCTCGCATCACCTTCAGTATCTGTAGGGACATCAGCAAGTCTGGGTGACAGCAGTGCAGGGGACCACTCCCTGCCCCACTGAGCTTGTTCAAAATCGAAAAAGCATTTTTTTAAAGCAGCCATCTTTTCTATAAGAAATTCTAGATGCTTTCAAAAACAAATCCATTTTGAAATATTTTCACACAGATGGTGGTCTCCTGCCCATTGCAGACCGCATCCCTGTAAAGCTAGCCAATGAAATGGGAGAAACACATAAAATAATTTAAAGAGTGACACTGTAAAGGAAACAGATATGCAGGATTTATGAAGAATAGGAATAAGTATTAAATTTAGCTCGAAAAACACAGTCAAGAGCCACAATGAAGGTACAGAAAGACATATGTAAAGAAGGCACATAAGGGTAAGTATTTTATGATGGCCATGAGAAGATATAAATGCCTAGCTTCTAATGAGCCACGCAATGAAAATAGCCAGTTGTATTGATCATATCACAACACATCACACAGAGTAAACCCTAAACAACATATGACTTTGATTTACAGTTTAAAACATCCATTCCCCTTTCTGATACTAAAGATAAGATTTCAGCTTACGTTAATCAATGTGAGTGATAGCTTTCTCATTATGTGTAACCTTTCTCCTTGCTGCATAGCTTTGGCCAACCTCTGTACAAGAACTCACACACGCACACACACACACACACACACATACACACTCTCATGCGAAAAACAAAGGTTAAAGTGATGTTATAGTTAGTCCTTGTTAGTATAACAAAAACTACAAACAAAACAAACACTGAAATTCACCAGTTATAGTTAACTGAGCTAACTATAACTTGTGCTCCGCCATGCACTGCTTATGACCTCACATATTACATCACTAATGATTTGTTAAATGGCATCATTGATGACAACACTGATTATATCTCAAATAACATAATTGATCACATCACTAATGACGTCATCCAACCGATATGAGACTTTGCTTCAAAGTTACTAGAAGGTATTGAGCAAGTAATCGTAGAATATTTCTTTTAAAATATCTGTAGCGAATAAAAAATCTGAAATTCACAGAGTAAAACAAAGGTTGAAGTGACACTATAGTTAAAGATGGTGATAAGATCTTAGTGTGTGTGAAAAAGATACGAAATTCACTAAAACTTCACTGAAATAAACAAAGAATAGTGATTCTATAATTAGCCATAGTAATAAGGTCTTAGCTTAGGTTTAGAAAGCCTGAGAAATTCACTGAAAACAACAAATATTAAAGTGACGTTATAATTAAGTGTTGAAATAAGATAAAAACAAAAGTTTAAAAACACTGATATTCATCAGTTATAGTTTACTGAGCTAACTATGGCCTGATTCACAAAGATAAAGTTACTCTATTTTATTACGTTGACATTTGTTTGGTATTCACAACCTTCGAGTTAATAGTAACTTTACAACTGCAGAGATTCCACAGTCAGAGCAGAGAACTCTGCACATACAAAGATAGAACTGTCCTATATTTTCATATGTGGAGTTCCAGACTGCAGAGTCTCCACAGAAGTAAACATACTTTTAAATCGTAGTTTGGGAACACCAAAGAAACGTAAACTCCCACAAAAGGGCCAATTTACCTTTATGAATCAGGCCCTATAACGTGGGGAGTTTATATAGAAACTGTGTGGGTAGATGACAGAACTATATCTGAGATTGTGTATGCAGAAGCTGCTCACAAACCCAAGCAAACAGCTGATCTGTACTGAGTACTTCCTTTAAATGCGTACTGTAGGGATAGAGTGCAGGGTCTTGCAAACCAGGCCCTGAGCACCAGCATCAAAAGGCAGCCTTTTCATGTGCAAAGTGACGGGTGGGATGCAGAGTGTGACCTCTGGTCAGTCCCTGCAACACATCTTTTGTAGACATCTATTGTCCACAGTGTACTGCCTTTGTCAACATTGGGGCAGGGGTGAGATGAGTGCTCTCAAAGTTGTGCACTGCATGGGTGTGGTGCAGGGTATAGACTTTGGCTGAGCTTTGTGCCCCAAACTCTTTGGCTGCTCTACCGCTAGTGCAGACAGCCTTCAGCCATACACAGCGGGATGGGCTGCAGGTCCACTCCAGGCTTCTTGTCAGCGCCTGCCCTACACCATCTTAAGTTATACAGCCTCCGTTATTCATGGCCTTTTCTTCTGTAAATAGTAGGGGTCCACTTGAAGGCAATGGCCACCAAGGCAACTTCTCTCGTTGAACCTGCCCCGATGTTGGTAACCTGGGTGGTGGTATACCAAGCGAGCAGTACTAGCCACTCTGCAGCTGTGCCCCTTGAGTCCACAGTGGGTAATACTAGCTCCTTCACAATTGGGCATCTTGGGTCTGTGAAGCTTGCCCCCAGTGGTGGTGAACTGGGTGGGTAATACCAGCATCTTCTCAGCCAGACCCCTTGGGTTTGTGAAGCTTGCACCTGGTATGGGTGTACCGGGCAGGTAGTAGAAACCCATACTCAGCTGGGTCCTTTGAGTTTGCGAACCTTGCGCCTGGAGGTGGTGTACCAGGTGGCCAGTCCTACCCCCCCTTTCCCAGCTGGGCCCCTGTAGTCTGTGAAGATTGCACCAAATTATATTTTGCTGACAGGGAAGTACATGCACACCAACAGCCGGGCAACTCATGAGTCCGTGAAGCTTGCACCCGGTGGTAATTATAAGTGGGAAACAATCCAAATTTGGAAATATTCAGTGTAAAATGTAAACATTGTATGGTAAGAACAGTATAGTTTATGTTAAACTGAAAAACACAAAAGCTGTCCAATTATAGTTATCAGTACCATGGAACCATAATGCACACACACAATGAAAAGAGTGAAACATGGACTTGAGGCAAGTTAGGGTAGAGGTTGTGTCAATAACCATAACTTGCTAATTGTATTCAAGTTTATTCTTAATTTAATACACGGAGGCCTCTAATCTCAGTATACAAACCTGTCTCTAATTTCCTTATTACAGTTAAGTTATGACAACTCTAGTAGACCTGGGTGACATTTAAAGAACAGTAGCAGAATATGACACATTTTGGTACTTTCTCATTATTTTCTTATGTCAAATTGCCAGAATTCCTGCGACATTTACAGGAAAAAATAATTGCATGTGTGACATTTGTGGTAAAAAATGTATCACAAATAAACAGAAACAACAGAACACGCAAGGCTTTGTTTGCACTTTTCTTAGCACACAACACACCCTCATGTTCAGAATTAAGGGGAGGGGGCATTTTGTGCTAAAATATACCTCTTAATTCCAAATATGCATTTAGCTTTTTTATTATGGGAAGGGTGAGTATGCTAGCGTCATGTCCTTTAGGATAAGCCTGTCATGTATACCCCATTTTACATACATTGTCCCATCCACACGACAATAACGATTCTAAACAGGTGACCTTTTACCTCGTAGTTTGCTCCTGTCTCTTCGACACCAGGCTCTCGGTACTGTATCATAACTCCTGTACCTGACGTACATAAACATATCCTCATGGACAGAATAATAATTCTGTATCAGGGTCACCACTTTTTTCATCCTTCGCCATCCGCCAGCTGTGCATAATCGCATTTGTTTGGCAAAACATTCATGATTGTTTCCAAAACATTTATAGATGTTTTAAAAACACCTGGAGTGACCACTCTAGTATAAAATACCCTTATTCCCCCCTCCAAATTAGAGTAGAATTCCTTCCAAGCTGACACGGGGTCCTGAATGCTGAATCTTAAACACGTAATGGTCTGACACAATGTTCCCTCTAATTTATTTTCTGTGTGTGCGGCAATGAAGGTTCTCTGTGCGCTGCAGCTAAACTCACGTGCACCGAAGACATGCAATGATTTACTATGCAAGTGCGCAAGCTATGAAAATGAGTGGCAGAACGAGAGAGATATTCCTTAATTTCTCTCTTGCCTCTTCACACAACTACTACTTTGTCTCTACTGTGCCGGCTTTGTTCACAGTTCTGCTTCCTTCCTGTCTGCACTCTGTTCCCTCCTTACACATCTCACAGTAGTCTGCTGCTTTCCTCATTCTTTGTCTGCTTTCCTTTGCTTTCAGTCTTTTTTCACATCTCCCACTATTCTGCTCCTCTGTCTTACACACTATCCATTTCTCTCCTATCTGGATCCTTTCCCTCACCTTTTACACGTCTCTTACTAGCCTTCTCATCTTAAATGCTGTCCTCTCTTCTGTTCTCTCTGCTATCCGCTCTATCCCCTTTAAATGCCTCCCACTATCATGTTCCTCTATCTTACACACTGTCCCCCCCAACACATTGCATCCCCTCTAGGCAATTCTGTCAATTTAGAGCATGAATGCCATTGTGCGCAAAAATGCTCGGAAAAGGGACTATTCAGACACCATCCTCATTCAGGGCGTGGCCTCTTGGCTATGAGAGGGCAACTGTAGGATTGTACGCAAGGCTTCAGAAGTAGGCACAACAAAGGCAGCAAAGCTAAAGATCTGTAATTCTGACTCAAGAAGGCAGTGAGCCTCAGTCACAAGGTACTGGGAGAGGCAGTGTGTGCCAGGGCTGTCTACTCCAATTGGTACAGCTGCTGAAGTTTGACTGTGTCCTCTCCCCCAGGAGTTCAAGGTGCACCCTGGGTAATGGGACAGGTGGTGTAGGCCATAGCTGCTTGCTCCACATTTCTATTGCTGAGAGCCCACACTTGTATGTCCACCCCAACTGGTCTTTTGAAGAACCTACATGTCCATCCCAACAGGATCCCATATGAACACATGGCCCCAACCAAATCGGTCCATGGATGAGGAAAACTGACATGTTTGCCTGGTTGTTTTGCTCTGAAATGTAGAATTCAAATGGTGTTTCATACCCCTGAAAAGGCAGCAAAGCGCTCAGGTTTCCAATGGGATCCATTTCTGAAGTGCATAGTTGAAAAAATTATTAGAAATAATTTGGCTTAGGTGTTGAATGAGGTCTGTAAGATTTTTAGAGAGACTTTAAACATAATGCAGAAGATGCTGCTGTTTTTAAGCATGAGGTGATGTTGAGAGAGAGTTGTTCCAAGCAACTAACCTACAGCGCAAAGTCCACAACAATGTAGCTAGAAACCGTATGGTATTACATGGTATGATAGTAGGATGGGAATGTCAATCAGAAGCATACAAAACACATATGCAAATCAAGAAGAGTATTGTAACCATATGAGCAACAAATGAAGCCATACTAACAATAAATCATAGAAATGCTGAGATTGTGGTAGCATTGTCGCAACCATTACGTCTGAGAATGCTTCCACTGGTGAACAACCTTTACAACGCAACTTTTACACCGCACTACCATTACAACGAAACTATTACAACGCGAAATCTGTTACAACGCATGCCATTACAACGCATGCCATTACAACGAAATGCACTAGATGGCGTGCTAACATTAGAAATAGTGTACTTTTACTATCCAAACACCTTCCCTACTGCAACGTGGACTGGAGTTAGAATAGTAAATTATACATTTCTAATGTCAGCACTCCATCTAGTGTACGTCGTTGTAAAAGCATGCGTTGTAAAGGCTGGCGTTGTAACAGATCTTGCGGTGTAAAAAATGCGTTGTAACGGCATGCGGTGTAAAAGCATGCGTTGTAACGTCATACATCCGCTTCCACTACTTGTAAATGAACACACTTAAAAAGTAAAGGGTTGAACACAAAATTCTTCAACACTGAATGGTCTATGGTTAGTAAAGGGTTAAACATATATTAAGCACAACACAAGTATGTGTATCCACACTATAGCCGCCACTTAGATACAGTGCAACTACATGTTTCTTCAAATGTCCATGTTTATGATCAAATTTAATGGAAATATCCATAAGTGAGAATATGTTGTACAAAGGTAGCACATTCCTTTCCAGAAAGCACATGTTGCTTTATAATGCTTACAAGGAAATTCAGTGACAAGAAAAAGAATGCAGAAAACAACAAATCAAGGAATGGCTTCATGGCTTTCAAAACTGGATGGATTTTCCAGATAAATCCACTGGGGTTGTTTGTGCTGCATCCACGCAAGCAGGTGCAGGCCCTGCTGTGGGTGTCCGTATACAAATCTCCCACATTCACAAAATTGTATCGCAGTAATTGTATCCAAGATGATTTGCACAATTGCATTGGTATAGATGGCGTAAGTCCAACGAGGCCTTAAGCGCTATATACAGCAATATGGCAGAAAGCTTTTTTATTTTTTACCATAAATTTTTGTTTCAATTACACAGTGTTTTACTCTCCTCATACAAAAATACATTGTTTAAATTAGCAAATAAACCCACTGCAGCCTCTTCCACTAACCTTGGTTAAGAAAAAGAAAAACCACACGGTGCTCATTTACAACCTGAGCCTGCTCAAAAATTAATGTAACATTTGAAGCTAAACACTTTCCATTTAGTCTGTCGCTTTCAACCAATGAAGGAATCCCTTTCCCTTGCCGCCATCCATGACCTCTTTAATATGGTGCCAGCTGTGCTCCAAAGAGAGAGACCAGTTTTCACACTGGTCCCGTCTTTTAGGGCATGTAACAGCATGCGCGCTGCCTCTGACTTTCTGTGCGCTGGAAAAGAGAAGGCTGCGCGCACAAGCACGCAGGTTACAGGGAACCATGTCTGACATCCCTCGCGGGGTGTTATCCTCAGAGCAGAGATGGGATCCTTCCTTCTTTATCATCAGGTGAGGGGAATGGTTCTACCCTAGGGCATTCTTGGCTACAGATATGCATATACATGCTACAACACATACCTAGGCTAGGTACATTTATGCAAATTACTTAGGGCGCGCATCGTAGGAATATGCAAGTGCTACTGTTTTTATCTGATCTTCATCTTATTAGCACTATGGTCGAAATGTATCTACTATTTACTATATTGGTACTAGCAATCTCTTTTGTATGCTTCTGTCTCCTTATTATCTCAGCAAATATGTTTTACTCGAGGCTGACGCTGGACCAATAAATGCTAATTGAAACATCCTAACCGTCATCCTGTGTATTTTCTGAGAGTAAGCAAGCACGAGTGAATGAGCAAAAAGTACTGTACTGTTTTCCATGATCCCTGATGAATCAGAGTTGTCATGTTCAGTGGCTGCCAGAAACTCCTTACACCACTGTAAGATACAGGGGGGTGAGAGTGGCACTGTAGAGCTAGCTGGTCTAACGGCTGATATATTCTGTGGGGGTGTCCGGAAGCGGTTTGGACACCAAGCCTTCAGTTTATGTCATCCAAAACATGCAGATCCTGGGGATTCCTAGGAACTACACACCACTAGGTAGGAAACATTTTGTGGATGCCTGAGATTCAGTACGTTTTCTTCACAGCAATGTGAGGAAATGCATGATTTTAGCCAAAATGTGTGGTTTGCAGGACATTCTAGGTAACAAAACATGTTGAGATCCACAGAACACACAACACTTTAGAATCCTCTGGAAGTCTATTGTTTGGATAAGTCTGGGTTTGGTAGGTTTTCCTGGTGAATCATAAGGCCAAATACTGAAGCTACCCACATCACCAAAATATGTCAATTTTGATTGAGAAAATCATGGCCCAACTTTATCAACATTTGCTGCAACGCAGCAAGACAACTTGCTGAGCTGCATCAAATAGAGAGAGCAGGATTGTGCCAGATTTACTAAGATATGGCACATTCTTGATTTCTCTCTGCACTGGTTGGCTGCCAACACAGGCACCCTTGTGCCATGGTGCAAGGGTGGCTGCATTACAGGCAGGATTTGTTTGTGTGCAGGAGGGTTCACCTTCATCACAAAAACATTCATCAAAGGTATTTTTCTCTTTCTACGTGCTGCTGAGTGCTGCAGAATACAGCACACGTAACGAGGCAATAATGAAGATCTTCGTTACACCTTACCTGGGAAGGCGTAGCATTTTTATGCATTCCCAGGTTTACTAGTCTTAGTGAATCTGGGAATTTGGCAAAAGAAACATGGGTGGATGCGTGGGAACACCCATGCTCCACCCCTAGAACGCCTTCCAATGCAGAGTAATGCAAGGCAGTGACTTACGCTGCATTGCAATACTCCAGATTTACCAAGCCACGCAGACTCATGTCATGTGGCTTTGCGTGCCGTAGCAAACCTGACTTAAGGGCTTGCGTTGCCTTGCGTGAAGTAAGAGCAAAACAAGCCCTTGATAAATCTGGTTCTTATTGTCTCCATGCTGCATTTCAGGGCCTTTCCCATCTCAGGCGCTCGGCCCAGCCGCTCAAGAGAGGTACCCTTTTTATCAGAAGTGTGGAGATTGTGAGCATCCCAGCAGATTCTGGTAATTAGTCTTACCAAAATGTGTGAAAAAAGTTACATTTTAGATAAAGTTTGAAGTTTGCGAACGAACTCTTTTTTTGATGAGTTTAAATTTACACTACAGATTCCATTTTCATTTTCCTGTTTGCACCCATACTATCTCTTTAATATGAAGAGGCAAGAACCCACACATTTAAGAGGTGTGTAGAAAGAGTGATAGTGTGACCATGTATAATAGGCAATAATATAACTCCAAATCACTTTGGAGTTCCGTGACCTTACAAGAGAACTCAGCCTTTGGCTTCTTTCCTTAGTATGGTGAAGGAACTCCTCAGAAACATGCAGTTGAGGGAGCAGCCAGAAATATTAAATGCCCCCCAACTTTAAACCATGCCTAAATCACAATGAGTAAGCAAGCGAGACTACAGAAAGTGAGCAACAGAGCCGAGGGAAAGTGAGCAAGTGAGCCAAGTGAATCTTAAAAACAATTTGGTTGGATGGCCCATTTCACACCTCAGTTGTCAATGAACATAATTATTCATGCATCAATGGAGACTTCTCTGCATCCATACTTCATTCTACTTTGAATCCACCCTTACTTCTGTACATCTATCCTTCATGCTATCCTTCTATCCTAACATCAATCCAGTAATCCATCCATTGATCAATTGATCATGCACCCTATTCATTCATCCATTATTCTCTCAATCCTCACATTCATTAACCTCTCCATACTTCCTTCTCAGCATCCTTCTATCTTTCTCTCCATGCATTAATCCATCTGTCCATCACTCCTTCAATCCATCTATCCATCCATCCCATCCACTGATCCTTCATCCTATAATCCCTCTATCAATCCTTCATCCCTTTATTTCCTTTAACATTACTTTTGACAGCACAGTTGTTTGGTTTGCTAAAGTTATCTTGGAGACAGTCAGAAAGCTGAGCTAGCAATGCATTCCACCCGTGGCTTACCAGTGGGTTTGAGGTTTACAACTCACTACGATTTGCTGGCTTTATTTGCTTTAGGCTGTCCAACTTGAGTTTGTACCTCCCTGATGCCCAAACCTTGTTTACTGTAGTCTTCCACAAACTCACTTTCTATAAACAGGCCCTTAAATCTTGTTCTTATCTTGTCACATTTGCTGTGTAGTCAAAGACAGAGGTCAAATGTCAAGCACTCTCTTCAGAGGGAGCTTGGTGTTTACTTTCCTTTCTCTGACTTCAAAGTGAGAGAAATTATGTGAGAACCTGCTGAGTATCCATGTAAGAGGAGAGTGTGTAGGGTGTTTTTTTTCTAGCATACAAAAAAAAATTACAGTTGTGATGTTTCAGATGTATATCAGAATTAGTACAAATTAAGCACTTTTTTGTAATTCTGTAGTGTGGTGGAAACAAATATTTGAATACGATCAAAACACATCAATACATTAGGTGATGATATATTTGAATATGATCAAAACACATCAATACATTAGGTGATGACATTTCCACACATTATTGTCTGTACGGAGTAAACTGTATTTCTGTGCAAATGTAATTTTCATATCAATCGAAAATGTGTTGCCTATAATGTCAGTGCACTACCACACCATGCATACGCACCTCTATGCCATTCAACTCTTTGCCCTTCCACTCTGTCACGCCACTCCACTCTATGCCACCTACTTCACACCCCTCCACTCCACACCACTTACCCCACTCCACTCTACCCCACTCCACTCCAACCTGTCCCACTTTACTCCATTCTAATGCACCCCAATGTACCCAACCGTACTCCACTTTGCTACAATCTACCCCAATCCACTCAACTCCAATCCACCTCACGGAAAGAATGCAAAAAACTGGAGCGCTCCTGGAGGAAAGACGGTACTAAATCCAGAAAAGACGCATTTCGCTCCTCCATGAGTACTTATAAAACTGCCTTGCGTAACACCAAAAGCCAATTCTTTGATGAGAGAATCAAAAAGTCCTCCAGCTCCGCTAGAGAAACCTTCATCATTATGAAAGAGCTGCTCAAAGTGCCTGACCCTCCCCCAGTTCTTGACACCTCTGTGGACAAATGCTATAAACTGGCAAAATATTTTGACGAAAAAATTCACAACATCCTCGCTACGCTGCCTCAAGTCATCCCAAGAACAGACGCTAACGGTCTACGCAAGTCTGGAACAGACTCAAATTCTCAGCCGGCCAAACTAGACACTCTCCTGGACACATTTGGCCCGGTAACAGTAGAAGAAGTTCTCAAAACGCTGGCCACGGTAAAAAGTGGTTCTCCCAGCGATCCGGTTCCCATTCGCATCCTAAAAACGGTGGCATCCACAATCGCCACTCCCCTTACTGACCTCATTAATTCCTCTATGTGTCAGGGAACGGTCCCTCCCGGCTGGAAGGCTGCCGTCGTTAAAGCCCTTCTCAAAAAACCGCTCCTAGATCCTTCAGACCTGGCCAACTACAGGCCAATCTCCCTTCTCCCCGGAATCAGCAAGATTACGGAAAAATTAGCTAACAAAAAACTCTCCCATTTCTTGGAGACTAACAACCTTCTCTGGAAATCTCAGACTGGATTTCGCCCTGGACAGGGCACGGACACTGCCCTCCTAGCTGTGGTGGAGGAGGCCAGATGCATTCTGGATACAGGAGGATCAGTGGCAGTGATCCTCCTGGACCTCAGTGCGGCCTTCGACACTGTTAACCACCAGGTCCTCATCCAGCGACTTAATGACATTGGGGTGGTAGGAACTGCTTTGTCATGGCTCACGTCATTCCTAAACAACCGTACCTTCCAGGTTTGGGAGAGTAACATCCGCTCCACGGCGATTCCCCTCCAGTGCGGAGTACCGCAGGGCTCCTCCCTTAGCCCAACTTTATTTAATGTCTACATGTCCCCACTGGAGGAGGTGGTCGCCCCGTTTGGAGTAAAAATCATTAGTTACGCCGACGACACCCAACTGGTCGTCTCACTATCCCAACCTGACCAAGGACCGTCCAATCTTCACACCTGCCTTTCTGAAATCTTCATCTGGATGAGTGAATCAGCCCTAAAACTCAATGGGTCCAAGACGGAGGTCATGCTCCTTGGGCATAAAGGGTCCACCCTTCCCCTGAACATCTGGCCCACATGCCTGGGAGAGCTCCCCTCTCCCAAAGAGGAGATCAAGAGTCTAGGGATCTGGATGGAAAAGGACCTTTCCTTTAAAACTCAAGCTAAAAAAACTGCGGGTATTTGCTTCGGCCTTCTCAGATCAGTCCGTAAAATTCTGCCCCTTCTCCCGCAAGCCTCCCGGAAGTTGCTCATCCAAGGACTGATCCTCTCCAGACTGGATCATAACAACGCCATCTTCCTGGGAGCACCCGAATCCACCCTTAACAAACTACAACAAATTCAGAACACCGCAGCCCGGCTTCTCACGAACACCCCGGCTCCAAACCAGCTTTGAAACTCCTGCACTGGCTCCCAATAAGAGAAAGGATAAAATTCAAATCCCTCTGTCTGGCACACAAACTTCTGCAGGACAAGGGCCCCCCCATCCTCAAAAACCTAGTCACGTCCTACAAAGCCAATAGGCCTCTCCGCTCGGATCATGAGCATCTTATCACAGTGCACAGAGTAAAAAAGGCACGCACAGGAGGTCGGCGATTCTCGGTGAACACGGCTAGACTGTGGAACGCCCTACCTCCCAAACTCAGGAGCGAATCCTGTCATCTCCACTTCAGAAAACTCTTGAAAACCCACCTCTTCCCCTGATCCCCTCTCTCCATGGTTACCACCTCTGAATCGGCTGTCTTGGTATTTTAGCGCTGGGATGCTTCCGGGTTACTACGCACTCTATAAAACCCACATTCATTCATTCACTTCTCTCCAAACTACCCCACTCCAATCGACCCCACCCCAATGTATCCACTCCAACTCCACCCCAGTCTACACCACATCAATCTACCCCACTCTAACCATATCTTTCCCACCCCACTTCAATCTACCCCACTCCACTTCACTCTACCCCGATCGATCCCACTCCACTCCAATCTACCCCACTCCAATCTTCCCCACCCCTCTCAATCTAACTCAGTCAACCCATCTCCACACTAATCCACCCCACTCTACACTAATCTATCACACTCCACTCAAATCTATCCCACTCTACTCTAGTCTCCCCTACTCCAAACTACTCCAATCGACCACAATACAATGTACCCCAATCCAATAGACTCCACTCCTATCTACCCAACTCCACTCCATTCTACTCCACTCTACTCCAATCTATCCCAGTTCAATTTACACTACTCCATTCCAATTTACCCCACTCCACTTCAAGCTCCACTGCAATTTATCCAACCCACTCCACTCCAATCTACCTCACTCCAAACTGCCCACTCCAATCATCCCTTTTTAATATACTCCGCTCCAATCTTCCTCACTCCAATCTAACCAACTCCATTCCAATCCACCATACTCAAATCGACCCAATCTACCCCTATCCACTTTATCCTAATCTACCCCATTCCAATCCCATCCACACCACTCCAATCCACCCCACTCCACTCTTTCCCAATCATTCTCACTCCGTTCCAATCTTGACTCCACTCCAATCTATCCAACTCCACTCCCCACTCCACTACATTCTATCCCACTCAACTCTACTCCAATCTACCCCCTCCAGTCTACCCACTCCAATCCACCCAATCTATCCTACTCCACTCTACCCAGTCTACCACACTCACCTTCACTCCAATCTACCACATGCCACCTAAATCTACCCTACTCCAGCCCAATTTAACCCACTCCACCCCACCCCACTCCATTCTACCTCATTCTTCTCCAAAACTACTCTACTCCAATCTACCTCATCCAATCCACCCCACTCCAATCTACCCTAATCTACTCCACTCTCCACCCCACCCTAAACCAACTACCCTACTCCAATCTGTCCAACTCCAATCTTTCCCACCCGATCCCAGTCTACCCCAAACCACTCTATCCAACTCCACTCCAATCTGTACCACTCCAATCGATCCCACTCCACTCCAATCTATCCCACTCCACACTCCAAACGACCCCACTCCTATTTATCTCACTCCAGTCTACCCCACTCTACTCCAATCTACCCCACTCCACTCCAATCTGCCCTACCATAATCCACCCAATCTATCCCACTCCAATCTACCCCACTTCCTTCTACTCCACTCCAAAATACTCTTCTCCACTCGTATCTACCCCACTCCAATCCAATCTACCCCAATCCACTGCACTTCATTCTTCCCCAATCTACCCCACTACAATCTACCTTAATATATTCCCCTATACTCTACACATCTCCAATCTACCCCACTCCAATTGACCCCACTCCACTCCAATCTACCCCACTTAAATCTACCCCAAACCAATCTACCCCACTCCAATGTACCTTAATCTACTCCCCTCCAATCTACTTCACTCCAATCGACCCGCTCTACCCCAATCTACCAAACTCTACTCGTATCTGCCCCACCCCAAACTACCCCATAACACTTCAATCTACCCACGCCCCCAATCGACCCCACTCCACCTCAAACTGCTTTCCAATCTACTCCCACTCCATTCCATTCTACCCTTCTATAATCTACCCAATTTATCCCACTGCAATCTATCTCAATCTGCTCCATTGCAAACTACCTGACTCCACACCAGTGTACTCCACTCCACTACAATCTACCCCAATCCACTCTACTCCACTCTTCCCCAATCTACCCCACTCCAATCTACCCTAGTACATCCCACTCCACCTCAATCTACCCTGTTCTAGCCGACTCCTATCTACCCCACTCGAATATACCCAATCTACTCAACTCCAATATACCCTCTCCTTCCCAATCTCCCCAAATTCAATCTACCTCACTCAAATCTACCACGCTAATCTACTCAACTCCCCCACTCCAATCTACCCCAATCTACCCCACTCCAATCTACCCAAATCCACCCCACTCCATTCTACCCCACTCGACCCCCACTCCACTCTACACCAATCTACCCCAGTCCAATCTATCCCACCCTACTCCATGCCACTAACTTTTACCCATGCTGAACAGCGGCCATTGGTGTACACAACGGTCTAAGCACATTGCCAAAGCCAATTGCGAGTCCTATTGGCTTTGCCAATGCTTGTTGCATTGTGTCCTCCGTCGGATTGGTCCACCGTGCTGTTATCTTACAGGATATTTCTGAGCTTCTCTTCGACTAACTAGTGTCTCTGATCAAATTAAAAGGAGCAATAAACAACATTTAAAAGGTGTCCTATTACACACATGGGTCAGTGGAACCTCTCACCCACCCACGCCTCAAGCTGCTGAGGTGTGTGTGGGGGGGGGGTCAGGACAACCCTGCTCGCATTATATTTACAGTAATAATTACAATCATTACATTCTATTCATTTCAATAAAAGTGGCTAGAAGGGTGAGTGGTCGGTTCAAACGATGAATGGGTAGATGAATAATTGGGATACAGGAAGGGATGAATGGGTGGATGAAAGAAGTACACGGATGAATGTATGTGTTAATTTATTAGGACGTCTTGTTGAGTGTTGCCCTCTATCCTTCTTGCTGCTCACCGGCGCAGGATGTCACTTGTGCATTTCTCTGTCACGGTTTATTAGTTTGGTAGGTGGGAAGGCCGCTGATTGGTGGCTCTATGAACTGGTGCCTCGAGCGGTTCCGTAAATCAGATTGCATCTTGTAATCACCATCAGTAGTGGGGGAAATAATGGCTATCAACGCATTGCCCTCCTAACTCCCAGACTCCAGCAGGGATCCCCCAGGGTCCCTCAGACCGACCTCCCCCATTACGCCCCGTTTCCTGGACATGGCTGAGCCGACTGCAGACGTGTGCTCTTGGTGCAGGCGGGCCTTGTAATCCTTCCTGCCGCCCAAGGGCCCAAGACGGACGCCATGTCTGTCTGTCGTACATGGCAGCCATCAGGATGTCACGTGCAGTGAGACAGGCCAGCTGGCACGCGCTCTCGCCTGCCAGTGGCTGCTTCACATCAGGCATAATTACGCACGCGTCAGGGCAAATTAAGGGCCTTTCAAGTGCCTGCGTGTGTTGATTTCCAGTTGACGTCTATACAAGCCAGGTGTCCAGCTTCTGCGCTGACTGGAGGTGGCTGGAAGCCGTCACGGGCCAGGAAGCCTCGTGGAAGCGATCATGGCAGGGAGGGTCCCCCGGGAGGATATCGCGCGCACAGACGCACCAGGTACCTCTGGTCCCAGAACTGACCAAGGAGGAAACGGGGAGACATTCTGACGACCTGCAGGCGTTCGGAGGCACTGGGCTGTCAGAAGTCTCCCAATTACACGATAATCGTCCAGTTCACCCTCTACCCAGAGCACACAGAGAGTTTCAGAGCGTGAAAGCAAAGCCTGCGCCCAGGGCTGGCTAAAGAGCTGGTGGCGCCCAGTGCGACAATGTTTGAAGGCGCCCTCTAATGACCTACCTCCTTCTCCACACGTTCCCTATCCACTACCCTCCATCATGTGCCCCTAAACTCTCCATAACACCTCTCCTCAACTTGTGTAGGGTGTCAGAGTTCCTTACATCACACACACATTACGCAGAGACAATGAGTCATAAGTGTGTAAATCAGTGCATCGGAAATGTTACATAAGGCAAAGAGGGCTACATGGTGCAGTAGTTTCATGTCAACCCATACGGGTAGGCCGAAAAGTTTAAGAGAACTTGGTCTGGAGCAGTGCTTAATTTGAGCTGGTGGTTTTCCAGTGCTCAGCCCCAGCACTTAAATGTCAGCACCAGCACTTATGCCCTGGCACATTTTTTACAACAAATTCAGCACTGGTCTCAAGGAGAAAAAACTCAGGATTTAAACATAACACTGTGGTTCAGGGCAGGCTTTACTACTAAGAGTTAATAATTACCCAAATGAATCATTTTTAGAAACAGTAGGATTATGAAAGATACGGGAAATAATCAAAACGCTCTAACCTACACCGAAGACCACTGGAATTATTCAATTGTGCGGATGCAGTGTTTTCCCCATTATTATAGATTTACTGCATTTGACATATAATTCATCTACTGCATACTCTACAGATTTTGACAAAAAATTGTTTCCACTCAAATGGTTTAAAAGTTACTAAAATTGCAGCAACACGTTGCTGTGCAGTGGAAGGCCCTTGGCAAAGGTTGAGTGGTCACCTTTCTGTTGCTTATTGTTATATTTGGGGTTTAAACTGGTACTAATGAGGTGCAGCCAATGCACAGACAGTATTACTATCGCAATATATGCCACATTATGCTGCATATTTTACCTTTGCCTGCAACATAATTTACTCAACCCTACCACATAATTTGGGCCTCTGCCAGATAATTTCAGAGGCCCTAGTGATACCTTGCAGTATGCATGCAGCTTTTCTGATCTGCACATGATATGCACTTTTCTGATCTGCACTCTTCTGATCTGCATATGAGATGCACTTTTCTGATCTGCACATGATATGCACTTTTCAGATCTGCACTTTTCTGATCTGCATATGATATGCACTTTTCTGATCTGCATATGATATGCACTTTTCTGATCTGCAAATCTTTGCATCAGGCATATTAACCCTCTGTGCTACTTTATAATAAGTCAAAACTTTCACTAGACAAAACTCCAACCTCTCTCCAGTAGGTCCAATAATCACCTGAGTTATCTTGACATTTTTATTGTTGCCTGAAGATTGCTGAACGCAAGGAACTCTGACAGGTGCTTTTAAATGAAAAATAAATCTGACAACACTCTGCCCTCGAGGTCAGCGCCTGGCACCGGTCGCACCGCTCTAAAGTCGGCCCGGCCTACGCCAATCTACCTGCATGCAGATTTTCGGAGCAGGCTCTTGGCCAATGTGATTTTGCAGAACTGATGGTCAGAATAAGCTGTTTTCAGTTTTTTGCTGCTGCCTGCCTTGCCTTCCTGGTTCAACTGCAGCTCCTTCCAGGTGGGGGAGGGCAGGTGGAGATGTCCTGTAACGTGTACGCTGATGGTGAAAGTGACCAAATGCTGACCTGGTTGTGTTGGGTTTAGCCAGTTCTACCCTCCTTCTGCCTGTTTCTGCAAAAGGAAAAGGTAGTAAGCGCTATATAAATACAATAACTAATACAGCCAATGCCTCTGACCGTCACGTGCTTTCGTGCCTGGACACCCTACTTCTAGGCCCATTTTATCTTCCACCTGGAACTTTCTCAGCGATACCTGTCCAGTCCCTCCTTACTAATGCACATTAACATCCTTACTCCCAGATTATACCTGAGCCAGCCGCCCTCTGCCTAGCAAACCCACATGAATTCTCACGAGCCCAGACTACAAAGAGGGTCCTACCTGTTCAGTGTGACTCCAGCACATCCACCAAACCTCCTGGACCCCACCCTGACACGTTCACCCCATTCTCCCGCAACGCTTCCCAAGAGCTGTGTGTATCTGCACCACTCCCTCCGTAGCGCCTGCTTCAACCCAGAGAGGCTATAGCGCCAAGGGTGGGTGTCTGTCAGGTATCCAGACTTCGGAATGAGTTGACGACGACAGCCGTACTCAACTAACCCTTGCATCACTTCATACATGCTTGTCTTCAACCAGGAAGTGCCTAGAGGCAGCTGTTTCAAGCGCTGCGGTACAACAGTTTCCTCACTGAGACATCAGATCGCCTCCTACATGGCCAGTGTTCTCCTAGCCAGGGGCTTAGCTTCTATGGGGCAGAGGGGGGTGTTTGGGGAGTTACACCTCCCGAATACATTTATTCACTGGTCAATAGTCGGGTACAGATGCTTTCAGTCAGGCGTGGTGAGGTGTCTGTCGGTATCCACCAGGATTTCTGAAATACACGCACACACACACTCTCTCCCTCTCTCTGTTTTGAAAGTCCTCAAAGATGTTGGTTATTTATTTTACAAAATATTGTGTGTTCACTCACTCAGTACCCCTACCAATGCATGTTTCTATCCCTTCCCAGTGCTCATTAAGCCCCCTCTTGCGACCAGGCCCTGCTTTTGGTGCAATGTACTTTGAAATGCCATGCCAACGTGATTGTTGAAAATCTGACACTCACACACTCCTCCAATCCTATTGACCAAACTACGCCCCTCCTCCCACCTGCTCTTATCAGCTCCTCAATATCTCCCCACCTCAGCCTGTTCAACCAACAAACTCCTACCCCAACCAACTCCTCCTCCCTCCCTCAACAATTCACTGGCCCCCCTCTTCATCATGCTAACACAGGTGCCTCCCTCCCACACCAGCACACCTCACCTCTCACATACCCATTCTTGCTCCCACCCAGCACCTACATAGCCTCCTGGCAGCACTACGCACTGCACGCCTGGAATAAGGATGTTTCTTCTACCTATGTGCTAGTGTCAGCAGTAGGCACTGGGTAGAATCAGAGATGAGTCCGCTTCAAGACACTGGATACTCTTGGTTGATGATGTTAAGACACCCTCCGGTCTCCTAATCAATCAATCAATCAGATTTGAGGAGCACGGCTGCATTACTCATGAGGGTCTCGAGCCCTGAGGGGTCCTGCTGCCTGGTCTCCTATTGGTTGAACATCCAGGTCTTGAGGTCCTTCCTGAACTGCTGGAGCGATGATGCGGCTCTGAGGTGCAGGGTGAGGTAGTTCCAGGTCTTAGCCTACCTCTTCACTCTCCACAGGCGGCCCCGCTCAAGGGTTACTCAGAGAGCTTCTGTGGGTATCAGATGCAGCAGAAGATGTTACTCATCGCACTCAAGAAGGGGCATCGTCCACACAGAGGGAGTAAAATGAATACCTTTGAAATGTACAATTGGAATAACAGAACCGTTAAAATACAATAGAGCTCTTTAAATTAGAAGTACCCGTACTTAGCGGTTGCTTAGATACAGTTCCTAGCATGTTCTACGTATCGAAGCGCTAGCCTCTAAAATGGAGGTTGGGGCTCACACTTAGTCTTCGATATCACTTCACAGTTAACAGCTTCACAAACATTCTGAGCAGCAGGAGGGCGTCCAGTTGTCACTTCTTTGTTTGCCTCAGTCAGGCAATATGGCGACAACTATCAGTGGTCTCCCAAAATCTGGTTCAGAGATATCTCAGAAGCTTCGCATACTACCGTCGTGTCCATGCTAGAGGAAGTGTTGGTGGCAGCTGGGACTTTTGGGGGTAGGAGGCCATGGTTTGTTTGAGGTCTGTATCTACTACACTTCCTGACTCAAAAAAACCAAAAAAGGTTAATACTTTCGAACCGACCGCCGCAGTCAGCTTGTCTGGGGCTCCTGCAGGACTGGGACCGGACTTGTCAAAACTTAATGTGGGGCCCTCAAGATGCTGCTTCTGATTGGGGAGGTGCAACCAGCGCTGTTTAATATGTTTAACATGTCCCACCCATGGTACAATACCAGAGGCTACTGCCAGTACCCCCGTCTTCTAGTTCTCGTGATAGAGATCCAGCGACACTACCTCTGTCCCCCTAATATATTCTACCATTGGGACACTCATTGCTTCTTATCTCTTTACAAGTGTGTGACGGCAGAAGGTGTCCCCTTCCACCGAGACCAGTATAGCTGAGTAACCCAAATTTGGGTAGGTAGGAATACATTTACGATAGTTCCACTTTTTCACTCATAGTTGCAGTCTGTGTGCTGCATATTTCCATGTATTTCACATTTAAGAACTTTTAACCAATTTCCTGGGTTTGTAGAACCACACACATATAGCGAATGTTGAGAGATTACAGTCCTGACTATTAGATATTGTATAACATGCTCTGTTCTGTGTTTTAGAAATTAAGATGTTATAATCTCTGGTAAAGTAAAACTTACTCTACCTTCTTATAAAGATCAACATAAAATTTAGAAGAAGGATCTCATCATCCCTGACAAAGGCCCAGGACCCTCTAAGGGTTATTATTGGGGGCCGAAACATGTTATCACTTGAAAGAGATGACAGAGACCTAATTTTCACTGTACGTGGCATGCTCAACTGGGCGGCTTAATAATATAAAAACAGATCCGGCAGCCCCAAACCCCCCTACATCCAGGACAGTTTAAGCATGGACAGCCTCACTTCACTTCTCCTTCTTGCCCATACCAAATTACTAAGGCGCCAGTCCCAGACAAAGAATGTGGCCAGGGGTGCCAGACACATGGTGTTCTGCAGCATATATAGACACTGGGGAGAAGCCCCGTTTTAGCTAGCAAAATGCGCCCCATTATAGAAAGAGTAAGGATCTATAAAAGTCCAGCAAGCTCTGCCATCCCTCCACCACTCTACCAATATTGTAGGTGTATTACTTGCATGGGTCACTAGATTCTCAAATTCCTAAAGATCTAAAACCTTCCACAGCCTACTCTCTGCCCAGGCTCCGGAGCTGGGCACGGGGTATCTTCCCCAATCTGCTCAGAGGAAAGGGTCTTGACTTACAGTGATTGTTTTTAAACAAGATACTCTCCCAGTTCTCCCCAATTCCACAAACAAGCCCGAGACTGAGTGTATAGGATCCTTCAGATATACTACCGCAGCATCTGCCTACTAGTACATCACATGATTCTGTGCTCCTGTCTGTATTGCTATTTACCCCCAACCCCTGCCACTACTGGGCACCAAGCAGTCCCACTGCCAATATAGACAGCCTGGGGGGGACAGCCGGCACCCCTGTCTGGTACCACTTTTTAACCACCATGATTCAGAGACCAACCTTCCCACTCACACTCTAAAAGTGGGGTCAATATAGAGCAATTTTACTAAGCCTATAAAATTGGAGCCAAACCCTGTACACCTCAGGACTACCCAGAGGTAATCTCAGCCAATTGTAAAGAAGGCACATTCCAGATCCAGTACCACCAGGGTATACCCATGTTCCCAGTTTACCAGAGCTCGGTTTATGTGTCAAACGACTAATGTTGTACCTGGTGCTTCTACCCAGGATAAACCCAGTTTTGTCCTAATGGTCGAGGCTGCCTGGGCGTAGTTATGGAGTTTTGCTACGCATAACTATGCGAAGTTACAAAAAAACTCTGCAAAGTTCTGCAAGTGGCGAGTGTAGAGCAAACTGCTGTTCGCGCTGGTCTACCTGCCGCTCGGGTAGAAATTCTACTAGAGAGGCAGCTCGTGCTTGTGAACTTACCGTTTGCGAGCGTGAGCGAGGAAAAAACTCGGCTGCACTACGCGAAGCAGTGTCTACTGCACTCCGCAAGCACCGCAAACGGAGCGGAGTTCACCGCCAAGGCCTTCATATGACTGTAAGTAATTTATTTGCCAATGCTGTACTCAACACCTTGGTATCAGTATTAATCAAAGATAACTGTCTATACTTTGATGTTTGCGCATTATCTTTGAATTCCCTAGACAGTATAACCATCACTACCGCTCTAAGCATGGACGGTTGGTGGACAACATTTCTGGCCTCCTTAATACACTCCCAGCATCATCCATCTTGCCTCTAACAGTCTACACGCACACTAAAATGGATTTAATTTTCAGGTCTGCACATTGCCCTCTCCCTGTTCGGCAGTGTCTTCTCCATATGTTCCCTAACCCTAAATATTTGCAACATACATTTCCCTCTAACGGCTACTTTACATACTTCCCATTTGTTAGGCTTACTTTTTGTGGACTCGTGATTCTTCTGAAAAATTTGTTCCATAAAGTCCCGCTCGTGGGCAACAAAAACAGGTCAATTAGGCCTTCCATCCTCAACCTCCACAGAGGTCTTTTCGAGCTGTGCGGTCTGATCTTGACAGTATAAAGAAGTAGGTAGAGGTCCAAAAGAAATATATTTAGGTACGCAGCTTTTTTAAACATATCAATATCTTTCCGCCGCCCCAAAACATAATCTATTCGGCAGTTTGAGTCATGTACTGCAGAATGGAATGAATCCACCCGATTTGTGGAGTGTTGATATCTCAATGAAAACTTCATATATGCTGTAAAGTAAAGATTTTATAATCCTGTTAGTAAGGTGTCTGCCCCAGATCTGCGCGCTGTGGATAGACCTCACCAGACTCTATAAGAACCTCATATCTGCATGAGAATGCTTGTGTAACCAGCAGAGGGGAGCTGTGTGTGGCTTGCATTTTGTTGGTCAACAGGTCATGACTGGCGTCAACCCAACACTGGAAGCCTGGGCTGTAGCATTAACACTCATTAAGGTTCTGTATATGACAGGCTATTTCACAACCCCCCCCCCCTTCTCACCGAGCACTATAGAGTCAGCATCTATTTATTGGAGATGGTGTAAGCGATGACATGATGGACCAGGCCACAGCAGATAAATGGTTGTTGATAGTTGCAGCAGTTCTAAGCAAAGACCATAGCATTATTTGTTGCTTAAGCAGCATGATGATTTTCTACTTTTTAAGAGGGTTGCTACCAGCCTATTCAATACCCGCGAGGCAGAGCCACAACGCTCTTTATGGTGACCCACCGCCGCCTTTAGAGCCCAAAACTACAGAGATTGGAGAGGAGGCTCAATCTATTTCAGGGAAGAAGGAGGATACACAGCAAGCAGAAATGAGTCCATTGAAAAAGATGGACATTTTGACTCTCATCATGTAGGACACTAGAGGAGCGATACCTCGTCCCTCAAGAAGTCACTCACTACTGAGCATTCCACAGGGATGGGTAGGATTACACTAGATGGTTTGCCCCCAGGAGAAGAGAGTAGAACATGCCAAAGTTTACCTTGTTTTATAGGTGGACACAGAAGGTAAGCAGAGCCCACCTAGAAGTACTTCTAAGAAGTAATTCTAGACAGCAGGGCCAGCTTTGGGCATGGGGAGGTAGATCCAGGCCCGGGGCACCTTGCTTCAGAGGGGCACACTAAGCTTACCTAGCAAACTGGTCTTAATGATTTTTTTATTGCATGCCACCAACACATCATATTCTGGCCTCTCTACTAATGTTTAAGTTCCCTCTCTTAGTCTCTTTTATCCCTTGGCCTCACACCTCCAATTTCGTGCAGAGGTTCAGATGAGCACAGAATTGTTTTTGTCTAGGGCGTTATGTGAGCAAAGGCTAGTCCTGCTAGACAGCATCAGTGTACGGAATCCTGTGACCGATCACCTAGATTGCTGTGTCAGCTGGACCCTAGTGGTAGAACGGGGGTATTCCAAGAACATTACCTGGATGTAGAACTCTGTAGAGTAAGGCCTGTCCATGGGAGGAGAATAACCACTCTACAGCTACACCAAGGGCATAAGAGCTCCAGTGCTTAATTTGTAAAAAGATAAGTGCCAGGGCCCTCGTCAGGAGGCCAATGCAGCTTGTACCATCCATTACCCGTGCCAATGCTGCCAATGACCGTCCAACACAACTACTAACCATCACAGTCCTATAATTCAGACTACTGCAGGCCCCCGAAGCTATAAGAATGGCTTGAGAGGCCGGTATCAGTCATTTTAATGTATATTGAATAATAAACAACTGTTGGTCTGCTTATCTCTAAAGTAGCCAAACAGTGCTCCCTTGTGGCAGCCTGTCATAAGTGCCGAAGGTGACAATGAAGTGCCCGGGAAACCACTGGCTCGAATTAAGCCACGAAGAGGTCCCTGCTATGGGGAATACCTGGCTATCCAGTTGGTTTGACCCCGAGAATAGGGTGACCAGACGTCCCGGATTTGCCCGGACAGTCCCGGTTTTCCACCAGCTGTCCCGGCAGGTTTCGGCAATTTTGGCTCATGTTCCGGTTTTTAGAGGATGTTGACTGAAAACAATGAGAGGCACTTTTTGGGGTGTTCTAAAGCTTTGCTAGTAAGCAAATTAATTAATAGGTATGATTTTGGTTGTAGAAATTACATTTTATTTACTTTCTTAATGCATCTTCTGTGATCCTATGTTGATGACAGCTATCATTCTGAGCCATTCCATGGATGAAAAAGTGAAGTCCTTCTTCTATTTTTCCCAAACGTCCCGGTTTTTGGTCTCAAGATCTGGTCACCCTACCCGAGAAGGCCCCAGCTGGAGAGAAACGTGCTGGCACATGCATCAAGCCAAAAGCAGCTTGCAAAAATAGCGAATAGCTAATTGCGAGCGCATGCAAGCGGATCCCCATGCATCAAGGAAAAAAATGAAAATCGCAAAATTACCGACTCGCAAATACCGGGATCCCAGATATAGCGAATCGGAATCAGCGCCACCCAGAATAGCGGGAGCAAATAAGGAATCGCAGAATCCACCCGCAATTGGATGCATCAAAAATCGCTAAAGGCGATTTTCTCAAAAATCGCTATTTAGCAAGAGCAGAATAAGGAGAATCATAAGCAGGTGGTAAATAATTTTTTCTAAAAATAAGTGGAATACAATTCATGGAGTTGGTGAGGGTCATTGCTACTAACCAATTAGTCCATAGAGGACGCTCACAAAGGCGTCACTCTACTTGTGTGATAGGAGGATGAGGACCCATGCAGCAGGCCTGGGCAGGAGGAGAGTCCAGGAGATGGGCTTCTGCCTGCGCATCAGTCAGATGTGACACACCCAAGAGGACATATATGAGTAGTACTTGAGCAACACTGCGATACAACTCAACCACATAGCCTAATTGGAAACAACAATGCTGCGGCAAACACAGAGGACCCATGAACACCGTCCCCGTGTCCAGGTTTAATGTTGCTTGCACCTACTTGCATCCAAAGGTGTCCAGGGGGTAGTGGCAGTAGTGGGAGGGGTATCACTAGGCTCCCACTCACGTGTTCAGATGACCTCCTTAGCTGCCATGATGACTCAGACCCACGACCACAGCAGCCTCCCCAAAACCCAAATGGATTGTAATTAGGGCTCCCGGTTTTATGGTATTTATTTTTTTGCCATTTCCGTCTGTATTTATCCATATTTATTTTTTCTGTATTTATCCACATTTATTTTTGCCACAAGCAGAAGGCAACGCTGCAGCTAGTATTTTTCCACATTTATTTAAATTGACAATGCACACATGCATTTGGTTGTTCTTGGTCAACACAATACATTCATCTGAAAACTTTGCCATTCGCAGAATGTCCCAAATACGCTTAAAAGTGCTATCACAAGCCATTTGTCTCAGAGCCTTGCAGTTTCTGTCATCTAGAGTGCTGTATCCTCTGCCCCACTGAACACCATACTGTCCCACTGAGATAAACTCACACTCCCTTCAGCTACAACCCAATTGTGCCTTGCTATAAACACCTAGAAGCAACTCTATTCAAACTATGCACTAGACCAGAGTAATTTGCTGCCTGAAAAAAGTAACAACATTCTGGAAAAATCAAACACTCATAGGGAATACAACTTAAAGCTTTTACACTAATTATTCAGAAAGCTAAGGACATGAAAAGAAAAGTAGCGCTAGACTGGCAAACTCTGTAAGGTGGCGCTAATGTGTTTGGGTGTGAATAAAACCAATCTGGCCACTTTGCGACGACTCTGTCTTGTTTTATTCAGTTATGTGTTTATTGTTCGTATTTTAAAACCTTTTTTCTCCTACTGAGGCCGCGTTTTGGAATAGAAACATGTCAGAAAAAGACTTTTGTAAGACGTGTCCTCTTTTTTTGGATCCATTTCACTGGGGAACGAATGACGAGAGGAAAGAACAGTCACGGTTTTCTACAAGTGAGGAGGAGCACGACAAAGAGAGGGAGGAAGAGGAAAAAAGAGGGGGGGGCAGCAGAATTGGACATTGTCCTTGTCTTGTCCAGGCAAGAAGGAAGAGACAGCAATGGCTATGGGCAATGCAGTCAGGTCACAAACTCTGCAAAGACTGTTTCTGAGTCTCACTTACACCCTCTTCCCTGTATGTGTGTCTGACTGAGCCCTGCCTTCCAGCGCAGCCCGGGCTGAAAAGTCAAGGATCCGGTTTCTTCTCTCTGCTGCCCACTACCGTGTCGACACGAATAATGCGCAAAATAAGCTTTTCCCAGGCATGTATACCAATATAGGCGTGAGGAACGAAAATGGCTTTTTCTTCTGACCTTTGGCCTTTCGAAAGGTGCGCTGAACCATAGCTTGTAGGTGCTCTAATTAAAACTGATACATGTTAATTAATAATTGAATTATAAATAATTCGATATATGTAATAATGCATATTGAATGAGAATGGTACAAATTTCCTGTCAGTGTGGTGGATTAGCCTAGATAAATTTTACTCTGCTTACCACTGGCCGTTTTTTCATCTCTGGGTGTTGCCTAAAGAACACAATGCATATTACAGCAAATGTGAGCACTTCGAGAAAGAAACACAATTAAAAATTTGCGAACATTCGTGACAAGAATTTTCAATTCTATTAAGGACACGGAGGCGAGGATTATGCTTCTCATTTTCTTTACTGAAAATCTCAGCAGCCAATCAGAGAGAAGAAAAAACATAACAAGTACTACAATACCCATAAACCTAGAGGGTATCACGTCATAACCATAGAGAAGTCCCCTATAAATGCATCACAGGATAATACCACTTCCTCTTTCTTTGTGTGAAAAGTTAAGGCAAAAGATAGTCACAGTCTGGAATGCGAGGAACAGGAAAAGAGTCCATTCAACCAAAGGAGCCAAGGGCCAAATGCAGCAACGAAGTGAAGACAACTTCAAAGGAACAGCATGTTCTGGAGGACGACGAAAATCCTTCTTTTAGGAAGAAAAAGCAGCAGAGCTCACTTGAGGTCAGAACCTGGAAATAGAAATATGAAGCCGTAATACCATAGTCCCAAGAGGGAATATAGCAAAAAAGGGGGGGGGGGAAACAAGAGCATAAATATACATTGCATAATAAAACAGTGCAATCAAACAGTACAGTACTGAGAATGGGTGGGATAATCCTCGCCTCCGTGTCCTTAATAGAATTGAAAATTCTTGTCACGAATGTTCGCAAATTTTTAATTCTATGTCAGGACCGGAGGCTCCGATTATGCTTGTTCAAAGCTGCGCCACCACAACAGATGCAACATTTACAATAGGTTTGTAATAAAAAGTTTTAAATGTAGAATCAGAGGACCAATCAGCTGCATTCATAATGTCCAATAAACTGACTCCTATTGAAAAAGCCTTGGATGCCATGGCACCACGAGCAGAATGAGCTCCAAATTTGGAGACATCGATCCCTGCTTCACTCATGAGCCAACGCACCCATCGTGCCAGTGTGGCTGGAGTCACTGGACGAAAGGGCTTTTGCAGTGCAATCAACAATTGACCCGCTAGATCATGACGAAAACCTGCAGTGCTTACCTCATAGTCTCGAATGCATTGAACTACACACAATTTAGGGTTTTGAGGAAAAGCCGGATAAGTGATAGAAGAGGTGTTACATTTAGTGCGTCTAGAGATCAAAAAGGTAACACCCTCTGGAGAAAATCTGCGACCTGCGAGATCAAGGGCGCGAATATCAGAAACCCTCTTGCATGATACCAGACACAGCAACATAGCTAGCTTGGCAGAAAGCTGTTTACGAGACAAAGCCTGATTTTCAGGCCAGGAATCCAGAAAACGTAAGACAATGGAGACATCCCAAAGTTCAGAATATCTAGGACATGGCGGTTTCACCAATCGAATACCCCTGAGCAATTTACATATTAAAGGATGATCCCCAAGAGGTTTGCCATCAATAGCCCCGTGACCCGCCGAGATGGCTGATCTAAAATTGTTAACGGTACGATAAGCGAGGCCTGAAGCGGCTAAAGACGCAAGAAAATTCACTACCAAGGAGACATCTGCTGTAGCGGGATCCACCTCCCGTTGAGAGCACCAATCACACCATCGTTTCCATGCAGAAGCGTAACGTTTGTGTGTGTTGGGTGACCAAGCCTCATTGATAAATCTGGTAGCGTCTGTTGAAAGACCTGGGACTTGCCAACGACCCCCGAAATTCGCCAGGCCACCAGCCGGAGTTGACCTGATGTTATCAATGGATGAGGGGTTTGAACAGGATCCAACAGGAGGTTCCACCGTTGTGGAAGAAGGACTGGGACCGCACAAAGCATGTCCAGAAGGACCGGAAACCACGCTTGAGCCCTCCAAGGAGGAGTGATCAGAATCAATTCCGAACGAAAGCGTTTGGTGCGTGCGAGGACTCTTGGAATCATCACAAAAGGAGGGAACGCGTAACAGAGAGTCGGAGGCCATACTTGCAGAAAAGCATCCGTGGCCTGGGCTTTCGGGTCCGGACGCCAACTGAAGAACTTCGGGATCTGTTTGTTGAGTCTGGAAGCAAACAGGTCTACTTGACAAGGACCCCAAATTGTGTTCAACATGCGGAACACACGAGGGTGAAGCCTCCAATCGCTGAAATCCCGAAGATGTCGGGAGTTCCAGTCGGCTATTCGATTGTTGCACCCCGGAAGGTATTCCGCTATCACAAACAGATTGTTCTGAAGGCAGAAGTGCCAAAAGTCTTTGGCAATCTCCGCCAGAAGACGAGACCGAGTCCCGCCCAACTTGTTGACATAACGGACTGCTGACACATTGTCCATGCGGAGAAGGATGCAGCAATTCGTCTGAGTGGGCGATAAGCATCGAATCGCAAAAGAACCCGCCAGAAGTTCTAAGCAATTGATGTGGAGACTCAACTCTTCCGGAGACCAACGGCCGCCCGTGGACACAGGACCGCACCGGGCTCCCCAACCCGATCGACTGGCATCGGACTCGATCACCACCTCCGGAGAGGTGCCGAATAGGGCACGACCGTTCCATGATTCCATATGTTCCAGCCACCACAACATCTCCCACCTCGCCTCTTTGGAGAGAGGAATCTGATCGGAATACTTGAGGCCGTTCTGGAGATGCCGTATCTTGAGCCTTTGAAGAGCTCGGTAATGAAGGGGACCCGGGAAAATCGCTTGAATAGAAGCAGCTAACAAACCCACGACCCGGGCTACAGACCTCAAGGACACAGTCTGCTTGCTCAAAATCAACCTCAACTCTCTCTTGATGGATCTGATCTTCTGATGCGGTAAGAGGAGTTGACAAGTGAGGGAGTTGACTAGGAAACCTAGAAACTCGAGAGACTGAGACGGAATCAACGCAGACTTCTGCGGGTTGATCAAGAAACCCAGATTCTGCAACAGATCCAAGGACCAAGCAAGATGCTGAGAGACAAGGTGAGGAGACTGACCCAGAATGAGGATGTCGTCCAGATAAATTATGAGTCGAACGCCCCGGGCACGCAGAGCTTCGACTACGGGCCTCAGAAGTTTCGTGAAGCACCAAGGTGCTGACGAGAGGCCGAAAGGAAGGACTTGGTATTCGTACCAGACTCCCTGCCATCGGAACTGCAGAAAACGGCGATGCGGTTTGTAAATGGGAACCGACAGATAGGCATCCTTCAGATCGAGACGGACCATCCAGTCCCCTTCCTGCAGAAGATCACGCAGAAGATGGATCCCCTCCATCTTGAAGTGTCGATATACAACCCATCCATTGAAGTCCTTGAGATTTAAAACAAGCCGTGATCCACCCCCCTTCTTCTGAACGAGGAAGACGTTGCTGACAAACCCGCGGGGGTGACGAGAAGTCTGCACTATGGCACCTTTTTGAAGAAGAGACTCGATCTCGCTGGAAATGAACAGTCGGTCTTGAAGGGAGAAAAGCATGGGACGAGGGGACTGAGTTTGAGAGGGGGTCTGAAAGAATTCGATCTTGTAACCTAGTACTGTATCCAGGATCCAAGCATCCTGCGAGATTCCTTGCCAATTTGCGAGAAAAAACTGAATGCGGCCCCCCAACCGAACCCCTGAAAAGGGAATCAGGCTCACCTGAAGGTGTGGCATCACGGTGTCCTCCTTGGTTGCCTCCAAAGCGTCCTTTTCTATTGTTGTTGCGGGACCCACGGGTGGGGTAAAAGGAAGCTGAGGAACTGGAATCTTGAAATTTTCCCCGTTGGGAAGAGTATCCTCGTTGGGAGCCTTGCTGATATCCACGGCCGAACGACCGCCCCCGGTGTCGTCCGGCCCGGCCAAAAACCGGGCGAAAAGCCCGTCTCAAGGAGCCCTGTGCCTTGTCAAGGCCACTGAAAGTAGCGACAAATTTGGTAAGTTCTTTCAAGAAAGGTTGACCAAATAGAAGGCCCTGCGCCAAGGGGCCGGACTCCGAGTTAGACAACTCCGCCAATTTGGGATCAAGTTTTAAAAGGATGGAACGACGACGTTCAGAGGACATGGCGCAATTGGCGTTGCCCAATAGACATACTGCGCGTTGAGCCCATCCAATGAGGTCATCAGGAGTAATAATTTGGCCAGAGGCCTTAGATTTGTAACCCAAATCCAAAATTTTTGTTAAAGGACCGGACAAATCCAGGAGTTTGTCCTGACAAGATCGCCACGCACGATCCAGACCCTTTTTTGGATCCTTAGTATATTTTTTCAGATATGTCAACATAGATGGGTCCACTTCAGGAGTGTCCGCGACTTTGTCTGCCAAATCCGGCCTGGGACATTCTGAGCGCAAGCGTGCTCTAACGTCTTTATCAAAGGCTTGACGTAGATGTGACTGCACATATTCTGCCACTTCTGAAGAGGGAATCCACGAAGAGGGTGGATAATGGCAGTGGGATCAAAGGTAAGTAAGGAAGGATGAGAAGGGGCATCGACAAAGCGCTCCTTGCGGAGCTTCTTAGCTGGTGGAGGAGAATCCTCCGGCTCCGACGCCGTTTCAGGGGAGGAATTGCCATCATCCCTGAAAGGCGAACTGGAAGGAGTATCCCTGGAAGAGGTGCCATAAGAATGGTCTGCATGAAAGGTCTTGGCCAGTTTGGCAAAATCTGAAGAATGAGGGTTTTTTGAACTTTTACCTCTAGATGATGAACGAGAAGAAGAAGAACCTGAAAACCAGCCTTGCTGTCTGGCAAAATTACATAAGTGCCGTTTGAGGGGTTCAACAGCCCTGACCATAGCCTTATTGACGGAGTGCTGGACTCCCACATCAAGAGCGTCAACAAGCTCATGCTCAAACGACCCAGAAGGGTCCTCCTCAAAGTAATCCTCCTCTTCATAATAATCAGACATCTTGGCACAGTAAAGTGACCAGATAAAAAACCCACCAGAGGAACAAAGGAGGAGCAAATATGCACTGTACTGGTGAACAAAACGCACACAAGAGTAAAAAACTGTGTGAGAAGACAGTGATATTATAAAGGGGGAGTGGCAAAAACCCCTGGCAAGCCACAGCCACACAACCTCATTTGTGTGGAAAAAAGGCAAATTCAAATGTGGAGGGAGGGATTGCCTAATAAGCCACTCTAGGCAAAGCCTATGCCAAGTTTACAGCCCAAAGTAATATAATGTAGTCTCTGAGCGTCAGGAGAGGGTGGCAGTCACAGGTGGGAATTTTGAGCAAATAGCGCTGCTCCCGCGCTCTCTCAACCCGAAAAAACGGCAAAATCGGGAAATAAACATTCAAAATGGCCGCCGCGCATGCGCGGAACGGCCAGAAAGTGAAAGCCAAAAGAGGACTACGCGTCGGAACGACGCGCGTCCTCACCCTCGTCTCCCTCTCCACCAGGAAAACCACACGGGCGCAGAGCGCCCGGTGAAGGAGGCAGACGCGCTCCCAAAAGTAAACACACCGCAGTGAGAGAACACAGGCAGACAGCGCGAAGCGGGCTGCAAGACAAAAACATCCCCAACACGAAGAAACAGGAGCTGGCAGTAAGTAAACGCGCAACAGCGCGAGCGCGAACAGAGGATTAACAGCAAGGCGCGTACAGCGCTAAAGCATAACAATAAGCAAATGCAAATACCATGACATTGTTAACCATAAGAGAAAAAGTGATGTACTTAACTGGCTGCGGAGCAGCAAAGAAAGAGGAAGTGGTATTATCCTGTGATGCATTTATAGGGGACTTCTCTATGGTTATGACGTGATACCCTCTAGGTTTATGGGTATTGTAGTACTTGTTATGTTTTTTCTTCTCTCTGATTGGCTGCTGAGATTTTCAGTAAAGAAAATGAGAAGCATAATCGGAGCCTCCGGTCCTGACATAGAATTTGCAGCACAAATCTCTCCTTGGTTGTTATTCAATGTTCCAGGCTATGACGCACGGTGGCTCTCACTCGGAGAAATAAACAACTCGTGCCCAAAGACAACAGCAATAAAGAGACTGAGGCATAATACAGAGATATCTCTGTTGCCATCTTGCAGTCACTGTGGTGACTCATTAACAGTGCCTGTAGCCGGTCCGCTTCCCCATTACGAACTGATGTCCCGCTCTTGTGCAATGTGGCTGTAATTGGATGGATGCCGTTTCCTGCAGGGAATGTAGTATTTTTGGATTTCAATAGCTCATTAGGCATTTATTCATTTTACTTAAGAAACGCAGCCATTTGTGAAAAATGGGTCTTTAAAAGAGAAATTGAAGTGCTCCAGTTCCAATCCGAGAACCTGTATACAGGATTCTTCTGCACTGCAGACTTTTGTTGTCAGTTGACTACCCCCTGTCCACCCCAGGCGTGTCTGCGAGAGTGAGAGCTCAGCCCGAGCCAAGGGAGGGGTCTGAATGCGCTTTGTGTGAGAGTGATTAACTTCGCACAGGTGGGGCCCTGAGAACAATGCAGGCCTAATGGCGCTTGCAGCCACAGATCATCCAGGAGCACAGAAGCGCTGCAAAATGTGCTAGTATTTTCCCGTTTTTACATATAAATACAGACAAAGGAAAACTTGTTTTCCGTCTGTATTTATATGTAAAAATCCGTTTAAACGGAAAACCGGGAGCCCTAATTGTAATCCACCCAGACTCCATTCATATAGGATTGCACAGTTCCCTATTGTGATATGAATGGCTGGATAGCACACACGACCTATATGTCCACCATCAGGCACTGAGTAGAGCTTCCGTAACCGGAATTGTTATCACTCCATCAACGTCCAACCGATGTGCAATGTGGATGACATCATGTCGGACATCGCAGCGCAATCTCCTTGGAGCATCAATGATCCACACATCTTCTGATACATTGGCATTCACACACGCCTGCTCAGGGAAGGACATGGCGAGGGACACCTGCTAGGTCAGACAATATACTCATGCACACTAAAGCATACTGTAAAGGCAATGCTAACCTGACACATACACATTACACACTACCCTGTAGGTGACAGTGCATGCGCGGTGAGGTACTATTTCATGACTCCATTTTTTAACCCAGGCGCCCAACTGTAGCTGCGGTACAACGCACCAGGACAGGTAATGTGATTGAAAGGACATTTGGATAGGTCAAGAGTAGCCTCCACATCCTGCACATACGTGGTGATGCGATGCTGGACCAGCCGGTGACCTGCTGTCGGATAGTGGCAGCATGTGCACTGTAGCTCCCAGGATACGCATACCCATAGATGACCACGGCACTGCGGACAATCAGCCCCCAGTACACCCACCACACCCGCATCCGGCAAGCTATGTGGAGGGGCAGTTGATACGTGCCCACATCACCCAACATATCCTCAAAGGTACGTAATCATGATACAGAAACGATCATCAATAACATGGCAAGTTTTATTGACACTTGCACATGGACTCTTGTGAGTCTAAACATACATTTAGCCGAAGGATACATTCACGTCATGTACCTGGGCACTATGCAGATTGAGGTACTGTACTCCATTGGCAGTCCCTCTGTATGTCCTGACCATGGTTACGCCACCATGGGCAATTGTCCGGAGGGATGTGACTGCTCAGCGCTTCCTCCCACGCACACCGAGGTGCCTATCTCCTGCAGCGCCATCCTCACCCATTGGTGGAATCGGAGGTGTTGAACGGCGTGCACTACACCTTCTGCCGGTGCTGACTGGCGCAGACATGCTGCTCACGCTGGATGCCCCCTCACTCCCCTCTTCTCCAGTGGCATTGCTGAGCCCACCTACACCAGCCTGGATCTGCTCTACAGCGGTTGTGACTTGGCCAAGGGCCCTGGCCACGTCCCCACAACAATGCCCCATGTCGATCTGCATTGCCACCGACCGACGTGACAGCAGTGCAGTGGCGTTGCTCAGCTTGTGGTTGGAGCGTGTCAATCCAGCCAGGCGCCCCATGAATTGGCGATGCCTCCTCCGGTCGGTATTCTGCCCCTCCTGCATCACACGCATGAGCTCGTGCAATGTGGCATTGGTGTCCCTGTTGCCCTCCACAACTGCTTGAGTGAGGTCACTCATGCGCTCTGCCATGGTTGCAAGGTTTTTGTTCAATTTGCCCATTTGCAGACTGATGGATCCCATGCGGCTTGCCTGCAGGCGCTGCACCCTTGTCATCTGCAGCTCCACGGGTCCCCAGACATTTGGAGTGGATGGCTCCTGCGCAGTTGTGTGGCCCCTTGCCCTGCGTCTTTGCATCGTCGGGACGGGTGTCTGCAGGGTGGTGGTGGTGGAACTCACTCGAGGCGGCCCTTCTACAGTTGCCCTTTCAGGTTCAGGTGTGCTCTCCATTGGCTGCATGGGAGGGACTGTAGCCCTGCGTCGTGTGGGTGCATGGGATGTGCTGGGAGGTGTGACTGGTCTTGCTACGGCAGGCTCTGTGGTGGACTGGGTGCTCTCCCTGCATTCGCTCCCTTCACTGTCTCCTTCCTCTGCACCTGTGGTGTGAAACAGTGCAGGATTAACATTTCATTCGATAATGTTTATCTACATGGTGCTTATGTCTGCTCTTACGTTCTCACTCTCTGTATTCCCTGTCTGTGATGCATATTGGGCACAATGGTCACACTAACTGATATGTGACTCACTAATTGGTTCATGGGACTACAACTCCCAGGATGCATCAGTAACTGTATATGGACTGTGGACTGGGGTTGGTTACAGCTTCCTGCCTTCTTATTACTGTATGGGTGCTATTATAATGTACATTGATGGGTATATCATAGTGCCTCTTACCTTCAGTACTGCAGGCTGCGCCGGATGTATCCATCTGTGTGACCCCCACAGAAGCTTCCGGAAGGATTGTGCCCTCCACCAGGTCCTCCAGGGCTGTGTTGTCAGTGACTGTCGATGGACCTCCTCCGGTGCTCTAAGCCTCCCTCAGCCTTTGGGCAATTCGCTCCTTGGCACGGCTGCGCAAATCGTACCAGCGTTTTTTAAAATCGTCTATACTGCGGTGTGTCACTCCCACAGCATTGACCCTTGACTTTATTTAGTTCCAGAGACGTCTTTTCTCTGCCTCTGGGACTTTAAGGGAGAGCTTCCCGAAGAGCTTGTCATGGCTCTTCACCACATCTTCAATAAGGTACTCCAGTTCCCTCTCACTGAACTTCAGTTTCCTTTTTCTTGCACCTGCACCCTCCTCAGCTGCTGTATTTGCCATTTCCCTGGTTTGCAGTGGTCTGGATGCTCAATAGTCCTCTTCACAGCTCTTTACAGGCCCTCAGCTTCCTGCTCTGGCTTCCTCTGGACACAGAATGCACCATGGGAAGAGTTACTTCCTGGTTCTGATGTCATCAGGCTGTTCCCAATGCGACTCTCGCTAATAGCGATCTCGCAATTAGCGATCTCGCTAATAGCGATCTCGCTAATAGCGAGGTCGCTAATTGAGTGTTTTCAGCTAATAGCGAGTTTTGGGTGCTTTTTCGCTAACGCGGTTAGCGATATTTACCGAATCGGTAATTTTCCGCTATCTGCATCATGCATAGGGAATAGCGAATCTTTATTTGCGATTCCTTATTTTTCGCAAATACCGACTCGCTATTTCTTTGCTTGATGCATGTGTACCGTGGTGCCTAGACTCCTACCCTGATGACCTGGGGGGCTGTCGGGTTGACTTTATAAACATCAAGCAGCTTCTGGGACTCTAGGTTGTTGGAGGAGGCCTGGCACAGAGGCCTGTCTCACTCTTGGAGCTAAGGCTAGAGTGCCCAGAGGAGCCCCACCAGTCTAGAACATTACTAGTTCTGCCCTTAGCATCTGAGCCAGGGGTCGAATAGCCTAATTTACATTTTTCCTTGTTTTAGTTTCTGGCGCAGTAGTGGCCCCTGATAAAGATTTTTGGGTAATGTACATAATCTGGTAGCGAGTTTTAGCAACTTTTCCATCTCCATTGTTCTTATTGCCTTTTAAAAAAAAAAAATATTTTACCGTAAATCTTTAAAGTTCCACGCCTTTGGTTCCCCTTTCTTGGTGTACTTTTTGTGTCTAACTTTCTGATACTTTGTATCAGTTAAATGGTTTGTTATTTTCTGGCACCAGCAAACAGCAATGAGCAATGTGACGGGGAACAGTATTAAAACACTGTCCTGGGACAGTATGTAACAATGGGATCCTTTCGTCTTGCATTTAATTTTCAGTGCATTCTTTGCAGTGTAAAAGTGCCAGATAGTCTAAGCTTTTCCGTGTCACAAAGAAATTAGAGAGCTGTGTACCTAAAGTTTTCTCTTATGTTCACAATTCTCCTATAGGCGCGTGCATTATTTGCTGCTATAGGGAAAGTGCTCGAAGGCACTGTAGCAGAGTGAAGAATTGGTGTGTTTTGTGAGGTCTCTTTCATAAAGAGTGTTCATCTCATGGATTTTTAGTAGGCAGATTTGAAACATTGTGTTGTGAAATGCACCATTTAGCAGAGGCATCTGATAGTCTTGAAGAGATCGAGGGGTTCCCTTAGCCTGCCGAGTCTTGAAGAGATTGAGGGGTTCCCTTAGCCTGTCGAGTCTTGAAGAGATTGAGGGGTTCCCTTAGCCTGCCGAGTCTTGAAGAGATTGAGGGGTTCCCTTAGCCTGCCGAGTCTTGAAGAGATCGAGGGGTTCCCTTAGCCTGCTGAGTCTTGAAGAGATCGAGGGGTTCCCTTAGCCTGTCGAGTCTTGAAGAGATCGAGGGGTTCCCTTAGCCTGCCGAGTCTTGAAGAGATTGATGGGTTCCTGTAGCCTGCCGAGTCGTGAAGAGATCGAGGGGTTCCCTTAGCCTGCCGAGTCTTGAAGAGATCGAGGGGTTCCCTTAGCCTGCCGAGTCTTGAAGAGATTGAGGGGTTCCCGTAGCCTGCCGAGTCTTGAAGAGATTTGGGGGTTCCCTTAGCCTACCGAGTCTTGAAGAGATTGAGGGGTTCCTATAGCCTACCGAGTCTTGAAGAGATTGAGGGGTTCCCTTAGCCTGCCTAGTCTTGAAAAGATTGAGGGGTTCCCGTAGCCTGCCGAGTCTTGAAGATATTGAGGGGTTCCCATAGCCTGCTGAGTCTTGAAGCGATTGAGGGGTTCCCTTAGCCTGCCGAGTCTTGAAGAGATCGAGGGGTTCCCTTAGCCTGCCGAGTCTTGAAGAGATTGAGGGGTTCCCTTAGCCTGTCGAGTCTTGAAGAGATTGAGGGGTTCCCTTAGCCTGCCGAGTCTTGAAGAGATTGAGGGGTTCCCTTAGCCTGCCGAGTCTTGAAGAGATCGAGGGGTTCCCTTAGCCTGCTGAGTCTTGAAGAGATCGAGGGGTTCCCTTAGCCTGTCGAGTCTTGAAGAGATCGAGGGGTTCCCTTAGCCTGCCGAGTCTTGAAGAGATTGATGGGTTCCTGTAGCCTGCCGAGTCGTGAAGAGATCGAGGGGTTCCCTTAGCCTGCCGAGTCTTGAAGAGATCGAGGGGTTCCCTTAGCCTGCCGAGTCTTGAAGAGATTGAGGAGTTCCCGTAGCCTGCCGAGTCTTGAAGAGATTTGGGGGTTCCCTTAGCCTACCGAGTCTTGAAGAGATTGAGGGGTTCCTATAGCCTACCGAGTCTTGAAGAGATTGAGGGGTTCCCTTAGCCTGCCTAGTCTTGAAAAGATTGAGGGGTTCCCGTAGCCTGCCGAGTCTTGAAGATATTGAGGGGTTCCCATAGCCTGCTGAGTCTTGAAGCGATTGAGGGGTTCCCTTAGCCTGCCGAGTCTTGAAGAGATCGAGGGGTTCCCTTAGCCTGCCGAGTCTTGAAGAGATCGAGGGGTTCCCTTAGCCTGCCGAGTCTTGAAGAGATCAAGGGGTTCCCTTAGCCAGCCGAGTCTTGAAAAGATTGAGGGGTTCCCTTAGCCTGCCGAGTCCAGGAAGACACTGGTTTCCCGGTATGATGCTGGATCCAATCTAGCCCTCCCACCACTTCCTCTCCTTTAGATTTGGTGAGGTTGGAAGCTCGCAGCTACCCGAAGCTTGTGAACCCAAGTCTCATGGTGATCGCAAGCGGAGTCGCTGGGCCAGAATGTGTCAAAGAAGACAAGGTCCTGTAAATCCTCAGTTAGCAGTAGGAAGGCATCTATGTGACTGCATTCAGTCTTTGCACAAAATATTGTGGTGGTGTGCATTTGTGTTGTATACTCTCTTTCGAGGTGAATAATATAGACCCACAGTTGTATCGCAACCCTTCATCCCCTGGCACTTCATCATCGGAGGAAGTATACCACAGTTTCTCTTCCACACAGTCTGCCTAACTCCAATTACAACTATGTTCACCTCTTACACTTGAGATGAGGCTAGCGCAGTTGGTGTGATATTGTCACTTGATAAAATACATGTGTTAAAGTCGGAGTAGGCCAAGTTTCTGTTCTACACAAAGCATTGTTCTAGACCAGTGGTTCTCAACCTTTTGACTTCTGGGGACCCCCAATTAATCATTACTGGAACCCGGGGACCCCCCCAATTATGATTGGAATCTGGGGACCCCCCACTGAGTCATGACTGCTAGCCGAGTGCTCCAGCCTAAGCATTGTAGATAATTTGAACGGCAAAACAATACACAAAAAATACAGAAACGTTCAAATATATAAATGATTGACACATTGTATTTAATTCACAAACATATATAAATTTTAAAAATCAAAATTTTAATGGGAAGGTTGGACCTGTTCTAAATTCAATTGAGGCCACTCGTCGTCCACACTGTATTCTGCTTGATGCACTTGCACCGCTCCCACGAATCAATCTCAGGGCCCTAATTACATTTTACTCTCCAATTTCAAATTCCCAACACATTTATAGTATGTTTTAAAATTTTCAATAGTGCGTATAGCTTCTTTATTTACATACACTTTATTAATCTGTTAATATTAATGAATTTTCTGAGTAGTCACGGACCTCCTGAGGAGGCTTTGCGGACCCCCAGAGGTCCCCAGACCTCCGGTTGGGAACCACCTAGACTCTCCCTTCCCAGATAGTCGCTCTGATGTTACTGAGGACAGAGCTTACACCCCCTGGTAAAGTTGTTTTGTATTGTACTGTAAAACCCAGTAAGCGCTTCATACCTTTGTGTGTCCAGCAGCACTGTCCCCATGGTGGGACAAGAGGCTACCAAGCTTCTTGTGCAGGGCTGGTAGAGAGTATGTTTCCGGTGTGACCTACGTGGAAAGCGTTGAGTGTCATCCATGAAGGCCAAACAGATGTTCCAATTTTTTTCTGTACAGTTGACGCTATACTTGCGGCTGTCAGTGATGCAGAGGGGCGTGAGACGTTTAGAGCTGTGTTGTACCTTGTGCTGACTGCCACACTATTGTTCAGTTCTGGTTTAGGTGAGTCTGTGTCGTGGGTGCTTCTCGCCAGCATGGAGCTCAGTGGAGGAACTAAACTATGTCAACTTTCGAATACTTTTTGTAGGACACACGGTTACTTCTAGGGAAGAGAGCTTTTTATAGCTCTGTAGCCAGTTATAGAAAATGTGGGCTCTGCTACACTCTGGAACTCCCTTCCACCAAACCTAGATATGGGCACAGCACATCTCACTGTCAGAAATGTGGTTAAACCCAGACTAATGCCAGGCACAAGACAGGACCCTCCTTAGGAAATCTATCTAAGGAGTCAGTGTGTTTCCATCCTACTTGTGTACCAGAAGGTCGCCTGGCCACACAAGCACCTACTCCTGGTACCGTGGGATGGAATCAACAAAACACTGCCACCTGATGCAAAAGGTGCCTGGTGCACTGCACAAGAACATATAGAAATGTAGCATAAAGTAGTGTACCACACAGGTAGGGTGCAAATGAAGGTTTGCGTGGCTAGGGGTAGCATCTCCAAAGGCCAGTCTTTCGGGTATGAAGAAAGTTACAGCAAACCAGAGCATTGTCTTTGTGCAAATGCTCCGTAATTATGCATGTTTACAAAATGTCTCTCTTTTCCATACCTGGGTTTCTTTCTGCGGCTAACAAACCATACGTTTTTTAGAATATTTCTCTAAAATCGCAGGAGGAGCGACATTTGACAATATCCTTATCTGTTCATATACCCATCCCACATGACTAGCCGGAATGTAAATAGTGTGCATATTAAATCATTCACATGTACAATATAGAATGAGCAGATGCTGTGGCCCTGGGCCAAGACCTGCTTGGAATTAAATTCTATACGTAGTCTTGATCTGGTTATGATCTTGTGGGTAAGTCAAGAGCAGAAGGACTGGACATATGTTTATAGCAGCACTTCCTGCCCAACCATGCAGCACCCAAAACACAAGATTGTTCACCACTAAGGGAGGTGACTGAACATGCAACCAGAGCGGGCTCTAGTAATGTCTCTTTCACAGTCCTTGCCTAAAGAATGGAAGAAATCCTGACAGCAATATTAGCCTGAGAACTTAACTAAATTCTAACCCTGTTAAAAAACCTTAACTGTGACGACAATTCTACACCTAACCTGAAACACTCCCTGGAGTCTAAACCCTAATCACAAGCCCTAAGCCACATCCTTTGTCCTAACCCCAGCCCCTAACCAGGTCTTACCCAAAGCAGGCCCTTACCACAGTAATTGCATTGAAACCAGAAGAGGGGAACTACTGACATCAGTCATTCGCTCTCGCTTTAAGGCCTTGTGGCATGGACTGCAAAGGGCTCTTCGCTGAGCCCTCCCATTCTTATCTACATAGGCATCCTCTGGCCGAGTTAATTCATTCGTATGTTGTCAATTGTATGAATTATGCAAATGACGCCCATTTTCTATTTTATTTTGAAAACTGTTCCTGATCTCCGAATGATAGCATTTGCTACTTGTTCCATCTTGGCTATGTCTCAGCATCCGCCCTTCGCAACAGTCTTTGGCCATCCTTCATAGGAGCTGCACAAGCTCTCTTCGGTTGCTGTGTGTAACTTTAGTTTACTTTTGTTGATAAACGGTCGTTGACTGGTTATGTCAACCATCTCTCCACCAGTTATTTCTTTTTTGGTGTCTGTTGCATAAAATTCTTCCTTTTGTACCATCTCTGAATTGCCCTCTGGTGGTCCAGGCGACCATTCTTGGTCTTCTGGACTACTATAACTTTTTATTTCTTGGTTCTCCTTCTGGGCTGTTGAAATAGTTCCAGTGCCTTCAGAACGCTGGTTCAAGTTCAGCCGTCCAGTGGACATGGTTCTCATCTCCTTTCACTGCCTCACAATCTCTAAAAAGCCAGAATTACATCTTTGCTTGATCCATCATGCCATTTAAGGCAGGGGTTCTCATTTTTTTCAATGCAAGTTTCATCATTATTGTGCATTTCGAAAGCTCTGATCCTCTGATGTTCAGTTGGTGATAGCACCCAAGTTCCATTGGGTAGGAGTGACCAGCACCTTTTTGGTTAAAGTGGCCCCACTGTGGAGTTGTTTACAACCTTCTTGCTAAGGCAGTAATGATTACTTTCCTTCTGAAAGGATTAAAAGACCTGACTTTTCACCTAATAAGCATCTTTGGTGAAATTATATCTGTATTACCCTAGTCCCAGGATTCCTTCTTAGTTACAGAGTGCTCTATTAGTATAATTTGCATTAACATGAAGATGACTAAAACCCTAACCCCCCACTGCCCACAAGCCTAACTCTAATCCTGTCTCCTGTCAGATTAGTCACACCAAAAGCATGAAGGTTCTCATGAGCCTTGAAACTACCCAACCTCAGCAGTCCCTCTTTGTGCACACCAACCAAGTCTTACCACAAGGAAACAAGTTTCATGGCCAATGCATGGGATGTCAGAAAGAGGGACAATCTGACAGCAATCCTAACCATACACTGAACACCAGCATTTACCTATCTCATAACCACAACCCTCAACAGCAGCCTGATAAAAACCTGTACATCAAACCACGACACTGACCCTAACTCTGTCTACTTCCCAACCTGGCAAAAGTACTCTGAAAACTATTCATGACTCTTGAATCCAGCTGGGGAGGCAACCACAAGAGACCCCACACAGGGCAGAACTTTCAAAATCATTGAAATTAACATTTAAATAACCATTTAACTTTGCCTAAAACAGAATCCTGAATCCTAATCTACACCCTGTTCTTAATCCTCAACCCAAACTACCCTGCTAATCCTAACCCTGTCTAAAAAGACTGGAGGCGCCAGTCGCTGCAGACCACAAGAGTCACATTCTGCAGGGACCTCCAGAATGTCTTGCAATGCAGCCATAGTCGGTCTGATTCTCTGTTGAATGACATAGTGATACCCACATTGCCTTGTGTATTCTTTTGTGTGGGAATACACTACTGCTTATCACCAGATTGTTCAGGGCACAGACATCTTCGAGCCTTTCACCATTCCTGTTCATGTCACCAAGGTCATGGTTGCACATGACATTTTCATAGCCAGTGTTGTTGCTTCCAGTCTTGACATTGAGGTCATCCATCAGTATTGTGATGTCTCGGTCTCAAAGCATTTCTCTAGGATGGAATGGAGTCTGTTATAAAACTATTCGTTTTCCTCTTCTTTGCAGTCATTTCTGGGTGCATAGTACTGGGTAACATTCATGTTGATCCTCTTTTTCTTTGTGCAGAAGATCGCTGTGATGATTCTGGGACCATTGGCTTCCCATCCAATCAGAGTTCTGTTGGCGTTAGCATCATTGTTGCTCCCTGAGTGTGTAGGGTGTTCTCTTCCTCATATTCAGACTATAGCAGCATTATTCCTAGAGCCAGTCTTTACAGTCCAGGCTGTGTCCATCATGTCTAGCGGATGCAGTGCAAGGTTGTGTTTTTTATCTCTGCTGCCACTTGGGCTGGTTTGCCTGCCTCGTATGTGGTCTTCACTTTCCATGTCCCAATTATGATGGTCTTGGTCGAAAATGGATGTATGTCGTTACAACGCACACTTTTACAACGCATGCACTTACAATGCATTTTTTACAACGCAACATCCACTACAACGCATTCCATTACATCGCAGGACACTACAACGCATTTTTAAAAACTACATTTACAACGCATACCATTACATCGCATACTACCTTTACAATGCATACCATTACAACGCATAATATTACATTGCATTTAAGGTAAGTATTGGATAGTATAGGGGTAAAAATTACTAATCTTACTCCAGGGGGTGCAACAGTAGAGTAATTGTTGGATAATATAGGGGTAAAAATTACTATTCTTACTCCAGGGGGTGCAACAGTATGGTAAGTGTTGGATAGTATAGGGGTAAAAATTACTGTTCTTACTCCAGGGGGTGCAACAGTAGAGTACGTGTTGGATAGTATAGGGGTAAAAATTACTATTCTAACTCCAGGGGGTGCAACAGTAGGGCAAGTGTTGGATAGTATAGGGGTAAAAATTACTATTCTAACTCCAGGGGGTGCAACAGTAGGGCAAGTGTTGGATAGTATAGGGGTAAAAATTACTATTCTAACACCAGGGGGTGCAACAGTAGGCTAAGTGTTGGATAGTATAGGGGTAAAAATTACTATTCTAACTCCAGGGGGTGCAACAGTAGGGTAAGTGTTGGATAGTATAGGGGTACAAATTACTATTCTAACTCCAGGGGGTGCAACAGTAGGGTAAGTGTTGGATAGTATAGGGGTAAAAATTACTATTCTAACTCCAGGGGGTGCAACAGTAGGGTAAGTGTTGGATAGTATAGGGGTAAAAATTACTATTCTAACTCCAGGGGGTGCAACAGTAGGGTAAGTGTTGGATAGTATAGGGGTAAAAATTACTATTCTAACTCCAGGGGGTGCAACAGTAGGGTAAGTGTTGGATAGTGTAGGGGTTTTAATGTAATATTATGTGTTGTAATGGTATGCGTTGTAAAGGTAGTATGCGATGTAATGGAATGCGTCGTAAAGGTAGTTTTTAAAAATGCGTTGTAGTGTCCTGCGATGTAATGGAATGCGTTGTAGTGGATGTTGCGTTGTAAAAAATGCGTTGTAAGTGTAGTGCGTTGTAAAGGTTGTATACCGTCGAAAACAGGTGGATCGGCTTTGTGGCTTCCAGAGATCTCTGGGTTTCACCACAAGACAAAAGACACACAATTGATGGACGGGATGCAGAACAAATCAAAACATTCACCCCCAGTCAAGAGATCTGGGTTAAATCCATCATTCTTTTGCTCACCATGCTACACCAGTTTAGACTTCACCATATGCAAATCAGTCTTGACCCTGTGCCTCATGGGAACAGTCCAACCCGAACTGCCAAGCCAGGTCACCCCTGGACCAGAAACAAGCATCCTAGGACCGGTTTTGGGGTTTCAACCCTCATCAGCCAGGATAGCTTTATTCCAGTGGCACAGTGAGCCCGGGACCCATGTCTGGGCATACCCGGCGCACTTAGGGTAAGGAAGCAAAAGACACACAATTGATGGACGGAATGCAGAACAAATCAAAATATTCACCCCCAATCAAGAGATCTGGGTTAAATCCATCATTCTTTTGCTCACCATGCTACCCCAGTTTAGACCTGACCATATGCAAATCAGTCTTGACCTTGTGCTTCATGGGAACAGTCCAGCCCAAACTGCCAAGCCAGGTCCTCCCTGGACTAGAAACAAGCATCCTAGGACCGGTTTCGGGTTTTCACCCCTCATCAGCCAGGATAGCTTGATTCCAGTGGCACAGTGAGCCCGGGACCCACGTCTGGGTATACCTGGCGCACTTAGAGCGAGGAAGCAAAAGACACACAATTGATGGACGAAATGCAAAACAAATCAAAACATTCACCCCCAGCCAAGAGATCTGGGTTAAATCCATCATTATTTTGCTCACCATGCCACCCCAGTTTAGACCTGGCCATATTCAAATCAGTCTTGACCCTGTGCATGGGAACAGTCCAGCCCAAACTGCTAAGCCAGGTCCTCGCTGGAACGGAAATAAGCATCCTAGGACCGGTTTCGGGGTTTCACCCCTCATCAGCTAGGATAGCTTGATTCCAGTGGCACAGTGAGCCCGGGACCCACATCTGGGCATACCCGGTGCACTTAGGGCAAGGAAGACACACAATTGATTAACAGAATGCAGAGCAAATCAAAACATTTACCCACAGTCAAGAGATCTGGGTAAAACGATGGATTCAGGCCCTGATCTCTGTACTGGGATGAATGTATGACATTGTTCTGCATTCTGTCCATCAATTGTTGTTTATGCATTTTGAACCACAAGGCAGCATGGCTCTCTGTGAAGGAGATTCCTCTCTCCCCAAGGCTGCGATGTAATTTGGTCTTTTGGTTGACATTTATGTAGCTAGGATTTTTTTACATGGTGGAGTAGCTAGACCAACACATATACTTTCTCCTTTTGCAGCTGGACTTGGCAGAGTTGTAACATCTATTATTGTCATACAATAACCCTGCCACTCACATACAGTCCCCATTTCAGGGACTGCATGGATTTTAGATGGGGACAGGCGACATTTTCACCGGTGTATACTATAGTGAGAAGGATAGAACCACAGTAAACATACCAATCATTGCCACCAACAAGGCTACCCCTCTTAAGGACTCAAGAGAGGCCTTTCCCTAAAACTCAGCAGAGGGTGGTACTTTAGGAATCCTCGTCTACCAATAGCTACACAGGAGTGTGCTGTGGCAGTCCTGATGTATGTAAAGATATCTTTTTTAAAAATAGGGCATGGGACAGCAGCCCACATCGACCTGAAGAATTTCATCCATTAAATAGCCTTAAAATGTTTCCTCCATCCCTAAGCATGAGGCAACGTTAAACTTAACCATAACTTCAGCCATAACAAGAAGACAAACCATTACACAGACACTAACCGTACCCCAACAGACTAGAGTCCTGGTATCAAGCTTAAAATTATCTCTCTCTGTATGGGAGAGGGAAGGTGGAGACCTCCCAAAAATGTAGGGTCCCACCCTGTGGACAAGGGATTAAGAAGAAACGTTGCGGAACCAGGCATGATCTCACTCAGGCATGGCTAGGTTGTTGGTTGCACAGGAACAAACTAGCTATGGTTAGGTGACTCACATGTACTAGCATCTCTGTTAAGGTTAGGTTTTCACTTGTAAATAATACGTAAATAATGTGGTTAATGTGAAAAAAGGTTAAAGTCTACTAAAAAATGTTTGTTTGTGAAATAAATACATCCAATAGGTCTTAAGCTCTCTAAAACAACAAGCATTTGCAATGAAATAGGTCTCGCATTACTGAAAGTTTGCGCTATTGCTGTTGCAAACAATAATGCAAAGCCAATAGCTCAAACTTTCAGTAATGCGAGACCTATTGCATTGCAAATGCTTTTTTGTGTGTGAGATGGCCTTGGCGGTGGCAGCCGACCCTTCCCTGGCTCCCCCAGTAAACAAGGCCTTTGACAACAAACACACGGGTGAAGAGAAGGCAGCAGTGGCCACACCCCCAAAGACTATTCAAGCTTAGGCTCAACAGACTTGGGTACGGGTGTTTGTCACGTTGACTTGGCCGGAAAGACCTCCCCCCTCGCACATTCTGAAGGCCCAATGACTTCAAGCGCAAAGCTTTTCAGGGAGCTAGAAAGAAAGAAACACTAAAGGCCAACAGCAGGCTACCGCCCTTTCAGATAAACACATATACTCTTTACAGTAATCATAAACACATGCGAGAAAGGAAGGCAAATTAAAATTAACTTTCAAGTTCAATATTGTGTTTATTCTGATGATATTTTCGTATTTCATCCATCCCAAATTCTTTTAAACAATGAATCGAGATATTCTTGCATCTAGTTGCCGCCACATGTTTCACTTTGACAAGGCTTCTCAGTTCTTGGAGTGATGCATCTATTAGTTAAGATCCCTGATAAGTATGAACCTCCATTTTAATGTGTCTCTTCCCGTATCCGGACCAAACTCATTCGGGTCTTTAGTTAAAATTAAGACTTTGTGTAAGAACATTTATATAAATCCGCCAATTGCCCTTAACTCAATAAAACGTGAGGTTCAACTCTTTCTGATTCTAGGCGCTGCGATGCACTTTTATGCTTTTTTGCCAAAAAGTCGCTGGCTGCTCGACGCAAATAACTTTTCCTGTTATTTGAAATCCTTCCATATAACATTATGCACTGAAGCACAATTGTTTTGCCGTAGAACGGATGATCAAATAATATACTCTTCCTCAGCGCGTTACTTCCGGTCTGCATGGCTTATTTTGAGGAAGAGCTAATGCGGATGCCATCCAATGCAAGCAGAATGTACCATGTGAGATTATTATTGCATTATCAATTGCGCACGTTGATGCTAAAGGCACTCTATTTTAATATGTCTAGGTTGTGCATAATTTTCAGTAGTATATAATTCATGTTTTTACAGTTATGTTTTATGCTGAAATAATGTATTTACAGCCTTGACCCCATCCACTTTGAACTCAGCAACAACTATAGGGGAGTAAAGGGCTAGGCCGTGCCACAGGGTGAACGGGAGAGCAGCTTAGTGGCACCAGAAACCAACACCCTGCCACCTAATATCAACTCGGCCGACCGACGTAGGGAGCTGCTTCCTCTTCCGGTTCACGCAACACTCAACCAACCCTTTGCAGTTAGTCCATTGTGCATCTGGTTTGGCAGTGGCCAAGAGGAAATAGCTGAGCAGTATCGTCACCAGGTGCCCACCAAAACTAACAGCTTTTGTGCAAGAACAGAGTTCGCAAAATACAGACCACTCTAGGGGCGTCCCTGCTACACGACAGGATGAAACCCACTTCTCACCCAAGTTCCTCAAGACTAACAGTTATGTGAACTTGACCATATACTTCACCCGCCTGTCATATGATCTGCTATGGCATTCTAGGCCTTACAAAAGCCCCAAGCTCACTGGCTGTCCAGGGGCATTACCTGTGTTAGCTCAGCAAAGTCCCTTCTACAGACTGAAAAATCCAACTGAACAGAGAGAACAATTCACGAGACAGGGATCAAGACATACAAAATACCGGTCAAAAATGATGCAAAAAATGAATAAACGTAAATTGTGTACTTAAAGCCGTCATGTGCGGAACTTAATATAACCGCGGCACTTCAGAATAATTAACTACATACAGCTTTTCTAAGGATGGTCGCATTCTATACACTGTCTTAACTATGCTCCAGGAGCTTTGCCAACCTGGTACTTGAATGGCAATATATTGTCAATGAGGATACACTTTCAAAAGACTCCTGTGTGCATACACTGCCTTCCATCATTTTAAGGGTGTCGACATTAATACCACTAAGATAGCAAGTGACATAAAAAGCTACTGGGATTTTGGAAGCCTATTTACTACAAATGTGTCTACCAACAGCCATGCACAGAGAAATGAAACTCGTCAATTAAAAATAACAGAAACTAAAGGACATCAAATGACAAAAGAAACAACAGGAATCAGCTGGAAATGCTACCAGGGAGTCACCACATAACGACTATTATGGAGTTACAGAGAAGCGAATGAATGACAGGGTAATTTCAGCAGTTTGTGTCAGTACAAAACACAGGCTAAGACCTCTGTGCAGTGACGTTTGTTTCAGGGTCTTCTTGTACACTGCCTGAGGTTCCTTAAATTTGGCCGCCTGTCAACCCAAAATAGTACATCCTTCTTGCACACCATTCATCCACACTAAATTCTGAGCACACTAACCGTTCTAGCTAGCATCTTCCTTTTAACAGACGCATGCTGGGAGTTGTAGTTTTAGCTCACTTCCACTGAAAAAACTAGACTGATGCACCATAAGCCGGTGATTTGTTGGCGCACAGAGCTTGTTCCTGATCACATCTGATAACAATGAGGAGGCACTGAGCCAGCCAACAGGTGGGTGCCACGGTATTAGAAGGGGATAAAAACAAGGGCGCAAAGAGAAACAAAACACAATCATTCAAGAAGCGGTTTGAGAAAAAAAGCAACAGTTCGGGTGAGATTCCTGTTAAGGACATTTTGCAAGAAAGACATTGATTACCTCTCATGAGACGCAATGGTGGGTTTTAGGAATAAGCTGCTAAACAGAATAAAACGTCATTGGCCACTAAGACTGCCCGTTCGTGGCTAGACAAAGCGAGGATCAAGTAATGTCCAAAAGGTCAAGGGTGTTCGGCAGGAGCCCTTGTTTAATTGGGAGCTTCGAGGCTGTAGCCGGCGTTTCTCCAGCACAGGATCTGCAGCCAGGCATCCTAACAGAATCGCAGTCACGTGATGCCATCTCGGCCTGCCGAGGAATTTTAAAGGTGCAGCGCTTCGCTGCGTCCACCACCACGTACACTCTGGCAAAATCTCGTGCAAGGAAAACACAACAATATGATAAGGCCCGAAGGCGCGGGTGGGGGCTGAGGGTTCTCTGCCAAACAATAGACCAAGGGAAAGATCAAAATCACCAGATGTGTACGCCTCTGAAGTATACTATACATAGCCACTTTAGAGAGGGGCCACACGGGACTGGGGCCCCAGCTCTATTTGTCCTGTCTTCTCTCCCCCACAACAGCTGTTGAATTGAGGTGACACAGAGACCTAAAACGGACATGGTATGGTGCCTTGTCACTCACGTTAATTTGTCCAACAACCTTTGAGTGCAAAGCAGTGGTATTTGCTTTAAATGTTGACATCGGACATAGTGTGTGTGTGTATATATATAGGAGCAAGAGGTGAGCCCGTGAGTGGTGCGTGCGCGCGCGCCACAGCGAGCCATGTGGCTTAACTTATCGCGCTCGTGTCTGGGCACGATAATTGAAACCACATGGCAGCGGTGCGCGTAACAGACACCAATAGGCCGTGGGCGGAGCATTGTGCCCGTCTTTGGCCAATTGCTTGCTGTCTTTGATAAAAAGACGCACGCAATGGCCAATAGCGTGGGCCAAAAGGAAAAGCACACGCACGACCGTGTGCGATTCCTAGGTCCGTTTTCAAATCCCCTACAAGAGGTCTCTCGCTGCGCGAGCAGTGCTACGCACTGCAATGCTGGGCGCGAGACCTAAAAAGAGTTGGACGGGTGCAGGGCAGTGGGGGTCGTTTGTGAGTGTGGGAAACCATGGTACGTCGGCACCTCCCTGACCATATACTTGCTGCAGAGCTTGCCGTAAAACATCCATGTCGCTGGTAAAATCCCTACGGGGCCAAGTTTATTTTTATCCTCTTGTCCTCCATGAAAGCCACAGAGCTTATTAAAAATTGAAGCGGAATTCGTACTGTTGGGGATAAGCTCTGTTTGTGGCACCCTTGCCCCTATGTTTCTGCACCACAAACATGTCACTCCTACCAAAAAATACACAATTTCAAAGTAATTTTACTTTTCGTTTCAGCGACTGAGTTGTACCTGCTAATCTTCCTGGCTGGTTTTTAAAATGGGCATGTATTTATTATGTGCTTGAGCATGTTTTCATGATTGGGAATATGTTTGAGTGGGCACTGAATTGTCTCATAAATTCCGAGTGACAAAGCAATAGCACCTGATCGTTTGGTGCTTAGAGGCGGTTCTGTTTGTAGTGTGCGCTATCTTCCAAGGTAACAAAGTAACCTTAGATCTCTCTGCACAGAGGCACAAAACACTCTAGAAACTTCCTGTAGGCAGGTATCAGCCTTCTTTTCTCAGAAAGTAAATCCTGCTCACACTGGCGCATGAAGTTCACATAATTATGCAGTACATAGTGGAAGATGACTCTGCCTTCAGAATTCTGCCCCGAATAATTGGAGAAGCTCCACCAATGGTATTTATTTGAGGGAGTGATTTTCAGAGAACATTTTTATTGCAGCGGGAACATCTCAGACGTTGTACTGTACAGAGACCAGGATTGGATTTGAGGTCTGCACAGGCTGGAAGAAGGGAACATGCCGTTGGATCAGTACTAGACACATTTTTTTTGTTAAAACCTGCATGTTATGCAGCAGATGATGGACTATGTGGAAATTGCTGAAATTCTCAAATAATCATTCCAGTGATGAACAATGTCTCAGACTTGCGCCATAGTGGTTCTGTAAATAGCTGTTACCATCAGGCAGCAGTTGAAACAAAAGTGAATGCATTTTTTTAAATAAATATTTTGTGAAGCTCTAATATTTAATGGGGTAGATGCTTCCCGTCCAGCCAGGGGTCTGGTTTCTAATTCCGATTTCATTTACGAACTTCACTAAAAATTGAATAGTGATCCTTGTGCCTCCAGAAGTGAGCATGTGGTGTCGACAATAACTGCAGTGTAGTTCCAACTGTTAAAAAGTTACTAAAAACATAGCAACACACGCTGCAGTGCAGTGAAGACCCTTTGCAGAGGTTGTCTCGTCACCTTACTGTTGCTTGTTGCTGTAGTTCGTGTCAGACTGATACTAACGAGGAGAACCCTGTGCCCAGATAGCGTGAACATGTAAACATGACAAATAACGAGGTAATACTATAAGACATCTGCTGAATTATGCTGTATAATTTGTCTTTTCTTTAGGGGTAGTGGTAAATTCCTCTCCACCGGCAGAGTACGCAGAGTTTTGCCCACTCCGCATTCCACTTTGAATGCGGAATTCTGGCAAAACCCCATGAATCGCTGCTTGGCGGAGGTTTGTCTCACATGTCACGCATCAATGTTAAATTGGCAAATAAGAATTTGCGTCCCCGGCGTGATTTTCAGCGATAGAACGCCTCCCAGCGAGATTTCTCAATGCGGGCGATAGTGGCAGGGCAGAAAGACGCAGCGTCCTCTGGTGCACCGCGTGATGTAGTTTGTTCTGATTTTACAGTGCAAAACAAGAAACCGGCACTACAAATGAGCGCGAGCAGCACGGCCTGCCGAATTTGATCAGCTCGCGGAACTCCGTGGAATCTAGCAGAGTTTTCCTGTGGCTCCGTGGAATTCCGCGGAGTGAAACTCCGCAAGTTCCACCCACCCTGACTTTCTTGCTGCATAACTTGGTCTTCCCATGCCACATAATTCTAATGACCCTGCTGTTGTTGAAACAAAGCAAAGTTACTATGTATCACGTCAGATGAGCAAAGCCCGTGGGCTTGATGTTCAAAGCCCAGGTCGCACATCATGTGTGAACTGGACTCCAACGGTTTGCACCCCGGGATCCATTTAGTGTTGCAACGGATGGATTTATTAGACACATCGCAATCTGCGGATTCACAGGAGTCTCAAAACCTCCTGCCTGAGGAATGTTAATCAAGCAGAAAGCATTCTGTGACTCCTGCACATACCTGCGATTCGAACATGGGGACGGGCGCCTGCGAGGGGTAGTAGACCCCAGGGGCGTAACACAGGCCCCCCGCAGCCCCCGCGGTGCAGGAGGGCCCCAAGCTCCAGGGGGCCCCCTCGGAACTGCACTCTGGCCAGAGAGCTCCTGATTGAGCCTGGAGGGGGTCCCTCTTCGCACCGTGCAGGGAGGCCCCCTCAATTTACGTTACGCCAGTGCTAGACCCCCATTCATCGCAAGTGATCATTGTTGTAACGCATCCCATTGCCTTAGAGCAGAATTCTTCAAACTGTGGGGCGCGCCCCCCTAAGGGACCATGGCAGCATTCCCAGGGGGGTGCAAATGACTCTTCATGTACTTGCAAATAAGGAAGGCCTGGAAGCGCAGCTTTATTCATTGGGTGTGTTTCCAGGCAATCTAGATTTATATACAGCAGCTGAAGGGCTTTAACCGAGAAAATGAACTGTGATCGTGGATGCCCTGGGGTGGGGTCAGTGAGAGGGGTGGTAGGGTCAAGGATGTGGTTAAAAAGAGGAATATAATCTGTAACAGGTTTGTTATTTTCCTAATCTTAAAGTATGCAAACAACAATGTGCACATATAAAATGGAAGTTAAACGAATCCATTTTACTAGGAAACCTCAGTTCCTAATGCGATTAAGGCAGATAGATGTCTGTTTGTGGCCAGAAAGCAGCACCAATAGGAGAATGCAGCAGGAAAGGACCACAGTTATGCGGCAGAGTTAGATACATTATATTGCAAGAAAATGCAAATAATACAACTTGTTGTGGCACATTTCATGATAGTATTTCATTGTGTGTCCATGTGTACACATGTGAATACTGTCTGGGCAAAGATTTAATTTCATTGGTAACAGTTTACCATCCGAAATACCCAAAGGAGCAACTGAAAGGTGACTATTCAACTTCTGTGAAGGGCTGTCCACTGTGTGGCAGCACTCTGCTACATTTCTAATACCTTTTAATCCGTTTGAGCTAGAAACATTTTTTTCTTAAAATTTGCAGATTACGCCACAGAAGACTGATTAAGTGGCAAATGCGTCAAAATCCCTAATTATATGGAAAATGCAGCAGAATCGCATAAGTTCAGTGGTCCTGTCAGAAAATCACAAAACGGAATCCTGGTTGGCGCAGTGGGGAATAGCGGCATGTGTACGTATATTGCTAAAAAGTCCAAGCCTGTGACAGAAAACACTGTGAGTATGTAAGTCATCATTGTATCTATATATTTTAGTTGTAAGTAAACAGACTACACCTAGAAACATTTTGATGAGTGTTCATTAAAAAGATCAAGAACTCAGCTGGTGACACGCTCACATTACCTCTCAATAATAAAAAGCCTTTGTGGAGCTAGAAGTGGCTCCATTAGTTCAAGCCTTTACTGGCTCCATCACTTAATCTCCATGTGCCTAAAAACATAACAAACAAGCATTGGCATAGCCAATAGGTCTCGCCTTTGGGACCTTATAAGTGCTTAGCCATGCAACAGTTGCATAACTAAATACTTATAAGGACCCAAAAGCGAGACCTGTTGGCTGTGCCAAGCGGCTGTGCGGCCGCGAAAGTGAAAGTGATCGTGATCAAACATCAAAGCGGCCGCGAAAGTGAAAGTAATCGCGGTAAAGCACGGCGCGCGCGCCCGCGCACATGCGCTGTAGTTCTAGGCTGGCCTGGTAGCACTTTTTGGAGCCCTCTCAATAAGTCTCGCCAGTCCAGCGCATGCGCTGGGTCAGGCGAGACCTAAAAATCTGACCCTGTGTAATGTAACTGGTGCTCAGGTAAGGGAGCACTCCAATGCCCTTGGGCCGAGTTTGTGCTGAATAGAACTCCCAAAAAACAAAAGGTACAGAGCCGGTTTCCAAACGGTGGTAATTATCAGGCATTGGTGGGAGAGGGGTGCAGGGGACAGAGGAGATATCCTTCTACTCAGGGCCACTGCTGCTATCTATCACTAGTGCAACAGGTGCAGTTGCATCGGCACCAGGTGTGCAAGGTGAACACAAGGCACCGTTTATCGGGAGCAGATTTTGTTGGTCAATTTCTGTTTTTGTTTGAGGAATTTGCTCTTGTAGCTTTCAGATTTATTGTGGATTACGAACCACTGAAAAAGTATCAATGAAAATATCTCACAAAACCCGACCCCCTGCGCTCAACCCTGCCCTCCACTCCCCAGTTCTTGGCATAGAGTTTTGGAGGGGGGGGGGGACAACTTTAAAATATTTTGCTTTGGGGGGTCTAAAAAAAAAAAGTTTGAAGACCTCTGCCTTAGAGGAACGGGGGCTGGCTGCTATAAAAAAAATAGAACTTGGAACAAATGACATTGGAGGAGCAGATTTTAACATGTTCTTTCTCACTTTGCTGTACATTTCACATTACTTGGGATTTGGAGAATTAAGAAATGAATATCGAATCCTATTTGTACATCTCACATCGACACTCGGCCTGCATGACTCAGCAGCTCGTGCACCTAGTACGGTAATTTCTGTAACCTCCAGTTCACAATGACGGCACGTTGACTCAGTCTTTCATCTTTCGAAGGTTGATGACATAATCCTTGTGTTGGGTCCTAATGAGAACGGTTCTCAGAGTGAAGAGGCGCTAAGATTTGCCGTTTGCGCTACATCAATATCTATATCTTCATTACGTGCTGTAAAAGTTGGTTTAAGTCTTCAAGGTGCGGTGCCTGTAAGGCCGCGTCTATATCCTGTTATGTAATTATTCTCCATGCCGTAGGAGGGAAGAGAGCAGGGACGGGAGTAACGGTATTTCCACGGCAGACCCATGGTTTGGAGTTTTCAAGTGAAGAAGAGACAGGCAGGCGTGGTCTGGGGAGAACTAACCGATGGTGACAGAGGCCTGGACAGAGATGCGAAGAGCAAGAGAGAACCGGCAAGACAGATTACCCACCCACTCCTGCACCCGCACCTTAGAGGCCAAGAAGCCCTATGACATGTGTAACTCCACGTTCAGCCCGGGATATGTCTTTAGGAAATAATACACGTTATTTTCAGCCCATACATACATTGTTGCGAGCGGGACTACAAGTACCAGAATGCCACGGGCAGGTCTGCTAAGACTCCGGGGCTGTCGGAAGGCGTCCAACATGGGATGGGCCGTGATGGCAGCGGTCCACACCCCTCGCAGACCCCTGGCGCTGACCCCCCTCTCCTCCTCAGCGCCCTCCTCGCAGCCCACGCGTCGCATGTCTCAGAGCCCATACAGATGTGCTGTTGTCTGTCTCACTCAGCTGGCTGAGGTGTGTAATGGGGCATGGCAGGGCTGGCGCGCGCCTCTTCGCCTCTGTCCAATTTCCCCATAATTACACTTCCTAAGTGTTCACCATCTGCGGAAGATCAGATTCTGACAAGCGGTGGGGGCCCGCTTTGTCGTTGTGTGTGTGTGTGGGATGGGGGAGCTGGGGGTGCTGTGGCCGCACGTCTCCCCGCTCCCTCCAGCGCTTTCATCAAGCCCATTAGCGAAGCTCTCCACTGGTGGGGTTTGTAAAATGTTGAAAAGCGAAGTTAAATCCCAGGGCAGGCCTCGTTCTGTGCTGTCTCGCTTCCTTCCCTCTCGCCGTGTCTGATTGGCTGCCGTGGGACACGGATTGCAGAAATTAGTTAGGGTCAAACTGCAGGTGCAGTTGCGTGCATCAAAGCAGGGGGCGCCTGCACCAGAGAAATGCTTTCGGTGTGCTTGAGGCGAATTGATATTTGCGTCACTTCAGTAACAGTAGAAGGTCTGCGGCAACACGTGGTTGTAGTTGGCAAGTATATTTGACCAGCCCTAGTTTATTTTGTAGCCAACAGCAAATGTAATCAATGTAAATACTGACAATGTTAAAAATAAAATACAAGCCCCAGAATGCAGTGTGTTCGACAAACTCCAGAACTAGCTAAACATGGCAGGCCGCATTAGTTCAATTATGGTGGAATCGACCTCGTCCTCTGGACTTTCCTTTCAGGATGTGATTTCTTTCGAGCGCCTGCACAGAGCAACCAGTGAGGACAGAGACAGAGGCCCCGTGCACGGCTAAGGGCCGAGAGGGCAGGAGGTCTCCGCCATTGGCTCCTGTGTCATTCATATGTCAATCAGCGCCTGCAACATGACTCACAGGATTGGGCCCTTCTGTCCCATGACTGCAGGGAGTGGGTCCAGAACCCACGCACTCGGGTGCTGGTTACAACCCCACGTGCATGTAACGGGACAGTGTGAAGCATTGGGGGAGGGCTCAGGGCTGGGGTCTGGGGGGGGGGGGAGCGGGGTGGATGTGCTTTGTTGTCATTAGTTGGACACAATGGACAGTCCTTGTAGGTGGTCACCTGTTGGGTTTCAGAGACCGTGCCATGGTTTTGGATTGCTAAGGCGTCTCCACTGGTTGCAGTGTCCTGGAGAATACACGAGCCCTTGGCACAATTGGGGGGGGTTGCGGGGGTCCCTTAGAGGTTTTATCCCTCAGTTGCTGGTGCTCAGGGCGGGAAACAGTTGGAAGCTGCTGATAGTGACTGGTGCTGAGGAGGAAACACTACATTGAGGTGGCCTTAATCTAATGTACCTGTGACTCTGCAGTGATGGCTTCGAGGGCCACCCGGGTTGTACCCTGGGACAAGCACGCCTGATCCACCCGGGTTGTACCCTGGGACAAGCACGCCTGATCCACTCGGGCTGTACCCTGTGACAAGCACGCCTGATCCACCCGGGATGTACCCTGTGACAAGCACGCCTGATCCACCCGGGCTGTACCCTGTGACAAGCACGCCTGATCCACCCGGGCTGTACCCTGTGACCAGCACGCCTGATCCACCCGGGCTGTACCTGTGACAAGCACGCCTGATCCACTCGAGCTGTACCCTGTGACAAGCACGCCTGATCCACCCGGGCTGTACCCTGTGACAAGCACGCCTGATCCACCCGGGCTGTACCCTGGGACAAGCACGCCTGATCCACCCGGGTTGTACCCTGGGACAAGCACGCCTGATCCACTCGGGCTGTACCCTGTGACAAGCACGCCTGATCCACCCGGGCTGTACCCTGTGACAAGCACGCCTGATCCACCCGGGCTGTACCCTGTGACAAGCACGCCTGATCCACCGAGCTGTACCCTGTGACAAGCACGCCTGATCCACCCGGGCTGTACCCTGTGACAAGCACGCCTGATCCACCCGGGCTGTACCCTGTGACAAGCACGCCTGATCCACTCAGTGGCTGTCCTTTGAGCACCAGGGCTTCAGTCACTGGTGAAGACGCCAGAAGAGCGCAGTTGCGGCCCGACCTGCTCACGGTCGCAGGAGCACAGCCAGTGTGTCATGGGCTCTGGTGTCGCTGCAATTTTAAAATACCCTCAAGACCCTCGAGCACCGGATACGCTTCGGAGCTGCCCTCGACCACTACCACCACTTCCTAAAAAACACCAGGAAGACCGCCCTAGCCACCCGCAAGAATGACAGCTCCAACAACTGTAAGGAACTTAGTGCCAATATCGGCTACACTCACCACCCCTCATGCAGCATCATACCGAACAAATAGACAAGACACTTTTTTTCGTGAAGAAAATTGCTGCAGGTTTATTAGCATACCAACTATGCCAACATGGTGGGTTATCTTACAGGCGATCCAAAGGCAGGCCGCCCCTCGCGGCCTACCACCTGATGGGCCAACTTGCATAGTGGACTTAGCCAATCGGTGCTTAGCGGTTATGGTGAGGGGATAGTCCCTCCCACCTCTGGTGAACTGTCGGTCCACCCCATTACTCACGCCCCCCCCCTACAATGGACGGAGCGTTCAAGCGACCCCCAGTTGTACAGGTCTCCAACCGCCCATAGGACAGACGGGGCACCGTCGCACCTCAGGGTCCACCGCGAAGCTCTGCGCATTGCGAACGCCACCAACATTGTATATGAGCCTTTGGCGCCACTACGCCGGATGAGCCCCACTCCGGGACTCTAAAGCGACCAGATGCCCACGTTGCAGCGCTAAGTCCAGGAATGCAGGACTGCGAGTCCTGGGGGGCGGAAAACAGTTGTAGCACTTCACGAGGTGCTAGACAGCCGGCAGAGCAGGACCCACGCACCTTCTTCTCCTGGGCAGGTGCTGGAGACAGCGCTCACGAGGTGCTAGACAGCTCACAGTCCCAGGGTCCCACCCGAGGGAGTAGCGCCCACACTCCTCACCTCCTGGGAATACAGGCAGCCCAAGTATCGTGCTCACGAGGCGCTAGGGCAGCAGAGAAGGCAGGCCAGGCTGTGCAAGATCAGCAGACAGTGGGCACTCATCAGTACAGGACAGCAGCACCTAGAAGCAGTCATCTCCCATAAAGTGGCACTCCTCCTGACATAGCAGTCTTCACTCCAGCAAGGGGGCTCTCACTAGCCCTGTGGACAGCAGAGGGGTACAGTCGGGCACAGGGGCCAGCACACAGGCCCATGCGGCGGTACCTCCTGGCAGAGTGTCCCCTCTCATTCAGGTCCACGCTCAGTCTGAGCACATGGCATCTCTACTGCTCTACATATACACCCCTCCTCCCACCTACCAGCAAGGGCTAGAATCTTCCAGAAGGCTCCTGGCAGTTCCCAACTGTCACTGTGGGGGAAGTGTGGAGCACCTTGTCACTTCAAACACTAGACCGTCAACCCACCTCAGGCGGCACAAAGCACACAGCAATGACGTCCATTTTAAATGTGACATTTCTGCAATGGTGAAAATAAATGTGCGTATGCCATTGCACAGCATTTATTATTTTCTGCTCACACCACCCATGGCATATACATTTCTTACCATGGGGGAGATGTGCCCTAAAAGGGGGGGGTGGGGGGGTCCTAATATAAGCCTATGTAAGGCAGAAAGCAACCCAAACAGGGTAACATTTTACACGTGACATTTTTAAACAGCGCACATAACCCTCTGCACACCATTGCGCAGTATTTAACATTTTCCATTCAGCCACCCCCTGTCAGTAGAAAGGCTAGGGGGAAAAGCAAAACAAAAAAATTCAGGGAACAAGGGCCAAATCCAACAGTGGCCTTAGCCAATCGGTGCTTAGCGGTTATGGTGAAGGGATAGCCCCTCCCACCTCCGGTGAACCGTCGGTCCACCCCCTTACTCACACCCCCCCCCACGAGGGCAGAGCGTTCAAGCGACCCCCGGTTGTACAGATTTCCAACCGCCCGTAGGACAGACGGGGCGTCGTCGCACCTCAGACTCCACCGCGAAGACTTCCTGTGGATATTCAGCCTCAGCACCCTTTGTGCTCATGAAGAGGGTACCCCTGACTACCTTTTCGCCTCTGGATCGCCCTGTAACTCCGCCTGCAACACAAAACAGTAGATTACAAATGTCTCCCCCCACACTGATTACGCCGGGTAAGCGGTAGGGAGGGAACGGCATCAGGGGTGAGGAGAAAGAGGCCGCCGCTAGGTGGGTGGGGGAGGAACTTATACCTCTCCCCTGCCCCCACCTGGGCTGGAAATGATGAGCGGGACCCCGAAGGGGTCTCGCAACGCTGGGTTGTCCTGTGTGCCCTTTTCTGACTCTAAAGGGGCCACCCTCTTAGGAGGGTTCCCTTCGTGGACGTCGGGCTGCCCACATAATGCCAATATCGGCAACACTCACCACCCCTCATTCAGCATCATACTGAATAAATAAACAGACAAGACACTTTTTTTGTGGAGAAAATTGCGGCAGGTTTATTAGCATACCAACTATGCCAACATGGTGAGTTATCTTACAGGCGATCCAAAGGCAAGCTGCCCCTCGCATCCTACCACCTGATGGGCCAACTTGCAGCGTGGCCTTAGCCAATCGGTGCTTAGCGGTTATGGTGAGGAGGGGATAGCCCCTCCCACCTCCGGAGAACCGTCGGTCCACCCCATTACTCACGCCCCCCCTACAAGGGGCGGAGCGTTCAAGCGATCCCCGGTTGTACAGGTTTCCAACCGCCCGTAGGACTGACGGGGCGTCGTCGCACCTCAGCGTCCACTGCGAAGACTTCCTGGAGATATACGGCCTCAGCACCCTTTGTGCTCATGAAGAGGGTTCCCCTGAGTACCTTTCCACCTCAGGATCACCCTGTAACTCCGCCACAGCCCCGGGTGTGTCGACCGTCGCAGCCAGGCCCCCCAGCAAGGCCGGCATTCCTACTTACATCCTGCTATTTCCAGGGCCTCCCCCAGATCCAGCAATGACAAGTAGATGCCTATTTTGGAGAGATGTACCCCATCGCCCTCGAAGCACCCTGTGGATTTGGAGTGCAGCAACCCATGTCAAATGAAGCCAAATCCCCTCTGCTCGGTGAATTTTTGCATAGCGCCATTGACCCTCCTGCACGCAGCCTCCATCGCCTCCCCTGACCGAGCTCCATGCCACAGGAGCCCGGGGGTGATCTCAGACCACCAAAGTTCACATACACCCAACTGGTTGCTGAATTTGCACATTGTGATCTTCATGTTTTGAAGCAATGTCCTCTTCCCCAGGGCAGTCAGGTCGTTGCCCCCAGATGTATAACTAGAACGGTGGGACGACGGGTGCCTCTCCCAGTCTCTGCTGCAGTTTGCCCAAAAATCCATTCTATCGCATGCCTGAGTGCCCTAGCCAAATTATCTCGGTGCTGGAAAAGCCATGCCTCTAATTCCTCCTTTCAGCCCACTGTGCCAGTCTCAAGACGCCAGAATAGCCAATAACCCAGACCTTTGTTCCTGGCAATTAACGAAGTGTGATGTTACAAAACGTTTGTTGCAACCACAGCACACCAAAGTTGCAAACAGTAAATAGGCCTGGGCGAAGCACTACGCTACGCTCGCGTAGTTTGCGAAGTTCGCGCTACTTCGCGCTACGCGAACTGCACGTAGCACAGTGCGAACACGCGTAGCGTAGTGTTGCGTAGTGCTGCGGTCATTTTTTGCTTGCTCGCGGTCCTCAACGTCAAGTTGGCGACCGCGAGCAAGCAAAATGACATCCTGGCGAGACTTTTTCCTTGTTCGCGATCGCGAGCATGGAAAATAAACCTCCCGGCGAGATTCCCAACGCGAGAAGGTCAGGTTTCTCATTGCGAGGGGTCGCGTATGCTCGCGACCGCTCGCGATGAGAAACTACCAGTTCGCGTTGAGAAAGCTGCAGCTCGAGTAAAAATCTACTCGAGCAGCAGAAAACTACAGCTCGCACTGTGCAAGATGCCATTTTCAATGATTGCACAGTGCCGGTTGCTTGTCCGCACTGTGCAATCATTGAAAACAACATCTTGCACAGTGCGAACATGTTACTTCGCAGTTCGCGAAGTGCTACGCGTAGCTCGCGTAGTGCGAACTTCACTTTGCGTAGCTTCGCGAAGTGCTACTTCGCGAACTACGCCCACCCTTAAAAATAAACTTCACAACACACTCCTGCCTGTCACCGTGACTCTGGTGACTGAAGCAACATTAAAGTTCTTGAGCTCATGGCCGTATGTATCTCTTGACTCCCACCGCCCCACTTGTTTGATACCTTCTGCTGCCAAGCCTTCCCTAAATGCTGTTGTTGCTGCCCCTATGCGGAAAGAGTGGCTGCAGAAACGCTTGCCCGGATCCATGTTGCCTGACAGCGCCAGGCATGCGTGCATTGTGTGTTCCACCTGAAACTTCATAAGGGGTGTGCCATCTGCATGCAAGAGAAGATAACCTTCTACTGCCGGGTGCAGGGACAGATAGGCGGCGAACAGGCCCACTGGGCAATACCTACTATCACCAAGACTGTGTAGCCATGACACCCTTCACTCCCCGGACTAATCCGTCTTAGATCTTCTTAGAGTTATTTTGAGGGAATCCCCCGAGAGCCCCACATCCTGTATCTTCAAAGCCACCCCAGACCTGTCGTACTTAGATCTAGCCACTAGCTCACGCGGTTCCTGCCACTGTACCCATCTGCCCTTGTATGGCCCAGTAATGCCATGGCATTGCACCTGACCCCCATATTCTGCTTCATATGGCATGACAAACTAGCGCAACCCGCCAGGCTGACTGTTGAAACTAGCGATGTAGCCCATAAGCCAGCGGTTGTAAGAGGTATCCCGGTGTGTCAAACAGGGGCTATGCTTTTGGCTAGTGGGACCCTGGAGAAAATAGGCACACTAGCCTGCCCTTTATTTTCCAATTGCCTGCGGGATCCTCCCCGTCTGACAGCGATCAATCCCAGCTGAGTCACCCTCCTTCCGACCCAACCCTGGCGTGAGTGGCCCCATGCCAAACCTCTGCTAGTGTATGCCAGGAAGCCGGCAAGGGGGTGGTGAGAACAGGGGGACAGACTGAACAGACTCCAATCCCCATCCGACTAAGGGTTATGACTGATGATGCGTAATTGTACCGGTGCACCCACTCTGGTTATGCTGAGGGACGATCCCGTTAACTGGCCACAGGTTGGCCCCCTCCCCCGGATTGTTGATACAACTGTATTGAAACAATGTTGCGACATGGTCCAGTACCCAGGGGGAATTGTCCTTTGTGCCTCCCCAAGTCAATCCCCTGTCTTTTTGACCCTATTCAAAATCTTGCAGTACTACATGCTAATTGGGATGATCGTTGGATAGACCCAACCGGGAGTGATCCTGTGAAATGAGGTAGGTGATTCGGTCCAGGTTCACTTTGCCAAGACCCCTCCTCTGCCCTTAGAGAACACCATAAACAACCTGCAAGTGGCCCGGAGGTAGGCGCCCAGCGGGACCTGCCACTTACTGCTACTAATTTTATCACACTCAATGAGTGAAATATTGAGCTAGCTCCTTATGCACGGAACATTACAGATGGCGTTTGAAGCAGGCACGTACCCCAGGGAGCTCTCTTTTAGAAAAGGATCTTGACCTGAAGATTACACCTCAAACTCTCTGCCAATTGCAAGAACACACCATGACATGTACTAGTATTCAAATCTGTGACCTATAGATTATGCACAAAGCTTTGCAGCAGAACATGACCCCTCTCATCAACTTTACAAACCTTGGGAGCAAACCTTTGATGGTTACCAACAGATCTTTGCAGTGTACGCCTTAACCCACTGAGCTCTCTTACTAAAGAAGCGTATGTCAAGACAGATACTGCTGTTAAGGTAGCACAAGGAGTTCATGTTCCTAGTGTGGAAAACTGTAGACCGATTGGTACAGGAAAGCATCACCCGATCAAGCACTTAGATTGCATGCAGCTAGAATGTTCCTTAATCACTTTGTGACCGCCATTATTAAAACAAAGAGACTGAAAATCAAGTGGCATTTAACTGGGCATTTGAAGTCCTGCCAAATTAAAGAAACCTCTTTTAAAGATAACATACATAAAATAAAATTAGAGTCACAGTTTGAAAGAGTCTCCCTCGTCACAGGGTCTCAAAGGCCAGATGTAAAGTGTGAGTTGGATACGATGATGCTAACTGCTTGATCCAATCCTGTAGTAAGATAGCCAGCTGTGTCCTAAGAGGTACCCTAGGGACAGCTTGGCGCCGTGCATCTAGGGAAGGGTACATCTGTTACACCCAGCTCTGCGGGAGCGGGAACGAATAATGGACAAAGGCAAGTCAGAAAAGGCCAATCGTCCCTTCAAAATCACAAGATGTACAGATTAACACTGAGCATCCCTGGGACTAACTCGTACGGATAATAAACCAAATACAACTATACTAAAAGGCCTAATTAGCATGCACAAAACCAAATGTGCTACCTGCAGTTTCAAACTTATTTAGTCATGGCACTTCATCCCCTATTGCTCCAGTTAGTATACAATGAGCGTAAGTGCCCATCACCCTGTGGCACTTCCTCCCCTATCGCTCCCGTTCGTAAACATTGAGAGTACGTGTCCTTCTACCGTGGACCAAAAGACATACCTACGTTTGTTAAATGGTAGCGGCAGTTTCAGTCGATAACCTTTCAAGTATTGCCCGGCGGTAATCGCCTCTTATACCATTCGATGATTAACCAACAAAAGAGGCAGGCGCCGGAGACTGGAAGGCAGGAAACAAAGTTTTATTCCGTCGAAGCAGAACACATCAGATCGGACAGCAAGGTATCGTCTCGAGGTGCTCTAACCACATCTCTGAGGCCTGGCCTCTTATACACAGGTTTATTGCTTTATTACACGTGACACATTCTTGTTGAGACTTTGATGTACGGAAAGACATCCTTGGAATCCCCACTTAAAGCTCGTTCCCACACATATCTACAATGGAAGTCCCCACCCCACCCAGAGTAGGAGATGGCTATCACACAGCTGGACATTCCGCCAATTCCCGGGGGTGTGTGCGGCTGGTCGGGTCTCAGGGGGTGGGGGCCTTGATCTACTGTAATCCCTTTGATGTGAGGTGTTTCCCTTACAGTAGGGGCAATAAACTGCATCCGCAGGGCTAGGTGATGGCCTGGGATCGGTTCGGACAATCGGGCGCAGAGGAAGGGGTTATCAAAAGGATGTATGACCATGTACGGGATGAAAGGAGGTGTTGGTCAGGCGCGGGATGTGGTTCCATGGCAGGGTCGCGCAGAAGGAGAGGGTTTATGGCCGATGTATGAGAGAGCGGGGGGGGGTGGCCGGCGCGCGGGGGATGTTTGCAGCGCTAAGGGAACGCGCTGGTGATCGGCGAGGGGCAGAGGGGCCATGGCGCTTTCAAAATGGCTACTGCTTAAGTGAGCGTACGGGCCTGAGAGGGGACAAGGTGGCGCCGATTATGTTGACATCGCAAACCAGATTTTAACAGTCCTCCCTTTTCAACATATCTAGCCAGCTTGTCTAGCCGACATCCACCTTCGTTAAATTCTTAGCCACGACATTGTAAATGCTTTCATGCGTTCCTGTTTTCAAAGTACAGAGTCTTAGGAGAGACAGGAATAATCTGACACAATTGTACATAATTACATGTAGTTGGTGTGATAGGCGAGGAGGTAGCGCATACAAAATTACATCAGCTGCGTCATATGTCAGACCCGGAGATAGGAGGAGGGAAGCTCGCTTGAACACAAACATGATAAATGTTCTGGCAAAACAAGGAATATTACGTACATTACTTAAGGCCTAGACTTCGTGTGGATCAAACTAGACAGCACAGTCATGTGCACGGCTGATGTTATACAATTGTCATTATACAAAGTTAATGTTTCTTAACTATCAGTGTACAGTTGGAAGTGACCGATGTAATATCTTGAAAACTCGATTGGAAGATAGTCAATACGAAAGTGGTTGGGAGAGGAATTCAACTCAACATGAGTTACAGTCAGAAGGGGGGGGGGGGCAATGTCCAAAAGGGAGTTCTTCTTTCCAGTGTCCTATTACAGTGAGCCATCACTGGTAAGCTCTCATTATTCTTCTTCTTCTTTCGTTGGCACTGTTGAGCACCGGCGGTGGAGCTAAGGTCCAGCTCAAATCCAGGTTTTCACGTTGCAGGGTGTGACCATTCTTTGCTCTCGGATCACAGTCCTGTTTTGTCCTGTTCCCTAACTGATCTTATCATAGGTACCTTGAGACGGGGTACCCGCATTTCGTTCTTCTTTTGTCAAGTCAAGTTCAAAATCCCATATGAAAAAAGGGGGGGGGGATAGGGGCGTGCTTTGGGAGGCCGAGGGAAGAGGAGGTGGAGTGGGATCGGATCAAAAAGCGGACCAAGGAGAGCAGAATCTTTTAGCACTGAGCCCATCAATCGGGCTCGACGGGCTGGGACTTCAGGCACGAGCTGATCAGTGAGCGGGGGGCTTCGGGATAGCCCTTCTTTCTATCGCTTTCCATGCTGAGAATGGTGCCTCGTCCCGCATCTTTTTGCTCCGTGGCACCCCCTTGATCGAGGCCATAGATGTTCCATGATCCGCAGCCAGGCTGTGCGTCACGTCCGACCCCTCTCCTCCGATGACCGCATGTTATCTTTGAATGAGTACAAGAAACAAAATCTTAGAGAACTGGTAGGGAAGACGTTTACACACTTCATTCTCTCTCCCAACCCCAAGTAGTCGGGGAAACGTTTATCGGTCACTCTATGGTGGATGTCTATTAACTCTTATGTCGGTGTATGCTACTAACTCATTAATCATTGCTGTGGTGCAGGCTTGCGAGTGTTCCTGCAAATGTCCATCATCAGGTCTGCTAGGTGTTGATTCCTGTACGTTATAAACGTGGCAAGTAGTCTGACATCTATCAACTTCCTGGTCTATCAAAATTCGAACCGGCTACTCCGGTAGAGACTCGTCTTTCTAACACAAGCCCTGTTGATTCATATTTTTCTCCAGGGACTGCTAGTACAGAACTGGGACTATTCTGGAAGGACGGGGTGCTTAGACGCTCTATTTCTGTGCAATGGGCGGGGCGATTCTGAGCGATGGAGGTGGAGTCGTTAGAGCCCTAAAACAACAAAAACCACTGACATATAGTTCCCGTTATAAGGGCCAGATTGGGAGACATCAGTCGTCTTACCTGTCCTTTCTTTCTCAGCCAATTAAGTTCCATCATTTTACAGAAAGGAGAGGTAGTAGTGTGGCAAAATACGGTTGTTTTGCTTCTGTCACTTTGTTCGAACACTGTCGTGTTTAGGCCAATTATACATATACTGAGGAGGTACAGTGTCGTCATCTATTCAAAAAGAGGGCAAGGGAGCCTTCAGCGAGGGAGAGAGAGAGAGAGAGAGAGAGAGAGAGGGAGAGAGAGAGAGAGAGAGGGGGAGAGAGAGAGAGAGAGAGAGAGAGTGTGAGAGAGAGAGAGAGAGAGAGAGAGAGAGAGAGAGAGAGAGAGACGTGCGCATCAAGTAGGCTATTTGGTACACGTACAACATAAAATGAGAGAGAGAGAGAGAGACAAACGTGTACGATAATAGGCTACTTGGTGTACACACAACATAGAGCAGCACGGGTCAGTTTTACGTACAAAAACACAAGCTGGGGGAAAACATAAATTCAACGTTCACGTACACAAATACCGGATAGGGTGTAACAGTACATACATCAAGCACAGAAACCTAAGACGAAGACACAGAGCTATTTTGGGTAAGGGGACCTTTCCTTTCCTGTCCTTTTTCTATGCGTGCTGCGTATTTTCAGTATTTTCCGTAATTCATTTTTGGGGGGGGGTCGGATTTTTTACTCCCCTCCCTTTCTAGGCAATTTTGTTGGAGGCCTCATTTTTGAAAAATACTTACTCCTCTTTTTCCGGTCGGACATTAGTCCAGTCGTGTTTATACTCACGGTGGAGCCTTCCAACCCCTGGGCAGGCGGTGATCCAAACTGAGGCAGAGGAGGGGTATCGGTCGGACGTTCAATGGTACAACTCTTATTTTCTAAGTGGATGGAAGAAGAAGTGGTGAATCTAAAACATGTCAGTATCCCTAACTTCTGGGCTGAGGGGGGGGTTTTCGATGAACCCCGACCTGGGGTATTCTTAACTTCCCTTATTTAGTCAGCACACGAATTGACTCACTGGTGGTACATTTGGGTTATCAGTTGGAGTCGGGTTTGTCGTACTGAAATGACCCTTCAAGTTTCTGGTCAGGGGCGGCCTTAGGCATGTGCAAGCTGTGCACCTGCACAGGGCCACCAAACCCCAGGGGCCACCACGAGGAATCGGATACAATACATATTCGTGGCGGCCCCTGGCAGGGATTTGGCGCATGAACGACTGAGGCGTGCTAAATCCAATGTGATGCACGCTGAATGGTTGTTCTTATAGGAGCATATCAACAAGGGCTTTATCTCTGCTTTTTTGGCTTTAAAAGCCAAAAAAGGAGAGATAAAACTAGCGCCCTATCAACAACAGGGTGCTAACATGCAAATTGGCATGTTAGCACCCTTTTACTCTACGCTTCCCCTTGCATCTCTAATGAGATGCAAAGGGGGCGTTTCAGAGTAAAATAATAGGAGAAATGTCGCTAAGCGACATTTCTCCTATTATCAAGAATGTCGCTAACCCTGTTAGAGACAAAAAAAGCAGCGCTAACCGCGGTTAACGCTGCTTTTTTACATCTGGTATTTTTCTGACTTAGCCATGATATCCTATGGAAGGAGGATATCATGGCTAAATTTGCCTGTCCCTATCAACAAGGTAACGTGAGATTATCGCTGGGTTTCCATCGATAATCTCACGTTAGCCACTTAGCGTGAGGATTTTTATCGCTTTTGAGATAAGCGTTGCTAATAGCACGCTATATCAGCGATAAAAATCCACGCTAGCCGGCGATAATTATCCTAGCGCTAAGTGCGCTTAGAGATAATTATCGCCGGTTGTTGTTGATATGCCCCATACTCTTTTCCTTTCTAACCCAGTCTCGTCTTTGTGTGGGGTCGGCCTTGTTTTGGGCTCTTCTGGTAGGTCTTGTGCTTGTTTAGAACTTTTTTTCCAGTAGAATCGAGCTTGTATTCATAGTCCAGATCTGGCACCTCCGGAGGCTCGCATGCGCAGTACCCGCGAGTCCTGCAGCGAAGGGGTTACAGAAGCACCACGCATCACTGGCGGTAGGAGGGGTGGCAGCACCCGTGCCCGGCGTGCAGCGAGCAGCACCGAGACCGGCCGAGGCCATGCACCGGCGCGCCTAGAGACCCTGGGCAAGAAAGGCCGCCTTGCAGAGGATAGCATGCCAGTGTGCAACCTTTGGTGCCAGCTGCGTGGTGAGCAGCCCGAGGGTCAGGGCATGGGGAGGGGGAGTGAGGAGGTCAGCGTGTGCCACTGCAGAGTGAACCCGAGGGAAGGTGAGCCATTGGACGAGGGTGTGGGGAGCCCTGGGGAGGAGGGCAGATCAGGCGTAGGAATGTATCCCACCCGTGGGGGTGAGGAGCCGGGGGCGTGGGGAAGGTTGGGTGAGGATGTTATTGTAGATGGTGTGTGCTTTGGGTCTGGGTGGAGCTAAGCCATGTGAGGTGGCGAGCTGGAGGTATTCTGGTGGTCATGGGAAGGGAGGGCATAATGAATCGTGAGAGAGAGCCTCTCTCTCACGATTCATCTCTGAGAGGGCGCGGGTCGGAGAGGTGGTCACCGTGCGCCAGGGGTAGGGAGTGGTACAGATCGGCGCTGTATGTTGAGGGAAGAGTGAGTCAGGAGTGCAGGGGCAGTGTTTACTTGTGGCTGAGGGGAGGCATGGTGACTTTTGGAGGTGTAACTTGGGAGGCACGGTCGTATTGGGGGGAAGAGGAGAGCAGGGTACGAGGTGTTAGACGTAATGTTAAGGATTCATTAAAATGATTACAATTACTTATCAACAATCATGAAAACAGAGTATGAAGCTGATACTTGTGATCTAATGAGTGGATCTGCCTGCACAAATCTTTTAAAACATCGAGTGTTCGAATGTACTTGGCATTTGGTTATGTCTGTTTATATGGTGTTGAGGCAGACATGAAATGCAAGCACCTATGGATGGACGCCTGGAATAGGATGGCAGTGCCTACCCATGTTAACTCAATCTAATGCCCTTTTGTAGAGACCTTGGTAGGAGACTGGCTTCTTGATCATTTCTTTAATTACATTCCAGTGCTTGTCATGTGACTAGCAGAGAAAACTAGTTTAACTAGTCCTCAGTTTGCAATTGGTGAAGCAGCCTTCTCTGTCCATACTAGGGGCATAGTTACCATTGGTTCAGCAAGTACAGTGGTACTAAGACCCAAAACCCTCAGGGGCCCATTGAACCCTCATAATTGCTATATTTTACTTCCTGAGCAGCAGCCAAAGGGGCCATTTTCCTTGCTTACGCCACGGCCCATGGGGTCGTTGGTACGCTGTGCTAGTGATTCGTACGTCTGCTTGAAAGTTGTCTCCTGACTGGATGTTCCTTGCACATTAATTTTGCTTCAGTGAACCTCTAGTGCCTTTTCATAGCCTTAGGACTCACTGTAATTAATCCTTGTTTAATAGGTGCTCTGAAAGCGAGCAGAACTGGTTGCTGGAATATGGCACTATACAAGAAACCTTAATGAAATATATTGTATTTTGTCTTTTGACAATGTGGTAAAGTGGACGAGTCTTTGGTTACCTATAGGCTGTCTTCAGGATCAGTTAGTGACGTACTGAGACAGGTCTCTGTGTGCCATGATTTCAAGGTAGCTTACTCTCTTCCTGCTAAGGTCACTTCCCAAATAGATCATGAACTATTCTCCAGGCTCTACTGTTCTTAGTGGACTGAGAAAACAGACCTTGTATGCCAAGTCACATGATCTACCCTATAGTTTTATAACACTCTTCAAATAAACGTTCAATATGTGGCTAGTCCTCATAATGTGTCATACATGTAGTGGGAAGGGTAATTACTATCAATCAGTCAGGGTTTGTAAAGCTCAGCTGCTTCACACATAAGGGTCTCGAGGTGGTGTGGGATTCATGCTGCTGGATCATGCTGCTTGTTGGTTGAACAGCGAGGTCTTGTGGTCCTTCCTGAACTGCTGGAGCGATGGTGAGGCTCCAAGGTGCAGGGGGAGGGTTTTCAGGTCTTCACTGCCATGTGGGAGAAGTAGCGGCCTCCACTGTTTTATCAGCGGCTGCATTGGGTGGCTGCTAGGGAGATGGTTCTGGAACATATTTTCCTGGTAGGTTGGTGGAAATTCACTCGTTCATTTAAGGTATGCTGGTCCTTCATTGTGTAGTCCAGGGAAGACATGGCTTGGCAGTTTGGGCTGGACTGTTCCCATGAGGCACAGGGTCAAGGCTGATTTGCATATGGCCATGTCTGAACTGGGGTGGTGTGGTGAGCAAAAAAACGATGGCTTTAGGCCCAGATCTCTGTACTGGGGTGAATGTATGACATTGTTCTGCATTCTGTCCATCAACTGTTGGTTTTGCAAGAAAATAAAAATGACACATCAAAATCTTTCAGCAGCCGCCACTGCTGATTGTCTTTTTTTCCCTATCCACTGCTAGCCTCGCCCGCTGCATTGCAAGCAAAATGAAGAGAATTCGAGTACACAAATCTGGTTATTCGAAACGAAAGAGAAAGGTGGCTCAGCAGGCTTTCGTAGTGTCACAGGAAGGAGCAATCCTGAACTTTATCACCCAAGGGAAACCAAAAGATGGAGAATCCTCTGGCCAGAGTACTGCTGATGCACTAGGTAAAACAGGCGCTGACGACCATAAAGAAGAACAAAAAAAAGATGATATCCATGAGCAGAATGATACTCATGAGCAGACCAATGAAAATGAACAAGGTGACTCTGAAATTGATACAAACATACAGCAATTACCAACCCAGGATGAGGATTATTACAAAAGACCCTCAGACAGAGAAACTGAAACATCATTCATCGGTCCATCAACATCTGGCATTCTGAAGGAGGTTCAGAGTTTACAGACGGATGATGCTGGTATTGAAAAGGAAGCCAAAGAGCAAGACCATGTTACAGACCCGTGTTCTGAATATGATTTATGTGATTGGAGGGATCCTACTTTGTGGCCGAACTCTTATGGACGCGCAACGTGTTTTTCTTGTTGAAAGGGGTCCCTCCAGAGACCCAGATTCTAAAACAAAGTATCCAAGTGATGAGCACTCAAAAAGTAAACGTCGTTTTTCTGTTACCATGTTACTGGTCATCTAACGCCTTTTCTGGACGTTTTATTAAAACACCTTCCTGAGCTCCGCCCCGCCCGGATCCCCTCTTCCGGGGCCCCCTACCTGCGCTCCCTGCACAGGGCCACCATGAGCCTAGAGCCGCCCCTGCCAACCAGTCTAACCTGAGGGCGCAACTGCAAACTCCCTCATGCGAGTAGAAGTGCCAGTACAAGATCTGCTCCCAGACCTTCCCGGGCCTGTCCCTGCTGCACGAGAACGAGGATTCGGGCTGCTGCCTGGCGCAGACCGATGCCCGCCTGCCTCTCCCGGTTTCCCTGACTGAGCAGGGACTGTTGTGCCTCCAGCAGGCTGCGGTAGTCCTGCGGGCCAGAGCAGAAGTGCTTCCAAAACCTACAACAGGGACCAGAATTAGCGAGCGGAGAGAGGGGCAAGGAAAGGGGCCATTAGGGCCGCGCCGGTCCAGGGGAGGGATGTTCCAGTGGACTGCTACCAAGGCTGAAACAAAGAGAATAGAGGAACATCTGTTTCAAAGCACCGTGACACGAATGCATTCTATGATATAGAATGAACAAGGCTCAAATGTTTTAAAATTTCCGCCTTAAGCGGTTTGTTCCAGAGAGAACACATATTGTAGATGATATTGGTAAAATTCTGGATATCATATACCCACAAACATGCCTCTGCAAGAAGCGTTGGCCTATCCCAGTCATTTCAGAACCACATCTCTTCTGCCGAACAAATGCATACGGAAAGAGTGAAGACCTCCCGGACATGGTCAGCTGAAAATGCAGGGGAGCGGGAAAGCATCCTCGCGGCCCTCCCCCTCTTGCGCCACCCCACCTCTAGTACGAATACTGCAACTGCCGGGTCTCCCATCGGTCGGCGTAACCCCTAACCAGCAGATGCTGCTGGTCCGGGACAGCGGGGGAGGGAGCATCGCGGTGCTCGCTGCCCCCCGCAAAACAGCCAGCCCCCGTGGGCCGAGGCTCTGAACCTGAAATTTTTCGGGTGAGCGAAGGAGGAGACTCGCGACCTCGCTGCCCCCCCTCCTCCGCACGCCACATGAAGTCCCTGCTGGCTGGGGCATTATAAATGGCTCCTCCGGGTTGGAAAGCAGCGGAGTGTAGGCGCCTCGCAGCGCTCCTTGCCCCCGCCCCCCAACGCAACAGGCCCACGCAGACTGTTCATTCCCAGGCTGGTAATATTTGTTTTCCACGTAAGGGAATGCCCATTCGTGAGTGAACCGGTCTAAATTCTGTTTCAAACCCTTAATCTTCTGGTTGACCATGTAATTCTTATAATCTGCCAGGTCACTTTGGATTCATGGTAGTTGTTCCTTAGTGTCAGTGATGGTGGTATCAATCTTAATTGCCTCCTCTAGTTCTACTATTTCCTTTAGTAGCTCCTCACTGAGCCTTTTTGCTGTATTAATAATAAGAATAAGCCAGTGCCGGGTGCACTTGTTTGCAATGTAACTCCAATCCACCCGGAACTGCCTATCCTCCAAGAAGATCTTAAGCTCAATTCTTACTATCAAACTTGCTGGCGCTGAACCTACCCGCAAATATTCGGTCATTAAAGCCCCATGAAAGGCAACCCGAATTTGGCGTTTTTTTGTATTAGTCAGCTTATCCTATTCCTCTCTAGCTGACGTGCTAGTTAATGCTGGGGCATCTGGTAATAAAGAGGGACCTGACAAAATGAGGGCAATCTGTTCATCGGAAAATGCTAGACAATTTCTGTCTATTATCTTCCTAGTAAAGTCAATCACAACTACTGTTAAAGAAATGACACCTGAACAATTAATGGTAAAAAGTCTGGTACTGTGGACACGGTCTGTCTCAGAACAATTTTGTAAAAGCTCTCACGGCTGAGCCGCCATTAAAAATGTCATGTACAATAAGGAGCAACAGAGAAAATTACAAAGCAGGTCGCCCCCCACTCAAAACGACAATCTAACAACAAAGACCTGCTCTAATACTGGACCGATATTTTCAAAAATCCACAGGTGAAGTACTCAACTGTCATACTGGCGAAATAGCTGGGGGTGACAGGATATTTTCCGCACCGGGTACCACCTGACCTTGCTACGCCACTGAATGACTGCTGCCATTTAAATATCCTTGATTGTTCCCCTGTGCTGCTGTCGCTCCTCGTCCCCTCTCCCTCCCTCCGAAGGCATTGTAGAGCCGTGGGCATGTGTCGGGTTTTAAATCACATCCACTGACGGGTTAAGAAGGTCCTTTGGTATTTACTTCCTCTGGATCTAGCCAATCGCAGCAGGCCAGCCTATGGACTGAGAGGAGCAACACCTGAAGAAAGACTCCATCCCAGCGAGCACGAGCCACAAACTGAGGAACAGTTCATTTGTAGCATGGCCTGAGAGGAGCAACACCTGAAGAAAGACTCTGTCCCTGGGAGCACGAGCCACAAACTGAGGAACAGTTCTATTGCAGCATGGCCTGAGAGGAGCAACACCTGAAGAAAGACTTCATCCCAGGGAGCCCGAATCACAAACTGATGAACAGTTCTATTGGAGCATGGCCTGAGAGGAGCAACACCTAAAGAAAGACTCCGTCCCCGGGAGCACGAGCCACAAACTGAGGAACAGTTGTATTGAAGCATGGCCTCAGAGGATCAACACCTGAAGAAAGACTCCATCCCAGGGAGCACGAGCCACAAACTGAGGAGCAGTTCTATTGTAGCATGGCCTGAGAGGAGCAACACCTGAAGAAAGACTCTGTCCCCGGGAGCACGAGCCACAAACTGAGGAACAGTTCTATTGCAGCATGGCCTGAGAGGAGCAACGCCTGAAGAAAGACTCCATCCCAGGGAGCACGAGCCACAAACTGAGGAACAGTTCTATTGTAGCATGGCCTCAGAGGATCAACACCTGAAGAAAGACTCCATCCCAGGGAGCACGAGCCACAAACTGAGGAACAGTTCTATTGTAGCATGGCCTCAGAGGATCAACACCTGAAGAAAGACTCCATCCCAGGGAGCACGAGCCACAAACTGAGGAACAGTTGTATTGTAGCATGGCCTGAGAGGAGCAACACCTGAAGAAAGACTCCATCCTAGGGATCAATAGCCACAAACTCAGTAACAGTTCTCTTGTAGCATGGTTGTGATGGCTCTCTCGAGCACCTGTAGGGGATTCTTTGCAGGAATTGTTCCTTCTTATCATTGACGGCCATTTTTCAGTTGGAATAGTCCAAAGGTAGGAGGTCATATACCTTTTAACTGGATCCGAGCTGACCACTTTGGCTTTTCCAGCGTTTATCTTTCAATCAATCAATGGGGGTTTCTAAAGCGCAAGCTACTCACCCGGAAACGGGTCTCAAGGTGTTGGGGCAGAGGGCCAGGGGGAGTACTGCAGTGTCCGTAGGATCACTGGGTTCCATCGAAGAGCCAGGTCTTGAGGTCCTGTAGGAACTTAGGGAGTGATGCAGTCTGTCGGAGGTGGAGAGGGAGGGAGTTCCAGGCCTTGGCCACGAGGAGGAAGAAGGAGCACTTGGAAGAACTCTACACACCTACTTGAAGGAAGCCTGAGACTCTTGTCTCTTTCCTCTGGAAGAGCAGAGCATGTCCTCCAGGAGTGCATCTGAAGACTGTGCTGGTCTCCCCATACAAGGGAAGGAGTGTAGAGCCTTTACATTTCACAGCACCAGCTTCTTGCGGTAAGGAGTTTGACTCTTGCAATACCGGAAGGACTGTGGTCACTTCCACGCCTGACTTACCTTCCCCTATACGTGCCCAGAACTCAGAGGGGGCCAGTGTACCTTCCCACACGCAGACCCTCTGAGAGGCGCTGTTGTGGTCAGGACTCTGAGTGAGCCCCTGTGTGCCTTCACACTCCTACCCCTACTCTAACAGAGGGTCCTTCTCAAAGCGCTTTGCGTGGTATTGAGAGCCCAAGAATAAGGGCGCCAAGACATTGCAGACCAGACTGAGGGAATACGCTCCAGGAAGAGAGCTGCAGCTACAGCCAGTCTTGTGCAGGAATATAGATTCAGTATCAAAGCTGCTCAGGTCTGGAGTAAGTTCCCTCTTCAACTTAGATCTCAGACTGACTGCCTTAAGTTTAGGAAAGCCCTCAGGACCAGGCTCTTCCAAAAATAATATTGATCTGATGACAGCTACCACCCCCACCTTTATTCTCTTCCCCCTCTGCTTCTTACCATGACTTTAGCAACTTTAGCACCAGGATACCAGTCTGGTCACAGTGCGCTCTATAAATATATCATACAATACAGTACAATACTCCTCTTGCCACTGATAGCTGCTACGAGTTATCACAACTCTACATCAGGGCACATGTGCTTTCACTCTCTGAGAGCTAATGTGAGTGACCATCACTCTGAGTAAGGGCCGGTGTGCCTACACTCGACGTGACTGACTATCACTCTGAGTGAGGGCCTTGTGCCTTCACACTGTTTATGCCCCTGAGAGCCGCTGTGAGTGACCATCACTGTGAGTGAGGGCCTTTGTGCCTTTACACCATCGTACGATCGGGAGCTGCTGTGAGTGATAACGACAAGGACACATGCGCCCTCACCCTTGTTCTACCCACGAGCACCTATGAGTAACCAGGACCCTGAACCAGTGCTCCTGCGCCTCTTTCAGCCATGAAAGCATCCACGATGCACTGTGACTGCCCTTGAGGATCTCTATGCCTCCACATCAGTCGCACCCCTAAGAGGAGGATCCACGACCCCGCTGAGGAGGCCTGTGGTCCTCTGCAGTCATCATGTGTGCTCAGAACATTTGTAGGTAGCACTGAGCTGACTCTAGGGCATGAGGGCCCGTGCGCAATCACCTGTTGGCTCTGCATCTCATTCGTCCAATCAGAAGCGCAAATTCACCGCTCCAGTCCTGTCTTTCTATCCCTCTGCTATTCCCCGTGGGACCTTTCTCAGGAGTCTCGGGGCCCAGATTGTAACATGAACAGCCTTTTGTCGCTGTGTTGGGGGCTTAACTTCATTGAACCAAAACTGAGAGCCGAGACCAGCCCTTAGCACCAAGCACCAGATGCTCAGGGCAGTAAAGTGGAGCAGTCCAAGGCTTACTCCTGGCGGGGGTGCTGTTAGAGACCCCGGGCTCAATGGAACAGCTGTCAATGAATCAGATTCAAAAACATAATCAGCATAACTCTTGGACCCAGAATTATTTAGAACCTGAATTCTTTTTATTAAACATTTTTTTTGTAGTTTTCATCCCCCAACGTAACTGGAGAAAACTATCTCTACGTCACTGTGCCAAATAATGACGGAATTCTAGACGTAGCCTTGATAATCATTCAAACTTCCATATGCAAGCTCCTCCTCCTCCTTCTACAAAAATCTCGAGAATTGGACATCTTCCATAACAATCGTATAGGTCGCAACCTATTCAGACTAAATATATATGGAATGTCATATCTATTGCACCTATAGAAATTACATAGCTGCATTGAAGAAATTACCGCTTGGACATAGGCATTGGCGAACATATCGTATGGCCCCCTGATGAAGGCACATGCCGAAACGCGCGTAGGATTGTGGATACATCCTAAGGCCATAGTAACATTGAACCTTTTGCTCAGCAGTCCACGAATATTGCCATTTTGAATGTGTAATCTGTACATTGATGTTTAATTTGTGGAGACTACCCATGTTATTTGTGCCCTATTATTTACACATATATAACAACTAAACAATTGTGATCAATTTATATATGGATGGTAAATCTAAATATGAACCTTATATATATATATTTATTATAAAACTACAAAAAAAATGTTTAATAAAAAGAATTCAGGTTCTAAATAATTCTGGGTCCAAGAGTTATGCTGATTATGTTTTTGAATCTGTTTCCTAAATCTATGTTTTTTCACATTCTGGTCTTTTTTACCCTGATTTAGGAAAAATAATTAGGGGTATCCCTCTGTTTCTTACATACACAGCTGTCAACGAATAACATGTCACTGTCCAGCCAGTACTTTGACGCTATCACAGGGCATCAGAAGCCTTATACCAGTTGTATTTTATAAACCACGGTACTCTGAGGGCCACACTAACAGCATCCCGTGGACAGGTGGTCTACGGTACTGCACACTGGCCCTTGGCCCTGTAGGGGGAATCTCAGGAGAGCTGTCTTCATAAAGCTCCTATGGTTCAAGTTTCCTTAGGCTCAAACGTTCTTGTGCCCAAAAATTGAACTATCCCTCCGGCTCTTCAGTGCCACAGTGACACAGGACATTCCGATGCTTGATGGTGCTTTACGGAGGCAGGTACAGCAGCTCAGCTTGGGGTGGTAACCCCTCCGGTAGGTAGGAGGGTGGTGACATACAAAGCCCACCTAGCCTGCTCTTCCAAGCTCAGCCAGTGTTGGTCGCGGTCCATGGTGCATGCTCCAGAGCACACCTGGGCAGGCGAGTGTAGGCAGCGCCACTACTGGTGGTGGAGCAGCATTGCTCATGGTTGGGTACGTCATGCTCCTTGGGTTCTTTTCTAGGCCCCAACAGCAGGCCAACCAAACAAAGCAAGGAAACACCCCCTCTCCCCTCTGACTCCAATGGCGAGTCAGGCTATGTTTGTGAACAGGGGAGGGGTCTGCCTTCTTACTTGGCACAGTCCAGTCTCTTGCAGCCTCAGACCGCTGCCAAAATTAGATGTTATAGAACTAAAATGGGTTCGTGGGGAGGCAAAAATTATTTCAACACTAACTATTTTTGGCCTATAAGTTGGACACATAAATCATTTATTGATGTATCCATGTTATAGAACAAAAGAAGTTGGCGGTGAAAGAAATGTTGTCCTCCCAACAGAAGCCATTGCAGTTCTATAACAGGTTCCAAGGGACACAGGGCAATCCCGCTGTCATTAATGAACATAAGTAAGTGAGCACCTCACGCTTTTAGGTGCTAGCTTCTAGAAGTGGCCATTATGTGTGCTGAGACGAGGGTGAAAACTAGCCACGCAGAACTCGACGCCGGGTGCAAGCTCCCCAGAGCCATGCCTGCACCTTTCTCCATCCCAAAGTTCTTTTGTCTACTGAGAAAGTGGACACCGCCCTCACCTCATGGAAAGAAAGAAGAGAGTTTGCTTCCAACAAAGACAGGGCCTGGTCAACATGGCTCCTTTCCTGAAGCAGAGTTGAGGACCAAGAGGGAACTCTACAGAAAGAACTGATCATGTGACCAGAGCTGCGGTAAACCAGTAATGCACGTAATGGACGCGGCCCCTTTGAACCTTTACCTCTGCTTGATTATGGGCAGGTCTTCGATACAGTGGATTCATCACAGATTAACTCACAGTGAATGTGCCGTCAGACTTTGTGAAGTTATTTCTTTTACTAATCCATGGCCATTGACACTGGTGCTGGGCGTGCGGTGTTCTACCCCACACCAATCTCCAAGACCTTGGGCCTGAATTAGATTTCGGTGGACCGGTTACTCCGTCACAGCAGTGATGTACATCCCATCCGCCAAAATATAAATTGTATAGCATATGATAAGATGTATATTTCGGCGGATGGGATATCCATCACCGTTGTGACGGAGTAAACCGCCCACCGAAATCTAAGTTAGGCCCTATGTCTGGACTGTCCCACCTCACCACCCCCTGAAAGTTAAAGTCATATTAGTACTGTTGGATCTGTCAGCAGCGTTTGACACGGTTGCCCTTCCGTTCTAAACCGCAGGCTCCATGAGGCTGGGCTTTATGGCAAGGCGATACACTGGTCCAGGATCTTCCTTGCCAGTCGAACCGAACAAGTCTGCATGGACTCTTAGAAGTCTCGACTGATGCATATGAACAAGCGAGTGCCTTAGGGATCGTGCCTGAGCCCAAGTCTGTTTAACACCTATGTGGCTCAGGTGACCCATATTGTGAGAGCCTGTGGTGTGGAGATCGTGTCGTATGCTGACGATACTCAACTTCTTTTTTCCTTCAGCCCTGATCCAGACGAGGTGAAAGGCAAATTTGTAAATTGCATGAGGAAAATTGCTGCCTGTGTACAGTTGAACAGCGATAAGACAGAGATCATGTTGTTTGGCAAAGCGACTAAGATATGGGGCCAGATGTACGACTCTGTTTTGCATGCGCAAATGGGTTTGCAACCCGTTTGCGCATGCAAAATGTGAAAGGGCTATGTACAATTCCTAAATAGCGAGTTGCAATTTATTTGTGACTCGCTATTTAGGAATTGTGAGTCGCTATTAGGAAGGGGTGTTCCCTTTCTAATAGCGACCCCAACACAATGCATGAATTTTTTGCGACCACAATTGCGGACTCAAAACACTTGCAAATGACCGCCCTCTTCAAGAGGGCGGTAATGCACTCTCATTTTGGAAGAGTTCCCAGGGGGACCCCTTCCCCTTTGCAAATGCAAGGGAAAATATTTTTTAGGGGCAGGCAGTGGTACCAGAGACCACTGCCTGCCCTTAAAATTTGAAACCAAAACATTTAATTTTAATTTTTTTAAATGCATCCCGTTTTTCTTTAAGGAAAATGGGCTGCATTTAAAAAAACCTGCCTTATTTAAAAGCAGTCCCAGACATGGTGCTCTGCTGAGCCCTGCAGGCCGCCATCCCTGGGAGGGCCTGCCATTCCCAAATGGGTTCGCAAATTGCGAGAGGCTCATTAATATTCATGAGCCTCGCAATTTGAGACCCCATTGGGAATTGCAAACAGTGTCTGAGACACAGTTGTACATTGGATTTAGCGCCTCGCAATTTGTGACTCGCAATTTGTCCCAAAATGCGAGGCGCTAATTCCAATGGTCGTACATCTGGCCCGTGGTCGGCAGAATGGTGGTCCTCAGAACTCGGCCCACTCCTTCTCCTAAGCAGATAGTGAAACACCATGGAGTGAAGTTAGACCGCTCTCTTTCCATGAAAGACCAAGTTAATGCCACCTGTGACCTCTGCTTTGCCACCATGAGGCTCTTAAAAATGCTGTCCGGTGGCCTCCTGACACTGCCAGGAGGACTCTTGTTCAGGCTGTTATTACCAGACTATGGGAACACCTTGCTGACATCAGCAAACGACCCTCTGGCTGTCCAAACTGCAGATGGTCCAGAATACCCCTGTGTGGCTAATATGTAACCTTCCTTCATGCTCGCCCCCCCTCTCCAATTCTCAGGAAGCTTCATTGGCGCTGATTAAAAAGCGTGTTATTTTCAACATATGTTGTCTGACACATAAGGCGCTTCACAAGTCTCGTCTTGCCTATTTGTCCACTCGACTATACCCCCACCTGTCCCTGAGATGTTTAAGATCCTCAGATAAGGCACTTCTGGTGAATCCACGCATTCGTACTCTAAGATATGGGGGCAGATCTTTCTCTTATACAGCCCCCTATCACTGGAATAAACTCCCCCTGAATCTTCGCTCTTGTTCAGACTTCACCGCCTTTAAGAAGGGTTTGAGACCTGGCTGTTTTAGAATATCCTATCCTTTTTCTGGGCAGCGCAGCGCCGATATAGTCCTCCGCGCGTGAATCGTGCACAATACGAAATGTTCAAATTTATAAAAAAATTAAAAAGTCCAGAGGGGTTGTAGGTGGGAGTTCAGTCAGCTGCAGCAATAGGAGGCTCATTTGGCACCAAGGACAGCATCAGGATGGGCTAATGGTCCTTGAATCCCACTGGGCACTAGAGAACTGCCTGGCACTGCAGATGGCCTCGAGCCACCCTGCCCTGGCATTGCATATATAAATATATGTATATATATATATATATATATATATATTCACTGAAAAAACCATAGGTTTCACACATGTTATAGTTAGCGGAAATTTTACTGATAAAAAACCAATGAAATTCCCCCGTTATAGTTAGTGCAGGAAACTATAACTCACGCGACCGCAATCCTCTGCTGATGCTAATACTGTATTTAGACACTTATTTGCCCATGTCTTCTTCCATAAATTTTTAGCTATACATATATTACAAATATTTTTTTTTCATAAAGACACATATGTCATCAGCAGAAGATTGCGGTCGCGTGAGTTATAGTTTCCTGCACTAACTATAACGGGGGAATTTCATTGGTTTTTTATCAGTAAAATTTCCGCTAACTATAACATGTGTGAAACCTATGGTTTTTTCAGTGAATTTGCAAGGTTTTTTAAATGCTAATTCCTAACTATAACGTGTGTGAAACCTATGGTTTTTTCAGTAAATTTGTAGGTTTTTTTAAATGCTAAGTTACTTTACGCCATTCGTGGCGTGCGCGCCCACTTAACGCAGTTCGTTCCGTGCCCGCACCGTGCGCGCACAGTGAGCACGCAGTGCGCTTCGCGCACCGCGCGCCCACTTTACGCAGTTAGTGCTGTGCACGCACGGTGGGCACGCGGTGCGCTACGCGCACCGCGTGCCCACGTTACGCTAGATGGGCCATGTACGCACGATGCGCTTCGCGCACCGTACGCACATGGAGGACATATGATGCGCTTCGTTGTGAAAGTTTATATTTTATTTTTTTTAAACGTTTGATAAGCCATTTGCACACGGGGTGGGGAGGGTGTGGATAAATTTTTTTTTTTTCAATACATTTTTACCGTACGCGTACGGTAAGCGTAATCGGCGAAATTAGCGAAAAAATTAAAATTCCGTTTTTGGCCTTGGGGGATCTTTGATGACTCCCTCAACATGGCTAGGTGCTTTGGAGCTGGCTAAACAGCTCCTTTACATGTTTTTGTCCTTTGTTTTTTAATCCACACTCTGAGTGCGAGAGAGAAAATGGCGGCCGCCGCTTCCTGGTTTCGACCGATTCGAATGTTTACTAAGATCTAACAGCCAATCAGAATCGCGCTCGCGCACGCCACCGTACGCGTACGGTAAGCGCACCGTAAGCGCACCGTAAGCTGGCTCAGATATATATATTGATTTAAAGGCTATTTTCTCAGAATCTACTGAACAGATTTACACCAAACCTACAAAAGGCACTTCCTTGACCTGAGGACTACCTCTCTGCCAAATTTCTAGTAATTCTGTTCAGCCGTTCGGGCTGTAGCTGTGTCTAAAGGTCCTATGGAAAAATGCATGGGAAAAACGCGTTTTGGGACCTCCCTTTTATCTAAGCCCCCGCTTGACGAATCCCCCCGAGACTTTCAGGGTAGGAGCGGAGCGTAGCGCCCCACCTATTTTGAAAAATTCACGAGGATTCGTCAACCGGCGCCAAAGTTATTCAAAATAGAATGTTGCGGATTTCCTATGGAAACGTGGTCCTAACTATAACTACCTACTGGCGACCGCCAGTAGGTAATATATATATATATATATATATATATATATATATATATATATATATATATATATATATATATATATATTCATTGAAAAAACCATAGGTTTCACACACGTTATAGTTAGGAATTAGCATTTAAAAAACCTTAGAAATTCAATGAAAAAACCAAAGGTTTCACACATGTTATAGTTAGCTGGACATTTCACTCGTAAAAAACCAATGAAATTTCCCCGTTATAGTTAGTTCAGCTAACTATAACTCGCGCGCCCGCAATGCACTACTGATGACGTCACATATTACATCACTCATGACATGGTCACTGACATCACTCATGACATCACTGATGACATCTCAAATGACATCACTGATGACATCACTGATGACATCATCCAGTGATTGTGTGTTTTTCTGAAAATTAAATATGTTTTATATTTATGTATATCTCAAGGTCAATGGAAGAATAATTGGGTATATAAGTGTCTAAATGAATGCTTTTAAAAAAAAAAAAAAATTTGTGTAACTGACTGATTAAGTGTATCATAGTGAATACATGGCTTACTGAGTAATGTTTAAATATGAAAATATCTGTATCAGTTTCTTACTTTGTGTATAAGTGGCTGCATGGGTTGGTGAGTAGCTACATGAGTGTCTATATAGGTTATTAGTTGTTTTTTTATCAGTATGAGTGTCTGAGTTTCTGTATGGATCGGTGGGGGGTATTACTTAGTGCATAGGTGCATGAATGAGTGACTCACTCTTTGTATGTGTTGAATACAGTATGTGTGCAGGACTGTATGGGTGGATGAGTGTGTGCATGGGTGTGTTAGTGAGTGAATGACTGTCTCTATAGTGTCTTTATGAGTAACTACATATGTTTTAAACTAGTATATGTGACTATTGGTGTATATAAGTGAGTATATATGAGAGTAAGAGATTGGAAGAGTTCCTGTATGAATAAGTATGTGTTTCTATAAGTTATTGTTTAAAAGAGTAAGTATATGTAAGTTTCTGTAGAAGTAAGTGTGGTGGTGTGTGTATAACTGTATATGCAAGTAAATGGATGTTTGATTCTTTATTAGCATGAGTGACTATGTGTGTGAGTAACTCTATGGATGAGTGGCGTTGTGTAACAGGATGTATAGGTGTATGAATACATATGATGAGTGAGTACATGTATGAGTGACTGTAGAGGACTGTTGGTGAATGACTGTATGTGTATGTGGTTCTTAGAATTACTGAAGAGGTTGTTGTAACTGATATTGATATGTTCATTATTTTGAACATTTTAGTTTCTATTTTTGAATGTGTGTATCAAAGGTTATATTAGGGGAAGAGGAGGTCTGCCACTCTATCACAAGGATGATGTCATCAGTGATGTCATCAGTGATGTCATTTGAGATGTCATCAGTGATGTCATGAGTGATGTCAGTGACCATGTCATGAGTGATGTAATATGTGACGTCATCAGTAGTGCATTGCGGGCGCGCGAGTTATAGTTAGCTGAACTAACTATAACGGGGAAATTTCATTGGTTTTTTACGAGTGAAATGTCCAGCTAACTATAACATGTGTGAAACCTTTGGTTTTTTCATTGAATTTCTAAGGTTTTTTAAATGCTAATTCCTAACTATAACGTGTGTGAAACCTATGGTTTTTTCAGTGAATTTGCAAGGTTTTTTAAATGCTAATTCCTAACTATAACATGAGTGAAACCCATGGTTTTTTCAGTGAATTTGCAAGGTTTTTTAAATGCTAATTTTTTTTTTTTTTACATATTTTTATTTTAATTTTCTATCCTTTTTTAAAGACTATGGTTACATTTTAAAAATTCTACAATATGTTTTTTTTAACCATTTTTATAAAATAAACAGGTAAGATTTATTAGTATAACATATTTTTTTTTTTTCCTTTTTTTTTTTTTTATTTTTTTTTTAACGTGCGCGTACGGTAAGTGCACGTCTTGCTTTAATTACGTTAGATTTCTGCGCTGTTTGCATTCATTTACGCAATTTGCGTAGACGCGCGCACAGCGCGTAACGCGTACGCTGCACGCGCACGTTACGCGGAAGTGAAGGGGCGTGCCTGTTTTGCGCATGCGCGCGTGTCTTTTTTACGCGCATGCGTACTTTTGCCGTAAGCGCTCCGTAAGCGCACCGTAAGCGTAACGTACGCGCACGGTAGATCATGTGATCTCTGCTTGTGATCCCTTAGGAGAAGGAGCTGGGTTGTCTTTGTGATACGATGGCAGAACAGCAGAGCCCTTCTGAGAGTGAGGCTAGCAGCACTACCTTGAGGCAGAGAACGAGGAAACAAAAGACCTCTTTCATATGGGAGCATTTTACTTTTCCAGAGGACAAGAAAAAGGTAAATGCACCCTTAGTGACTTGTAAGCTGTGTAAGCGTGTACTTTCAAGAGGGAATCCCAACAGGAAGTATTCCTTCGGGAATCACACCATGTTGAGACACCTTCAAGATGTACACGGAAGGACACATGCTCGACATACTGAAGGTAACCCTTCAGTAAGTCAACCAAGCACATCCACAGCAGCTCAGCCTGGACCATCATCTGCAGGGCCGAGTCCATCTTCGGCAGGTCAGGTGAGCCCTTCATCTGTGGGGGGAGCATCTCCTTTTTCTCGTCCTCAGGGAATTAACCCTCGGTTTCTGAGGGTTGAAATACGGTGCGCCACTTGTCATGATCTAATTTGTCATAGGGAGACCAGTATTTCCCTAGTGAACAATAAAATAGATCAGCACATTTGTCGTACCGACTAATACTCCCATTCTTTCTTTCCTCTGTCCCTGCATGAACACAACGGCTCTTTTAAGAGCCAACCTTACCTTTCAACTTTTTTTTATATATTCTTTTAAACTTTTTTTTGATTTTTTTTTTACCGTATGCGTACGGTACGCGTAATTATTATTATTTTTTTTAAAAAAACACTAAAAATCAATTATCACATTACAAGGTCCTTGAGAGACTACAATGAAAAACTGAAAATGTGATTGTGGAGAAGTGGAAAAAAAGGACCATGAAATTTTTGACTTACCATACCCACTCAAAAAAATATTTATTCATTTAAAAAATTTTTTAATTGCTTTAAAAATGGTTCTAGTTTTCAAAAAATTTCTATCTCAATCTGAAAAAAAAGAAAAAAGTATTAATATTTAATAAAACATTTTATAATACAGTACAGATATTTACATATTTTTCAAAAAAAATGTTTGCCTTTTTTTTGCTGTTTTCAGAATATATTGCATTTCACTATAAATTGTGAAAGCAATTGCATTCATCATTTAACAGCGGGCAAAATAAAAATTAACAATCTCAAAGATTGTTTTAAAAAAGCCCACAATCTCTTTTAGCATAAACATAACTTTATAGAAATGCATAATATTCTTAAAAAATATAATCTAATATGAATACTTATTTCTTTAAAATACCGTCTGATATTTTTGTTTCAGAAGTATAATCACAAAAATATATCTCAAATAACTCCACAATACATCTGGTTCCATTTCCTTTAGGCCAAATAGTAATTTTAAAATTCTTTTTTGATTAAATTTCCAATGGTAATCCAATAAAAATCTAAAGTTGAAATTCTACAGATCTCACCGATTGTCTGTAACATTTTGGTTTCCGAAAGATTAATTAATAATTAAATAAGTCCACAATAGAATTGTTTACCTTTCCGCATGGCCAAATAGTAATTTTAAAAATCTTTTTGGAATAAATTTCCAATGGCAATCCAATAACATTCCAAAATTTAAATTGTGCAGATGTTACCGATTTTTTCTAAATTTTTGTTTTTCCAAAGTTTCGTTAAAAATTGAAAAAGTCCACATTACAATTGGTTACCTTTCCATTAGGCCAAATGATAATTTGTAAAATCTTTTTTTTGGAAAATTCCAATGGTAATCCAATAAAATGGTAAAATTGTTTTGTACAGATGTTGCCAGATCTCTCTAAAATTTAGGTTTCAGGAAGATTACATAGGAATTTGCTAAATCAAAAGGCAAACGTTGCTTAAAAATCAATTGGGAATCATTACACATGTCCAGCCTTTTTCACATTTAAGATAAACTGTGTAATGACCAGAAGTTACAGTAGGTCCTTCATGGAAAATTATTGCAACTGTTACAAAAGTTTTTCCTGAAATTGATAATTGCTGTCCTGTAAACTTCTTTATTAAAGTATCTAATTTTGAACCATCAGCTTTACAGCGTTGCATCATTAAAATTACATACTGTCCGTATTCCTTTAAAATTAACGTTGAAAACATGTCAGATTGACACTCACTGCATTCCATGCTATGATTAGCATCTTTAACTAATTTAGCAAAAGTGACTGTTTTACTTTCTGGCAATGTTAAATAAATAAACCTTTCAGAATCAACATTAGAGCCACATATATTATAACAGTTTTCACAACTATGTTCCCATTTATAAGAGAGACCAAATACATTTTCAATGGGAACCCCTTCTTCTTCCAGTACCTGAAGAAAAAACATCAAGAATTCCTGTGCGTCTTGCTGTACATTTTGAGAAAACTGTGTTCATCCTGAACATACATCTAAAAGTTTTCTAATTTCAGTAGCACTTTCTATTTGAGTTTTATCATTACTCAGCTTTTGAAAAAGGAGACTCAACTCAGAACAGAATCTTTTTCCCTGATTTACTATTATCTGCTCTTGCACACTTTCCAGATAAAATGCAACATTCAGCACTACATTAGCGTAGCAGTTGACACCAGAGCTATTTTCAAAATGATATCCTACAACCTGTTCTTCATTTTCCTTTTTCTTTTTGCTTGCAATTACATCACTCCTCTTTTTTTTCCTCCTCTCTACATCTTCATTACAGATATTCTCATTTCTCCTTTTACGAGAAACTACACGTTTCTCCAACACAGGATACTGACCTAAATGAGGAGCATAGCTTCTTCTTAATCTATTATACTCCTTTACACAATTTGTATCAGCACTAACTTTTGAGTCATCAAAGTCTATCATGAATAAACCTGATAATGTTTTCACTCGTGACAAAGCAACATATGCCATACCTTCTTTGAACACAGTTGAACCAATGTTCACAAATGCACAATCTACAGTCAATCCTTGAGACTTGTGAATAGTTACAGCATATGCTAGAGAAAACGGAAACTGCTTCCTACGTACATATAAGTCTTTCACAAGCATGAAACGAACTGAACAACGACAAATGTCTTTAACTTCTTCTATCTGATCAAATTTTATTTTTAAACATTCAATTCCATCTTTTTTCTGATAATTAATAAAACCCACAACTCTTCCCATAGCTCCATTAACTAAACCTTTTTCAACATCCAAATTTCTCCTTAAAAATACTCTACAGTTCATGCAAACATATAGATTTTTTTCTAATCCAGCTGTTTTGGAAATGTTCTTCTCTAGTGAATCCAATTTATTTTTCAGTGTGCCTGTTAATGTGATAGTAATTCTTCCATCCTCAATTTTGTCCACTGCTTCCAATTTCCTGATATCTTCCTTTTCCAATTTCAAAAGCTCCACATTGAATATTGAGCATTCACGTAGAGTTGGCATTAAGCAGATGACAATTTTCTTTTCTGCAATGTTCTTGTATATCTTCTCTGCAACTATTTCATCCTTTGGAAATAAATCATGTAGCAGCCGACTCTGTAATGCTTTTTTGCCAACTTCTGTGAGTAGTCCAATCCTGATATCTTTCAGAATACTTCCATATTCTTCATCGTTTGCTTGCCTCATATTAGTAGTAAGTTCCTTGTACTCAAAGAAGGACCAAATATTTGCATTACCGATGCTTCCCAATGACTTCTTTGTGTCTTCATGTGTCACAGTATTAAACACTGGTTATCCTTTAACTGGAGTAAGCTGTAGAAGATCCCCAAAAACTATGACATGTTTTCCACCAAATAACACGTCATAGTCTGTCCTTAGAATTTGCTGCATTCTTAAATGCACAAAGGGAAGCATTAAGTTTGATACCATGCTCACCTCATCAATAATGAGAACTTGCATCTTCTTCAATACTCTTGAAACTTCCAAGCATGCTTCTCCAGTTAGCTTGTTGTATTGTATTTTGTTCTCATGCTCCACTGGTAATATTAGCAAACGATGTAAGGTGATTCCTTTTATGTTATATGCTGCTAACCCAGTTGGAGCAGTAACCACACAAGACAAAGTAGAATCCGTTTTTTGCTATAGGTAGCTTCTGATGACTTTTATTAAGAAACTTTTTCCAGTTCCAGCTTGTCCACTTACATACATCCTGATTGGATGAAATGATGTGCATGAGCACTCTTTTTTTCATGTAGAAATCCGTGATCAATTTTGTTTCTGATCTCTTCATAAATTTGTTGCTGCTCTTCGTTCAGTTGTCTTTCCAAATTTTGTAAGTCTATAAATTCTTCTTGAGCTTGATTCATAGCCGTTTCCACTTCATTCATGGCTATTGATGCTTCATTTTCAACGATTGGTTGTCCTAGGGGATCTTGACTGAGTGTTCCTGAACTTTGGCTGTCCTGAGAACTGTCTCTAGCTACTTCTGCTGCAATTGTAGTTTCCTGTTCAATTTCTTCATTTAACATTTGCAGATAAGTTGAGAATGTACTGCATTGTATGCTGTCTTTGCAAGCATTAAAAGAATCTTCATAGCTTTGAAATTCTCCCAGTAGTTCATCCTCTGTACGCCATGGTTTAAACAGCTGTAAAAGAGCCAAGTAGTAAAATTCCTTTTTGTCAGTACTGTCGCAACTCAGCTTCCTGTGATTTATCAAACTTCCTTTTGTTTGCTTCACCAAACATCCTTCCTCACCAATGACTTTATATTTTCCATTGTTGATGTCTTCTGCGGCTTTCCGTGAATAAATGTAGTTCTGCAGCACTTCATAGAGACACATGTTCTCCAGATGATGACTTCTCTTGGGATAATATGTGTCCAACATGTTTGATTTCAAAATATCTGTACTTTCTGGGTCATTCTCGGTCAAATATTCAATTTCTCCAACAGATTTCAGTACCCGATTTGTCATTGCTGCAAGGCCTAAACTTGCCCAAATTATTCTTCTTGATTTCGAGTAGAGACTTGCAGAAGATAACCTATCTGAACATTCGTAGGATCCAATTTCTCGATGCGATAACATCTTTAAACTGAAACTGTACAGCTTCTTACTGACAGTCTTCTCGTGAGAAATCTCTTCCCACATTTCCTTCAATTCTGTTTTTTTCTGATTTCGTAATGTAAGACGTTACATATCGAGCAACAGCAATGGAATTGTCAGCTACATACTGTATATCCATGTTAGCATTCCACATGGATAAAATGACTGGGTTGTAGTCATTTATATTTTTTGATTCTTCTTTTCTTTTAAGGTTGTAGGTATTCTTAGGTGATTTTCTTGTGATAGTATGTCTCACAGATGACATAAAACTGTTTACTCTTCCATTTGAAAGAACAGGTCTAGGAAATCCAAATCGACATTTAGTGTAGTATTTATCTTTGCTCTTGTATTTCCGTCGACAGTATTTTCCAAACCGATGACTTTGGAAACGTAAAACTTGCTCCTTTAACTTTTTCTCTTCTGTGCTTTTTGGTATAGCACATGTTGCATATTCTTCAATGTAAGATAACACTGCTTCATCAGCATCTGTTCCAAACTTTGGGGCATCCTTGATCCACAACAGCATATGAATATGAGGAGCACCTCTTGCCTGGTACTCTTTTCTCCAAAAGAAATCCACTACTTCTCCTAGAGGTGGATTTTTTTTATTGCAGATGAAGGACATCATAGCCTCAAATCTATGATTGAAATATCTGCAAACATTAACCGGATCCAATGAGCACAGTTCTCCTGCTGTCTTGTATTCGATGTTTTTAATGTTTGAATTTGCCTCTCGTAGAAAATCCAGTAAATCATCCCAAGCGTACTCAGCACAGCTTAGGGTAACGAACCATGTTGGTGTTCCTAAATTCCGTAACATGCATTTTAATTCACCATGGCGTCGGTACCAATATTCATTTGTCCCACGCTGACAAGCCATCAGATTGATCAGTTGTGTTTCCAAATGATCATCTCGGTGCTGCACTTTCTCCATAAAATCCTTAGCAGACACATTTTGTAAATGTACTCCACTTTTTAAAATGTGATTTACTGCATAAGACAGTGCAGACAAGTCGCTTTCAAATAAAAGATGGAACAAATAAGGAATACTTTGTCGAAATCTGGGATCTTCAGCATATAGTCTTGTAGTCCGATACTCAGAAGCTGGAATCTGTTCTGGACGTTCATCGTATCGTCCTCCTTTTCCTTTAGGAAACAGCTGGGGAAAACATCGAGCTTCCAAGCTCTCCTCCCATACACTCACGGGAGTTCCTTTTGCTTTCTTCATCTGAAACAGATCAATATTGTCTCCCATAACTTCTTTTGAATGAAGAGGATGTATGCTAAAATGTTCATAAATTTATTCTTCCTTTGACTTGTCCACTTTTTCAATTTGTCCAGTTGGTGTTTCTGTGTCTTCTTGTAAATCTTCTTCTTCTTCTTCTTCTATATAAATTGATTCATACCATTTGTTATTCCTTTTCAAATACAAATTTGCTCTTTGTACTTTCCGTACATCTACCAGCTCCTGCCAAATCTTCTTATTCTTTGTAGGTACACCATTAACCAGAATAACTAATGGTTCAGTTTCCAAAGTATCCGCATCAATAGTTTCCATATTTTTTTTCAAATCCAAGGGCAAATACACCACTCTACCTTTTAAACCTCTCAGTAAATCTGAAGGAGGTAATTTACCAGTTTTGGGCTCCATACGTACTATGGTCTGGAACGGATGAACACATTGAATGAGTATAGACTCATATGTATTTAATTCAGAAAGTTCGGCAGGAATAGCATCCAATTCTAAATTATTATGTACAGCTCTGGTCGGCATTCTATTTTCCTCTAACTTGTTGTAACAGTATTTACAAATACGCTGATCTTCACCCAATTCAAAACAATTTTCAAGAAATATATATGTGGCAAAATCCTTCCACTTATAATTATCTTCATTTTCACTCTTTCTGTAGAGATCAACATTCCTAGTTTGTTTTCTATAATGAGTTCTGCGGCAACAAATACAAGTAATATTTGGTCTTTCATTAGAGATTATTGCAAATTTTGTTATGTGATCATTAAATGTCTTACTTACAGAGGGTTCTACATTCTCTTCCACTTCTTCCTCATTTACTGTGTCCTTTTCTGCACTGTTTTGTTCAGGACCAAAGTAACAAAACTGAATTTCATCAACAACCTTCTCTACATCTGATACCGATCCACGGAACAGAGCCCTATTCAATTCATCTAACTTTATTGCTGGACTTTTAGCAAAATACAACCGTCTCACAAACTTTCTCATTTCAGTATGATGAACAGCCAGCATCCTAAAATGATGGAAAACACTATTACACACTTTTCTAGATAGACAAGCCAGAGAATGACCCTGCAAACCAGTATTCTCTCTCACTCTGCATGGATCTAGACTTTGAAGCACCTTAATCTTTTGTTTTACACTTTTTTTTACTATATTCTCTTAGAAACTCACGAAATTTCTCAATAGATTCCTGACGCACAGTGCAAATACTACTACAATTCCAAGTGTACACTGGGGCTTTAGGACGTCTCCCCATAGCCTCATCCGCCATCAATTGTACCTCATCTCTTGGAACCATTATCTCCTTCTCCATTATGCAACGATTTTTCACTTCGTAAGCACGACCTCTGGTGTCAACTGCATGCAGCAAACTATTACTTTGAAAATAGCTCTCTTCATTAAAAAAAGGTTCACTACTTGAACAATGCATCCATTTTCCTAAAAACACTTTACAAAAGTTTGTTCTGTTCACTACTCTTTTCCTTTTGCTTTGTGATTTCAGTACATTAACCATTTTATCTAATGTACGCATCCTATTCAAAATTAAAATGAATAGTTTCCTTTTTAATTCTAATGCCTTTGCTGCAATGGCTTCAATTTCTTTTTTTCTCTTGTAAAATTTAGCCTTTTGCTTATATTTCTTCACATCCTTTATCAAATTGGACATAACTCTTCTCTGAAACATTTTTCTACGTATCTCTTTAAACGCTGTTTTTCTGTTTAAGTTTATCTTTATAGTTGCAGAAGGTATATTTGCATTAACTAAATTCTCAATTTTTTCCTATCCTTTTCTATTGAAAACATTCTTTCCAGTACAGACATTTTGTACATTTTTCCTTTTTTTGAATATGTTCTTTAAAAAATCTTTTGTCTGCTTACCAGAAGATTTTTTCTTTTTCCCAACATGAGCATCTCCAACTAACTTAGGTCCTCCAGTTGTCTTCAAATATAGGTTTTTTGTGGTCTTTCTTTACTCTGGATTTTGTAGGCATCTTAAATTTTGTTCACTGCTCTTCAGCAATACCTGAAAAAAACTAAAAAGAAATTCCTTTATTTTATTTAAATATATTACTACATTTTTTATGTTCTTTAGAAATCTTAAAATACTATAAACCCCTTTCCTATAAATGAAAATCACAATAACACCTTCACAAATTAAATATCTAAAAATAATTCCTGTGTGCACACAAAGTCATGCTTTGAAATTAGACAGAAAACGAAATTTCTATGCCAATTGCAAAGCATACTTTCTACTACTTTTTAGGCAAGTGAAAAGTACTTTTACAGACTGACACATTATGAATCCACTTTTCAGATTCTTAAAAAAACACATGTCCAAACTGCTTTTTCAGACCAGCACCATGTGTAACCTGGGTGACTGACTACACTCCAGCAAGGGCAACCAGCATTAGTGATGCTGAATGTATTTGCATTACTGACTGAAACCTCAAACCCCACTCGCTTGTGAATACTGTGCATGATTCCACAGGGTAAGCAGCTGGGTGTGTGCTAAGAGTCTGCTTCTGCACGAAAAAATGGCTCCCCCTTTCCATCTAATGCAACTGTGAAATCACCAGAGCAATACGCAATAAATCTCTGCCTGTAATTCCTCTTTGCACACAGAGTCATGTTTTCATATTAGTCACAAAACGAAATTTCTTTGCCAATTTGAAAGCACACTTACTACTCTTTTTTTTGGCAAGTGATAAACACTTTTACAGACTGACACATTTTGAATCCACTTTTTAGATTCTTAAAAAAGCACATGTCCAAACTGCTTTTTCAGACCAGCACCATGTGTAACCTGGGTGACTGACTACACTCCAGCAAGGGCAACCAGCCTTAGTGATGCTGAATGTATTTGCATTACTGACTGAAACCTCAAACCCCACTCGCTTGTGAATACTGTGCATGATTCCACAGGGTAAGCAGCTGGGTGTGTGCTAAGAGTCTGCTTCTGCACCAAAAAATGGCTCCCCCTTTCCATCTAATGCAACTGTGAAATCACCAGAGCAATACGCAATAAATCTCTGCCTGTAATTCCTCTTTGCACACAGAGTCATGTTTTCATATTAGTCACAAAACGAAATTTCTTTGCCAATTTGAAAGCACACTTACTACTCTTTTTTTTGGCAAGTGATAAACACTTTTACAGACTGACACATTATGAATCCACTTTTCAGATTCTGATAAAAGCACATGTCCAAACTGCTTTTTCAGACCAGCACCATGTGTAACCTGGGTGACTGCCTACACTCCAGCAAGGGCAACCAGCCTTACTGATGCTGTATGTATTTGCATTACTGAGTCCAACCTCAAACCCTTAAAGTATTCCTTATTTTTACCAGTACACCTTAATTTATCGTGAAAACATAGTCCATTTTATTTTACATGTTCCTCACATTTAAATTTCTCCCAAAACAGAAAATAATAAACACAACTTCAACAAAAGGAATTCCATTTCTATGATTCATTTCTTAATTTACCATATACATCTCCTCTCAAACTCTAAACTCACCTTTAAAATTAGTTAGCTGTGAAAGAAATGTGGCACTCAAACAGCAGATTATCAGAGCCAGGATCTCTGTTCTTTACACCTCTCTCCTCTCAGCAGAACCAGATAATGGCAAACTTTCCCTCTCTTTTTCCACACATATACATGTTAATTTCAAATCTCAGTGCTTCCCCCTTTTTTTCAAATGTAATCACACATTTCTATTGGTTGAAAACCAACCCTTTTCCAAAAGTACCCTTCCCCCAACTTGACTTCTGCCTAGTACCCTTCCCCCAACTTGACTTCTGCCTGCTACCATAGCAACAGCTCATGGAACACTGCTGTGTGGAGTTAGGTCAGAAGTTCACCAAACAATGTTTCAATTCCACAGAGCAAGAGTGCTTGACTTTTCAAACCTAACAGCAAATCCATAGTACTGTTCTTTGGTAACACATTTTTCTGTACCAATACAAAACATGCTTCTATTAATTTACACATACAGCCTAGTTTTTATTCTAGAATGGTATGAAACAGCCAATCAGTTCTTTTTTTTATAAAAAAAATATGTATGCCTCCATTTCCAAACTGTCTTTCATTTCTTTTTACCATTCTACTGAATTACACCTCCTGAGTGCATCCAGTTCTCCTTTGAAGATGTTCACAGTGTGGATTGTAGGGCACAGCTATGTCTTCTGGAGTGAAAAGTATGCAGAGAAAACAGATATGGTGAGAGACCTTGCGTTGCCAAATGTAGACATTAAATGGATTGGTCAGAGAGGGTTAAAGTGGCACCAATTGATGCCATTGGTGAAATCCTTCATGCAAATCCAACACCCTGACCTCATAATAGTGCACTGTGGTGGCAATGACCTAGGCACTTTGACTGGGGTAGGTCTGGAAATGCTTATGAAGGACACCTTTGCACAACTGTTTTCACTTTTTCCTAAAACTGCCTTTGTGTTTTCTAACATATGCCAAAGGCAAAAAATGGAACTGGTCCAATCATTTCTGTCCGCAGATTGACAAAGCAAGAAAGCACGTCAACAAATCTGTTTCTGCTTTCCTCCGTGACTATGGTATGGGTTCCATTTACCACAACAACTTGCGTTACGACATGCAAGACATTTATAGAGGAGATGGTGTGCACTTCAATGATGAAGGGAACAGAGTCTTCCTCTTGAACCTTAGACTCTGCATCGGTACTTACTTGTAGGTACCACTAAAAAATCACTTCATAAACACAACGGCTCTTTTTAGAGCCCCCTAATATCTAAACTCTTAAATCTACATTTCATTTCTTTTATTTTATTTTTTTTCTACCGTACGCGTACGTTGAGCTTACCGTACGCGTACCCCGCGATTTTTTTAAAAATCAATAAATGTTTTCTTTGTACTTTTCTGTCCTTCTTTGACCCCCTTACAAATGTTAGGGGGTCTGTAACTCTCTCCCTTGCCCCCTTTTCAAGATATCACTCTTTTTTTTCTGAGTGAAACACACGAACTGGCGGCCGCCGCTTCCTGGTTTCGAGCGATTCGAATGTTTACTAAGATCTAACAGCCAATCAGAATCGCGCTCGCGCACGCCACCGTACGCGTACGGTAAGCGCACCGTAAGCGCACCGTAAGCTGGCTCAGATATATATATTGATTTAAAGGCTATTTTCTCAGAATCTACTGAACAGATTTACACCAAACCTACAAAAGGCACTTCCTTGACCTGAGGACTACCTCTCTGCCAAATTTCAAGTAATTCTGTTCAGCCGTTCGGGCTGTAGCTGTGTCTAAAGGTCCTATGGAAAAATGCATGGGAAAAACGCGTTTTGGGACCCCCCTTTTATCTCAGCCCCCGCTTGACGAATCCCCCGAGACTTTCAGGATGGAGCGGAGCGTAGCGCCCCACCTATTTTGAAAAATTCGCGAGGATTCGTCAACCGGCGCCAAAGTTATTCAAAATAGAATGTTGCGGATTTCCTATGGAAACGTGGCCTAACTATAACTACCTACTGGCGACCGCCAGTAGGTAATATATATATATATATATATATATATATATATATATATATATATATTTATATATATATATATATATATATGAGTTGACCTTGATGTCGGTGTCTGGATGATCCCACTAACATCCATTGATTTATGAAGGTGCCATCTTGATGACATGTAGGAGGTGGAGAAGTCTGTTTGCCACTAGGTAGACAGGTCGCGTGGTTGGTCCTGAGCGTATAACCGCCAGGAGAAATGTTTTAGCAGTAAATGAAGCAGGAAGTGACAGGTCCCCAATGTTGAAGCCACACTCAGTGTGCCACATCCAGCTTTGGCAGAAGACTTCAGTCTTGAAGCGTTTCTGGAACCTCACAAAATTGGCATGAAGAGCATTCCAGGGCAACCTGCAAGAATGAGCTGCCCTACCTTTCTAACCTGGGAGGGTGGGGGCGCTTACGGGCATGAAGGCCGACCTCAGACTTCTGAGGACAGGCGTGGATAGATGGTCTTAGCAACTCACCCTGTAGAGGTCGGGTAGGCGAAGTGTTTTGGACTCCAGTATTTCTTTGACCGGGAGGTAGTCCTCTTCTTCTGAAGCAACCATAATGTGGCCAGAGTGGTTTGGCTAAATATTGTCTGCTCTGCACATTTCTGCCAAGGAGTGTTCCTTCACAATCATTGTCAAGTTACCCTCACATGCTTCTGCCCTGGCTTCCCTGCACCCCCAGGCCTTTTATCTCTCAATGCTTCATCCACACAATAGTCTCTTGCCTTCCCTCCATCCTGGCATCTCCCATTGCTTCCCACCACCCCACAAGCAAATCTCCTTATGCCTTCGCTCTGTCCCTTCTAATCACCTTTCCTCTTGCTTCCATTCTTCATTCTCTCCATGCTCCTCCCTTCTCCCTACACTGCATTTTCTAATGTTCTTCCTTTCCTCTTTGTCACATCCTATCTTTCTACTTTTTACCTCTGCTTCCGTTCTTTATCTCCTTCATTCCCTTCTCCCCATCATTTCTTCTATCCTTGCTTCCCTCTACTCCATTGCCCTTTCTTCTCTCCTCGTTTCCCTTCATCAAGGTACTCCATCCTTCCCTTCTTGCTTCACTCTATCCTTGTCACATCGTCTCCCCTTATTTATGTCCAGCTCACAATCCCTCACGACTCCAGTGAAATCCCATAATCCTCCCTTCTGTTTTTGCTTCCCTACATCCTCTCTTCTACCCTTGCCTTCCTTCCTCCTCACACTTTCCTCTCCCCTTGCTTTCTTCCAGCTTATCTTCTCTTCTTTCATCACTTCTTTCAAACCCCATCTTTTTCTCTCCTTCTACACCTGCATCCATCTTCTCTTCCCACCTTTCTTCCCTCCTTCCTGTAATCTGTCCTCTACTCCTTCCTTCACCATCCTCTCTTCTACCCTTTTCTACCTTCATCCCACACTCTCTTCTAATCTTGCATCCCTCTATCCCATCCTCTTTTTTCCTCGCCTCTCTCCTACCTGTAGTCCTGCACCACTCATTGCTTCCCCATCTCCGTTATTTCTTCTCCTGTATCTTTCCTCTTTCCAATCGCCTTTTCTCTCCTTGTTTCCTTCATTCCTCTCTTCATCTCTCCCCATCGCTTCCTTCACTCACCCCTTGCTCCTCTTCTTCTCGAATTTCCTAGTTTTTTCTTCTCTTCCGTTCCTGGGGGCACAAATAGGAAGAGGATGGAAGCAGTGGAGAACAAAGAGGAAAAGAACTAACAATAGAGGGAAAGAAGAAAGAATGAGGAAGGAAGGATAAAATATGGCATGGGATTTAATTAGGGGCGTGAGAAATTTGCATAATTTGCTTTTTCTAATTACATGAAATTTCAGCAAAATTGCGTAAAATTATGTGTATTTACACGAATGTAAATTGGTCATCTTGTTCTGTTTTTAAGCAAGAAATGCGTCTTCGCATCGGTTGTGAATGCAAGGATGCATTTGACAATAGCACCGCGAACAGCCACTCACGTTGTTGTTGTTTGCATGCATTCGCTCAATTTTTTTCCCGTAAATGGCATGTTCCTCTATAAATTGTAATTCCAGGTGGTGCGAAGTTACGCACAGTGGCGCAATCAGGTGAATTTCGCGATGAGTAGACCGCGGCATTCCCGAAATTACACGACTCACGCTGCCATCATTGGAATTTCACACAGGTCTACAATTAATATGAAGAAGGGTGGATTGGAGAAGAAGGTGAATAATAGAATGAACGGGAAAATAAAAGGCACCAGAGAAGAATGAAGTCACACAATGGAGGGAGTCGAAAAGAAGTTTAAAGAAGGAAGATGGTTGGAAAAAATTACAACAAGTGATGTAAGGAAGGGGCTAATGGGCGTAGAAGAAAGAATGCAGCATAGAATGAGGGAAGGTGAAAGCAAGGAGCTTTATAGGACTAAAGAAGAAAGTAGAGGAAGGAAAACTAAAAGAAGAAGGAAGTAAAGGAAGGCAAGAAGTAAGAATAGGAGTAAAGAAAACAGATGGACTGATGAAGGGTAGAAAAAATATATGGGGAAAATTAAAGGAATTAGAAAAGGTGAGAAGGAATTAAAAGAAGACAGAAGAAATTAGGGAGAAGAGCTGGAAAAGAAGTGAGACGAAATGGATCAAGGAGAGATAAAATAACTTACAGAGAGGAGGAGAATAGAAAGGATATAAAGAAAGGGGGAAGCGATGAGACAAGGCCGCAGGTGGAAAGAAATGAGGTCTATAGTGAAGAAAAGAAGGGAGAGATTGAAGGACATGTTGTGAAAATGTGTTCTTGGATTCTCTCTGAGGGTCCATACCAGGAGCTTCAGTACGTGCTAAATGTGGAGCCCCATACAAAAACAAAGCACATAGCCCTTACCCTTTAAATCCAAGACAAAACACACAGCCTTCACTTTTAACTCTGACGCAAAACTCACAGCCCTTACTCTTAAATCAGAGACAAAACACACAGCCCTTATTCTTAACTCTGACCAAAACTCACAGCTCTTACTCTTAAATCAGAGACAAAACACACAGCCCTTACTCTTAAATCTGAGACAAAGCACACAGGGGCATATTAGCAAGGGCTGGCGATATAATTATCGCCACTTTAAAGTCCGTTTTTGGTCAAAAAGCGGCGATAATTATATCGCAATATCATCAAGGACACGCTAGCGCGTATTTCCTTGATGTAGAGCCCGTTTTTTCACAGCCTCGCCTCGCATCACTAATGAGATGCAAAGAAGGCGTGACTATGAAAACAACACATGTTAATATCGTGAAGGCAGCTTTGCGATATTAACAAGGAGGTGCAGCGATATAAAAAATCGCACTACCTCAGCCTAAACTCAGGAATTTAACGTCTGTAAAATTCCTGACTAAGCATACTTTTAATGGGAGATGGATTATGCTGATAGGACCACAGGGTCGTATCAGCAATGTTATCGCTGTTTTCAATGGAACATCGCTGGAAAACCAGCGATGTTCCATTGAAAACACCGCTATCGCTGAAAGATTATCGCCATAGCGCTATGCGTTGTAAATATAGCGTTATCATGGCGATAATATTCAGCGATAGCCGGAGATAATATTTCTATCACTATGTACGGCCAGCGATCATTATCGCTGGCCGTTGATAATATGCCCCACAGCCTACTCTTAACTCTGACGCAAAACTCACAGCCCTTACTCTTAAATCAGAGACAAAACACACAGCCCTTACTCTTAAATCTGAGACAAAACACACAACCTTTATTCTTAACTCTGACGCAAAACTCACAGACCTTACTCTTAACTCTGACGCAAAACACGCAGCCCTTACTCTTAAATCCGACGCAAAACACACAGCCCTGACTCTTAAATCCGAAGCAAAAATCACAGCCCTGATTCTTAACTCTGAGACAAAACACACAACCTTTACTCTTAACTCTGACGCAAAACTCACAGCCCTTACTCCTAAATCTGAGACAAAACACATAGCACTTACTCTTAACTCTGATGCAAAACTCGCAGTCCATACTCTTAACTCTGACGCAAAACACACAGCCCTTACTCTTTAATTGGATGCAAAACATAGAGCCCTTACTCTTTAATCCGACGCAAAACACACAGCCCTTACTCTTTAATCGGACGCAAAACATAGAGCCCTTACTCTTTAATCCGACGTAAAACACACAGCCCTTACTTTTAACTCTGGCGCAAAACATACAGCCTTGACTCTTAAATTCGATGCAAAACACACAGCCCTTACTCTTTAATCCGACGCAAAACACACATCGCTTACTCTTAACTCTGAGGCAAAATACACAGCCCTTACTCTTAACTCTGATGCAAAACACACAGCCCTAACTCTTAAATCTGAGACAAAACAAACAGCCTTGACTCTTAAATCCGAGACAAAACACACAGCTTTGACTCTTAAATCTGAGACAAAGCACTTGGGGGCATATTATCAAGAAACAGCATTAAAATTATCGCCGTTTTAGCGGCAGAAAACTGCCGCTAAAGCGGCGATGTGTTTGATAATATGCCGCAGAGAATTCCCATAGAAGCCCATGTTCTGGTGTCAACAAGAGCTTCTATGGGAATTCTCTGCGGCATATTATCAAGCCCATTATCACCGCTTTAGCAGCAGTTTTCTGCCGCTAAAGCGGCGATAATTTTAACGCAGTGCTTGATAATATGCCCTAAAGCCCTTACTCTTTTATCTGAGGCAAAACAGACAGTCCTTACTCTTAAATCTGAGACAAAACACACAGACCTTACTCTTAAATCCGACATAAAACACACAGACCTTACTCTTAACACTGATGCAAAACACACAGCCCTGACTCTTAAATCAGACGCAAAACACACAGCCTTGACTCTCAAATCCGACGCAAAATACACAGCCCTGACTCTTAAATCCGACGCAAAACACACAGCCCTTACTTTTTAATCTGACGCAAAACACACAGCCCTTACTCTTATTTCTGATGCAAAACACACTGCCTTTACTCCTAATTCTGATGCAAAACACACAGCCTTGACTCTTAAATCTGATGCAAAACACACAGCCCTTACTCTAAATTCCGATTCAAAACACACAGCCCGTACTCTTTATTCTGATGCAAAACACACAGCCCTTACTCTTTAATCCGACACAAAACACACAGTCCTTACTCTTAATTCTGATGCAAAACACACAGCCCTGACTCTTACATCAGTGACAAAACACACAGACCTTACTCTTAAATCCGACGCAACACACACAGCCCTTAAAACACACAGGGGCCTATTTACGAGATGGTTTGTGTCGTTGGCCCCACGCAACGTGGTACATGCATGCAAACCTTTAGCAAGATTTATGAAGCCACGCAAGGCTTCTTTGCTTGGCCCTGAGTGGCTCCACAAATCTGGAGTAACGCAATGCAGCGTAAATTGCTCCATTACCTTACTCTACCCGGGCAGGTGTTTCATGGGCGTTGTATGGGTGTTCCTAAAGCACTCCCTTCATGTTTGACGAATTCCCAATTTTACCAGAAATGGTAGACCTGGAAATGCACCAAAAAGATGTGCCTTCCCAGGAGAGGCGTGACTTCCTCTTTCAATTTGTGCAGCATTCTGCGGTGCAGATAGTTAGAGTAATATGCCTCTCAGGATAGCTTTTGTGCAGGAAGGTGATCCTTCCTGCTCAAAAGCAATTATACATGCAACACAGGTACTCTTGCATCATGGTGCAAGGGTGCTAGCGTTGGCGCTAGGCTATCAACATGGCACCAGTGCAAGGAAAAAAGTAGGAATTCTCCGTATTGCCATAAATACGTTACATCCTGCCCTTTCCCTGTTATGCGGTATAGCAAGGAGACTTGCTTCACTGTGTAACTTTTTCATAAATAGTCCCTTACTCTTAAATCCGATGCAAAACACACAGCCCTTACTCTTAAATCTGACGTGAAACACAGCCCTTACTCTTTTAAATCCGACCCAAAACACACAACCCTTACTCTTAAATCTGACACAAAACACACAGCCCTTACTCTTAAATCTGACGTGAAACACGGCCCTTACTCTTCTAAATCCGACCCAAAACACACAACCCTTACTCTTAAATCTGACACAAAACACACAACCCTTACTCTTAAATCAGTCGCAAAACACACAGCCCTTACTCTTAAATCTGACGCGAAACACAGCCCTTATTCTTTTAAATCCGATGCAAAACACACAACCCTTACTCTTAAATCTGACACAAAAAACACAACCCTTACTCTTAAATCAGACACAAAACACACAGCCCTTACTCTTAAATCTGACACAAAACACACAACCCTTACTCTTAAATCTGATGCAAGACACACAACCCTTACTCTTAAATCAGACACAAAACACACAGCCCTTACTCTTAAATCTGACGCAAAACACACAGCCCTTACTCTTAAATCCTACACAAAAGACACAGCCCGAACTCTTAAATCAGACGCAAACCACACAACCCTTAATCGTAAATCAGACGCAAAACACACAGCCCTAACTCTTAAATCTGACGCGAAACACAGGCCTTACTCTTAAATATGACGGATAAGACACACCCCTTACTTCTAAATCCGACACAAAACACACAGGGGCATTTTATCAAGGGCAGTATCGCCGCTTAAGCGTCACTTTTTGCCACTAAAGCGGCGATATTCTATTAACAAGGCGGTGCTAACATGCATCAGCGCATGTTGGCAGCCGATTTTCTAATGAGATGCAAAGTAGGCGTTCCTTACAATTACTTAATTGAAAAACATCGCAAACACAACTTTGCTGTATTATCAACGCTGCCCCGGACCCGCGTCGTCATGAGAAAAAGTGCGCTAGGCCCTCATTAACGCATGATCCTAACGCTTGAATAAAGCCTGACTTACCATTATTGCCTATGGGAGGTGGATTGCATGGTTAAGTCCACACTCCCCTATTACCAAGCTTTTCATTAGCGCCGTGAAATCATCGCTGGATTTCACATGCTAATAAGGATTATCGCAGTCTATCGCTGGATTGTACTTTGCCTGTTAGCAAAGCGTTGCTAATACGCCGCTAACACGGCGATGTAATTCAGCGGTAGAGGGCGATAATGTAAAAGGCGCTAAGCGCATTTTGCGATATTTATCGCAGTTTGTAGATAATATGCCCCTCAGCCTTACTCTTAAATCGGAAACAAAACACACAGCCATTACTCTTAAATCCGACACAAAACACACAGCCATTACTTTTAAACTCTCTGCTTTAATAGACCCAAATTTCCATTTTTAAAAGCTCTGAGCAAAAATAAAATAAAAACAATTGTGCAGAATTAGTTCTATCCTTTCTAGCTGGGACCGCAGGCCTTGGGTCGCGAACCCCAGGGGGCTGCTATGCAAATGCTGCTCGTGGCCTAACTCAGTATTACAGCCAAATCTCCCAAAGGGAATGGAACACAGAAGCTGGTTTGTTCTGCTCTGTGCCGAAAGGTGATGGCATTCAGAGAGGGCCCTGGGTTCCCTTCTTTCCAGAATCTTCTAATCTTAGTGTCCAGATGGGGTTCCCTCCACTGCTGGTTAAATTATGCAGACTCTTGCTGGAGGGGCGACTGGTGCCAGGCAGAAGGGTCATTATCCAATCACATCGGACAGCTCTCCCGCCTGGGAGGGAGGGAGGGCATGTCTGCTCCAGGCCCACGCCCTCTCGCGCGTCCCTGGGCTAATGGAGTCTGGCGCACGCGCCCAGGAATGCAGCCGCCAATGCACCCCTGCGTTTGGAGTGCAAATATTTACAAATTAGCCGCGTCTGGAGACGTTTATGGGGCAGAGACCAGGGCCCATCTTCGAAGCCAAGAGCTTAGCTGCAATAGCCTTGTTGTGCTCTTATGCGAACGAAAGGAGGGGTTGTTGGGTGCAGGACTAGGTGGGCACAAGCACATTGTGGAACCGAGGGCCGTCTGCTACTAGAACCTTCGCTAGCCAGAGACTTTGGGTTGAATCTTAGCAATGGTGGGTCAACGAGTCATGTCATGCAGATTCTGTTGGCTACTAGAACCTTCGCTGACCAGAGACTTTGGGTTGAATCTTAGCAATGGTGGGTCAAAAAGTCATGTCCTTGCAGATTCTGTTGGCTACTAGACTCTTCGCCAACCAGAGATGTGATTTCAGATCTTGCCGTCCCATGATCCTCGGTGTTACAGATGGACCAAAAGTGAACCTATGCCTCTCTGCATATCACACTAATATACCTGCAACCCAAGATGACGCATTAGTGTCATGCACAACGCACAGGCAGTGAGAGAAACTGAAAGGGTCTTATTCACAAAACATCCCATGAATCTCTAGGCGTAGGTCTCTGTACTATTGGCACAGAGGGCAGAGAGGACAGTGTTTGCATAATCCTTTGTCAGTACTAGCCGTGCAAGGCTGCACATTCAACCTTCAGGAGTGATGCCAATGCAAGTGGACAGGTATGCACATGTCTGTATGGTGTCGCTCTCTGTACCACAAGACCATAGGAGTCAAGCTGCACCGTGACCTCACTGGTGAGTCCCAACAGGCCAACGCATGGCCAGGATTGGCCGTGTTCCCACATAGAGGACATGTGGCTAAGAAGATCACACCTGCCGCTTCCTTTTGGGCAGTGCTTAATTTGAGCAAGTGGTTTCCGGTGCTCGTCACTTGATTGTCAACACGGCGCTAGTGACAGTCTGTCACAAGGTGGCGCTCTCTGACATGACCACAACAATAGTGAATTATTAATTCAATTTGCAATGAAAATAACTATTACCTGCTGCCCATGCCATTCCTGTAGCTTTGGGAGCCTGGAATAGTCTGAGTTGTCACACTTGTAGGCGCCTGATGGTTAGTAGTTGTGATGGTGCCCAGCATGGAAGGGGCAATGTATGCTGCAAGCTGCAATGGCCTCCTGACGGGAGCCCTAGCACTTATTTTTTAATCAAGCCCTGCTTTTGGGACGGGGTCAACACTGATCTTCATATTCTTGCAGGCTGTAGCGGCACTGTGCGCAAATGAAGATGGACTGGCATGCTGCTCAGAGTAATTACCTCTGAATGCAATGTATTCAAGCCTCCCGTCCACCAATTCTTGGCGACTCCTATCACCAGGTTTCTGATGTGCAGATCCACCTGATTTTTTCCATGTACAAAGCATGGGCGAGCGTCTTTCTCATCTCCCCTTTCCAGCTTTAGGAGATTCCAAACCTTTAATTCTTATTCCTGTGTAGCCCTTGATGATGTAAAGTCAGAGGGAACTAAGAAATAAGACACACTGGGCCATATTTATGACCCCAGTTCCATCGCTCTTGCACCACGCAACGTGGTACATGCACGATGCAACAAAAAAAATAGATTTATGAAGCCACGCAAGGCCACTTTGTGGCCCTCAGTGGCTTCATAAATCTTGAGTAAAGCAATGTAGCGCAAATTGCTGCGTTGTCTTACGCTAGGGAGGTTTTCCATGGGCATTACGTGGGTGTTCCCATACAACTCCCATAGTTTTTGATGCATTCCCTGATTGACAAGAACTGTTAAACCTGGGAATGCGCCTTCCAAGTAGAGCCATAACGAGGAGCAATATCTTTATTTCCCCTTGTTTCTTCATCTTTCTGTGTGCTGCACTCTGTAGCACACATAGATAGAGGATTTTGCCTCTCAGGATTGTTTTTGTGCAGGAAGGTGCTCCTTCCTGCACAGAAACAATCCTGCATGCAAGACAGGCACCCTTGCACCATGCCTGCGTTGGCACTAGTCTGCCAAAACTGTGCCAGCACAGGGGAAATGGGAGGAATACACCATATTTTTTGGTCTCGCCTAGCATTAGCAGCACGCATACCCTACCCTCGCCATGTGAGGGCCTATTGTAATCAATAGGGTTTCCGAAGGGGACTTGAAGCCCCTCCCCTTCTTTCAATTGGCTTGCATCATAGCTTATGCTAAATGCAGCCTTTCTATTGTGAAGGACGTTTTTTAATCTATCCTTGTTGCCGCTCTGTTAGCTTTTAGCCCCGCCCACCAGGACTGGATCTCTTACTGGCGGCGTGACACTCTGTCCTTCATTACTCCGTGTTGGCACTTTGTTTTTTCAGTATGGAGATAGCGCGATGTAAACAAGCATCTGCAATGCGCGAGAGCTTGTTCCAAGATGGCGTCGATGAGGGAGAACGACACCGGGTTGTGCTGCACAACAAATTGGGATCCGTGGACGAGCTATGGGCGCTGCCGAGTATCGCCTCCCTCCTTACCGGCTCCGTCATCGAAAACATCCGTCTCTACTTCCACGGACTGTCCTCAGCTGTCAAACTGAAGCTGCTCCTCAGCATGCTGCATCTCCCCCGTCGCGCGGTGGACGAGGTTTTTTCTTTTTGTTGACCTGCATCTTTGCTCATTAACTGTTTTGTTTACTTGTTTTACATTGACAGCGCGCTTTATCTTTTAGTATGGTGGCACCTTTCTTTTGTTCTGCTCCGCACTGCTTGCCCAACTATAATCAGTTTGTTATTGAAGTGGCATTTTTTTTAGTTTTTCTCATGACACAGAGACTCGAACCGTACGGCGCAAGCTTTACAGTTGTCTAATCTTTCCGCATGCCATGCTCCGGCCAGACTTCGGTGGCACAGCACGTTGAGAGCTCAGAGCAGTCTTCCGCCCCCTCACCCGGCGCACCACACTGCTCCCAGCTAAGTGAAAAGAAACGCTCAGCCGTTGGCACTCTCCGGTCCCCCCTCCCTTCATGTTCATGTCATTTATAAATAATAAGTGTAAACGTGTTAAGGTTACCATGTTGTTCCTGCTTACATTTCACATGGTGTATCTTTTATTGTGGCGGCCGAGCTGTTTGCTCTGCACGGCGCAACTCACCTGCCTCCATTTTATTAAAAGATTAACTATACTTTAACTCTCAGCGCGGCGCCCAATTCACGAGCGCTGCGCTTTATCTTCTGACGCTCAGCTGTTACTACCGTTCACCTGTTACAAATGACAGTATTTATTTTAAATTTTCATTTGCATGCCTCCACCCCCACCTCCACTTTTGTGTCTTCACGTATGCTTTCTCTTTTGCGCTCCACTTCTGGCACAGCATGGTGAGAGCTCGGAGCACTTTTCCATCCCCCTAACCCAGCGCACCACACTGCTCCGTTTTACGGCTGCATAATCTTTCAGAATGCCATGCTCCGGGCCAGACTTCGGTGCCACGACACAGCAAGAGCTCAAAACAGTCTTCCGCCCCCTTACCCGGCGCACCACACTGCTTCCCTACTAAGTGAAAACAATGCTCAGCCGTTAGTACTCTCCAGCGGAGGCCGCACCCGAGCACAGCAGCCAATCAGGTAACTCTCCTCTTGTGGTATACTTCTCTCCAGAAGTCTTCAAGCCATCTGCAATGTAGACTTTAATCCAGCCACTCAATAGAAAGTTTCCGTTGTTTTCCCAAACCCTATTTTCCCAAGGCACTCAATCTGAAAATATTGCAAGACTCTTGTGTAAGGCAAGTATCTTCACCTCTATTTTAACAACAAACACTACTTAAATACCATGGCTTATTTAAACTGTTGAAATAGGTAAGTTCAGTCAGCACAGATGACAAAACGGTACACTATCTAGTGTATTTGTAGTTTTTAGCAACAGCTTTTTTCTTTAAGGTATGACTGGAGAATACCTCTAAAAAATGCAGCAATGAGCAAAAAACCTGAAAACAACTCTCTAACATACCAGCCATAAGGTCGCTGAACGCTAAAATCACAGTTTAGGTGAAAACGACCATTCATCTAATAACACTCTATGAGCAACTGGAGCAGCAGAAAAACAAGGTGACATTGAATAAATGTTTTTCTGATGTTAATTTTTTCTACATGGGAGTTAATGTTATGTTACTGGATTTTATAACGCGCTGAGCTACTCCTAGGAGTGTCCCGGCGCGAGCTATGAGAGCAACAAACAAAACACAGATTTAAAACAGATGGGTTTTGAGGTGTTTCCTGAACAAGCGATCATCCTGAATAGCACGCAAAGATAGTGGCAATGCATTCCACAACCTGGAGGCCTTAAGCGTAAGCGATCTACCCCCCATGCGTTGAAGACGGAAAGTGGGGGTAGAGGCAAGCAGCTGCGAAGAAGATCTCAAAACCCTAGAAGGTTGATAAAAAGAAAAGCGCTTTTTGAGATATGAAGGACCCCCATCATGGAGGGCCCGATGAGCAAGGATCAACGCTTTAAATTCAAGGCATTTCCTGACAGGGAGCCAGTGCAGTAAACGAAGCGAGGAGGAAATAGAATCTCTGATGGGGAGGTTAACCACCAGCCGGGCTGCGGCATTCTGGATCACCTGCAGTTTACTCAGCAGGTAGTCGGGCAGACCAACGTAAAGACCATTGGCATAATGGAGGCGGGAAAGGATAAGAGCCCGAACCACTGTCTCCTTAGCTGATCTGGGTAACAGAGGTAGAAATTTTTTCAAAGATCTGAGAATACCAAAGCAGCAGCCTGTAAGCTTTTTTATTTGAGTCATAAAAGACAGCTGCTCGTCAAACCAGATACCCAAGTTTTTGACAGGGAGACCCGTACAGGAAGGAGAAGGGAAAGCTGAGGGCCAGAGAGAGTCCATAAAATGAGGCGGAAATGTACCAAAGAGTAAAATTTCCGTCTTTTCCTCATTACATTTCAGTTGGGCGGCAGATAGCCAGTGAAAGACGGCAGCTAGACAGCTCTGTACTCCAGAGGTAGAAAAGTCAGTTCTATCCCAAGTAAACAGAAGTAGAGTGTCGTCAGCATATGCAACCACCTTGGCCCCACCTTCCTCTGCCAATTGAACTAGAGGCGTGACGTAAATATTAAAAAGCAGGGGGCTTAACGAAGAGCCTTGGGGAACTCCAGTGGAAACAGGCTGGGGAGGAGAAGCAAAAGGAGGAAGCCAGACCTGTTGTGACCGGAGGGTAAGAAAAGATTCCAGCCACTTCCAGGCCGAACCAGTAATGCCAATAGCAGCTAGCCGGGACAGAAGCAAAGCGTGGGGGACGGTGTCAAATGCCGCCGACAGATCTAAAAGGATCAGGGCTGCACTCCCCCCTGAATCCAAGCAATCACGGATCGCCTCCGACACTTCGACTAATGTCTCAGAGTGTACCTATAAGACTTGGCGAAATTGTGGACATGGTATATAGAGCCTGTAATTTTCAACGCCAATACCTCTAACTTTCACAAGTGCGAGACCGATTGCATTGCAAATGCTTGTTTTTAATATGGTGCATTCCTGCCCTTTCCTAGTCATGCAGTAGTACAGCGCAGCAAGCTGACGTGCTGCACTGCGTAACATTTTTGTAAATATGCCCCAGGGTGTTGAGGTGCTTTTCCAAAAGATCACTCCCCGAAACACACCCCATCTTGATTTCTCCCACTCACCGACCTTTTATGAGGTTAGTTCAAGAAAACACCTTTAGCAGTTTGGGCGGTTTATGTTAAAGTGGTAGGGGCCAGCCGGCACTTTTTATTAGGGATCAGCACTTATTTTTCCTCAACAGACTTTGATCCAGAGCAAAAGGAAAGAAGAGAAAGACGGAAAACAGAGTCAAAGGGAGAAATCTGGGATGAAAAAGAACCAGCAAGAGTGAGATAAAGGGAGAGAGAGTGACTGGTGGTGGATTAAAGTGGTAGGAGGTAGAATCAAGACCATGCTGCTTTGGCATTGGGCTCCTCGGCGTTCATGGACGTCTGAGCAAACCTTTGGGCCCTGGCACTTATCCTTTCCCAAAGTAAGCACTGTGCAAACATGCACATAAAAGCATTCGATACTTGGGAACTGTTTTTAGTAGAAGGAGCACTACAATATAAGTCCACAGGAAACCTGAAAGTTAGGAAACAGCGCCCCCTTGAAGAGGACAAAACGGATGAACTGCATCAGCCAGTGGATGCCATAGACAGGCACACAGAATACACTGAATATTGGGCAGCCTGGCACATGCTACAGGACATCTTTCTTATTAAGGTAAATTGATATTAAGACTTCCGCAAAGTGGTTGGCAAGAACGGATAAAAACAGAAGAATAATAATTAGGTTCTGAGAGAAGAGGCAGAGAGAGCTACGTGCTCAAGTTCAATCGAATAATATTTGTTACTACAATCATTAGAACGTATTTTTGACACAAGAAAAAGACGATATTATTAACCAATTTCAATACACCGAATTTACCGACCTGAGAAGGATGGAGTCTGGTTCATGCTTGGCAGGATTTAGACTCAGCATTGTGCGATCACTGAAGGCCAGCTGCAAGATTTGCCCTAGTGAACTCCCAGGCTGGCAATCTAAGACTAATAATGCCCCAAAGTGCAATGTTTATATTTAGGGCAACAAACACAAGATGTTGGCGGAGTCTGGGTCACCATAAACAAGTATTCTGTTTCTTTTGCAGTGAGGTACCTGGCACTTGAGCACCATTGGGGTTGGACGTCTCGATTCTTCAAGGCCCTACGTGGAAAGAAATCACAGAGAGCAGGCGTGGTCCAATGTTCACTCTCCTTGGGATCCAAGAAGAAGCTTTGTGGGTCAGCTGATGGGATCCGATGGGGTCTGTAGTGGTCCAGTGCTCACTGTCCTTGGCATCCAAGAAGAGGCTATGTGGGTCAGCTGAGTGGATCTAATGGGATCTGTAGTGGTTGAATGCACACTCTCCTTGGTCTCCAAGGAGTGTCTTTGTGGGTCTGCTGATGGGATCTGATTAGTTCTGTAGTGGTCCAATGTTCACTCACCTTGGGATCCAAGGAGAATCTTTGTGGGTCAGCTGATGGGATCCGATGGAATCTGTAGTGGGCCAGTGCTCACTGTCCTTTGGATCAAAGAAGAGGCTTGTGGGTCAGCTGATGGGATCCAATGGGATCTGTAGTGGTCCAATGCTCACTGTCCTTTGGATCTAAGAAGAGACTTGGTAGGTCAGTTGATGGGATTTGATGGTACCTGCAGAAGCTCGATGCGCCCTGTTCTACAGATCCAAGGAGAGTCTTTGTGGGTCAGCTGTTGGGATCCAATTGGATCTGTAGCGGTCCAATGTTCACTCTCCCTTTAATCCAAGGAGTGTCTTTTTGGGTCAGCTGATGAAATCTGATAGGACTTGCACTGGTCCAATGCTTACTGTCCTTGGGATCCAAGAAGAGGCTTTGTGGGTCAGCTGAGTGGATCTGGTTGGATCTGTAGTGGTTGAATGCTCGCTTTCCCTGGTCTCCAAGGAGTGTCTCTGTGGGTCAGCTGATGGGATCCGATAGGGTCTGTAGTGGTCCAATGCTCACAATCCTTGGGATCCAAGGAGCGTTTTTGTGGGTCAGCCGATGGGATCTGCTGGCGGCAGGTTCACCATTCCTTGAAGCTGGTGACATGCGGCGTTTGCGGCAATCCTGGCATCTGCATGAGGATCCTGCCCGGTGAAGAACCCCAGTACAAGGTTCGGGACCATGACCGCACTGCAGGCCTTTAACAGCTTTTAACACCCTCTGTAGGAGATGCTAACCGAAATGAGCAGCTTGAGAAGTGGGCAATAATAAAGATTCATTATTCATGTGAAATGAACTCCTCTCCTCTTACCTGCCTGTGTAGACATCCCATGCTTCTGGAAGAAGGAGGAATGGTCACACCAGAGAAAGCGCAATGTTCTCTAACGCCAAGATACGTGGCACCTCAAGAAGTACATGAATCAAGTATCTGTATTTAAGTACGAACAGTAAACATCATTACCACAGCTGCCAGCACTTACAGTATGAGTGGGATAGGAATGGGTGCCAACACTTACGGTATGAGTGGGAGCAGAATGGATGCCAGCTCTTATGGTATAAGTGGGATCGGAATGGATGCCAGTACTTACGGTATGAGTGGGATCGGAATGGATGCCAGCACTTCTGGTATGAGTGTGATCTGAATGGGTGCCAGTCCTTACGGTATGAGTGGGATCGCAATGGATGCCAGCACTTAAGGTATGAGTGGGATCGGAATGGATGTTGGCACATATGGTATGAGTGGGATCAGTTTGGATGCCAGCACTTACGGTTTGGGTGGGATCGGAATGGGTGCCAGTACTAACGGTATGAGTAGGTTCGGAATGGGTGCCAGCATTGACAGTATGAGTGGGATCGGAATGGGTGCCAGCAGTGGGATTGGAATGGTTGCCAGCATTTACGGTATGAGTGGAATCGGAATGGGTGTCAGCACTTATGGTATTTGTGGGATTGGAATGGGTGCCAGCACTTATGTGTGAGTGGATTCGGAATGGATGCCAGCACTCACGGTATGAGTGGGATCAGAATGGGTGCCAGCGCTTACAGTATGAGTGGGATCGGAATGGATGCCAGCACTTACGGTATGAGTGGGATTGGAATGAGTGCCAGCACTTACGGTATGAGTGGGATCGGAATGTTTGCCAGCACTTATGGTATGAGTGTGATCAGACTGGGTGCCAGTCCTTATGGTATGAGTGGGATCAGTTTGGATGCCAGCACTTACAGTATGAGTGGGACTGGAATGGTTGCCGGCATTTACGGTATGAGTGGGAACGGAATGGGTGCCAGCAATTATGGTATTTCTGGGATTGCAATGGGTGCCAGCACTTACGTGTGAGTGGGATCAGAAAGGGTGCCAGCACTTACGGTATGAGCGGGATTTGGAATGGGTGACAACACTTACGGTATGAGTGTGATCAGAATGGGTGCTAGCACCTATGGTATGAATAGGATCGGCATGGGTGCCAGCACTTAGGGTATGAGTAGGATCGGAATGGGAGCCAGCCCTTACAGTATGAGTGGGATCAGAATGGGTGTCAGCACTTATGGTATGAGTGGGATCAGAATGGGTGCCAGCACTTACGGTATGAGTGGGATTGGATTGGGTGCCAGCACTTACGGAATGAGTGGGATTAGAATGGGTGCCAGCACTTAAGGTATGAGTGGGAATGGAATGGGTGCCAGCACTTACGGTATGAGTGGGATCGGATTGGGTGCCATTACTTACGGTATGAATGGGATCGGAATGGGTGCCAGCACTTACGGTATGAGTGGGATCGGATTGGGTGCCAGTACTTAAGGTATGAGTGGGAACAGAATGGGTGCCAGCACTTACGGTATGAGTGGGATCAGAATGGGTGCCAGCACTTACGGTACAGTGGGATCGGAATGGGTGCCAGCACTTACGGTATGAGTGGGATCGGATTGGGTGCCATTACTTACGGTATGAGTGGGATCGGAATGGGTGCCAGCACTTACGGTATGAGTGGGATCGGATTGGGTGCCAGCACTTAAGGTATGATTGGGAACGGAATGGGTGCCAGCACTTATGGTATGAGTGGGATCAGAATGGATGTTGGCACTTATGGTATGAGTGGGATCGGATTGGGTGCCATTACTTAAGGTATGAGTGGGAACGGAATGGGTGCCAGCATTTATGGTATGAGTGGGATCAGGATGGATGTTGGCACTTACGGTATGAGTTGGATTGAAATGGGTGCTTGTCCACGGATTTGTGAATGAGGATTAAATATTCCCTGTGCATCTAATGTTTTCAAGCCATTGAAACGTATCTTTCTGGTTATTGTCTTATCGTCTACGTGGGATATTACATCCATAAAGGTGGATCCCTCACTTTTCACATCAAAGAGCTCGTGAAATATGTCTCACCAGTTTCAGCCTTAAAAGCATAATAAACTTCCAGGAGTAGGCTGTCAGAGAAATACACCATCACTCGTCAAGTCGCCAAGGTGTTGACGGTAGGAAACTCAGAAGATGCCCAACTCTGTCATGGCATCAAAATAAAGCAGGTACCATTTCCCCTTTGGGTGTGCAGTGACCATAACCAGTCTGCCTGGTGGGCTCCATGGATGCAGGGCTGGTACACTCTTGTGCGTCCAGGATGGTCAGTGCCCAGGACATTCAGAGGCAGCAGGTGTGATGACCACTGTGGTCTCGTGGGGGATGCACAGCTCAAAGACAGGGGAAGAAAGGCCATCACAGCCGCTGCTTTGCTTATTTCTAAGCAAGCCGCTGAACAATGGCGCCTGTGGGCCAGGCTGCCGCTGAGGTGTCTGGTGCAGACCTGGGCAACACGTCTCTGTGTGCAACAGGGACATGAAATGAATGTGCAAACAGTTCTCTACAGGTAATACAGATCTGTCATACGGGCCACTTACCAATCAGACTTCCGAAGCAGAAACCAGGAAGCCTTTAATGGTGGCCTGGAATATAGAGCGCAGTCACCATGGGGCTAGTTGTTCTGTTCATCGTGGAACATGCATTATATCTCAATGGTTTCACAGTATTTCATGAGACATGCTAAACTGAGGGGAGTCAAGGTATCATGCACTATTTCTCTCTAAAATAATCTTGTATTAGTCGTGACCGGGGACCCCTTGCAAGACTAAGCGCCCGTTTCAAGCAGTGTCACTATTAGAAACGTTGTGGGTTTTCTGAAGAAAATTGGCGTTAGCCAAGGAATGTGTTGAGGAGTATTACATTTCTGGTCTTACCTCAATAGGTGGAATGTTGTGTCTTCCAGAGAGTAGCATGTTATATGGCCTTTTAGTATCACCCTAGAGCAGTGAGCAGGTTGAAAGACTGAACTGCAGAACACAGGTGGCCCTCAGCTAGTTAATCAGGTTGGCCGAATTGTAAATCTATGGGGCATGCTGAGGTTGTCACAGAACACAAAGGGAGCCGCTGTTCTAAGCCACCAGCAAAGCGCAACCAGAAGTGTGATGGATTGCACTGGCAATGAAGGGTGAAGTGCACAGACAAGCTAAGGAAATGCCAAGCCAAGAGTATCAAGACAAAAGCAATGAGCTGAAATGAACTGACAGAACTAACAGGTTGCGCAGTTTAGGGTTGAGTTCAGCACTCCGGGGCAGGGAAGGGATCTGTGCTCATCAACAAGGAGACACTAGTCGCTCGGGTGTGGTTTATTGACGTGGGTCACCACCCCTACCATCACGTGAATACGTGCATATGTGTCTGCTGGCACTGCTGAGACATGGTGGCGCCAAGTGTTGTGCTACCTAACACGGGTGTCTGCAGCTGTCCTCATTGGCTTGAGGCCATCTGAAGAGAACGCACGGTTTGATCTTCAGCGCGCACTTAATTGAAACGAGAAGCAGAGGGGCACAGGTGCAGGTGTTATTTGTTGGCTCCAAGGGCGGGAGTTTAATTGAATGGCTGTACATCTTCTTGCACTCCTTCAGCCAGCCATTTCTTTTAGTTAACAGCCCTTTGAATTCTGAGACATGGAGTTTCCATATCAGCATTTCAAGTACAGACTGAAAAGTGCCAGCATACCAAGTGCTGGTGGCTAGAACACGGGCTGTCTGGAGGCGTCACCCATGGCACGGGTCTACCTGGCAGCTCTGTCGTCGCTGCTTTCTGGAGAGGGCCTTCAGATCAAACGGAAGTCGCTCTGTAGCATTCCGCTCTCGTGCACAAGGGCGACTGAAGGGAAAACAAGGTAGTTGAATTTCATTATGTGCTTATCCTGATCGAAGACAGCTGGACTCCTGTAAAAACCAGCGTTTAGCTGCAAGTGATAATTGTTTCCAGGCGGCAATGAAGAGGGTGTCAGGGTTACACTAATCTATAATCCATTTCCCTTCTCCCTGGTGCATTAGGGGAGAGCAGAGGTTCAAACAAATTGAGTTCGAGAAGAAGGCGACCCTGACTGAAGCATAGATACAGGTCTGAAGAGGGAAGAACTCTCAGGTCCACCACAGACGCTGGTCCAGGGGTCAGGCGAGTTCAGCTCTAGCACAGACGCTGGTCCAGGGGTCAGGCGAGTCCAGCTCTAGCACAGACGCTGGTCCAGGGGTCAGGCGAGTTCAGCTCTAGCACAGACACTGGTACAGGCGAGTTCAGCTCTAGCACAGACGCTGGTCCAGGGGTCAGGCGAGTTCAGCTCTAGCACAGACGCTGGTCCAGGGGTCAGGCGAGTTCAGCTCTAGCACAGACGCTGGACCAGGGGTCAGGCGAGTTCAGCTCTAGCACAGACGCTGGTCCAGGGGTCAGGCGAGTTCAGCTCTAGCACAGACGCCGGTCCAGGGGTCAGGCGAGTTCAGCTCTAGCACAGACGCCGGTCCAGGGGTCAGGCGAGTTCAGCTCTAGCACAGACGCCGTTCCAGGGGTCAGGCGAGTTCAGCTCTAGCACAGACGCTGGTCCAGGGGTCAGGTGAGTTCAGCTCTAGCACAGATGCTGGTCCAGGGTTCAGGCGAGTTCAGCTCTAGCACAAACGCCAGTCCAGGGGTCAGGCGAGTTCAGCTCTACCACAGACGCTGGTCCAGGGGTCAGGCGAGTTCAGCTCTACCACAGACGCTGGTCCGGGGGCCAGGCGAGTTCAGCTCTAGCACAGACGCTGGTCCAGGGGTCAGGCGAGTTCAGCTCTAGCACAGACGCTGGTCCAGGGGTCAGGCGAGTTCAGCTCTAGCACAGACGCTGGTCCAGGGGTCAGGCAAGTTCAGCTCTAGCCCAGATGCTGGTCCAGGGGCCAGGCGAGTTCAGCTCTAGCACAGACGCTGGTCCAGGGGTCAGGCGAGTTCAGCTCTAGCACAGACGCTGGTCCAGGGGTCAGGCAAGTTCAGCTCAAGCACAGACGCTGGTCCAGGGGCCAGGTGAGTTCAGCTCAAGCACAGACGCTGGTCCAGGGGCCAGGCGAGTTCAGCTCTAGCACAAATGGCCTCAGGTGTCAAGGATGCTCTACTGTAGCACATACGCAGGTTTTAGGAGTCAGGTGTCATGAGTGAAGCAATCTCAGCTCTAGCACAGATGCTAGTGTCATGAGTGAAGCGAGCTCAGCTCCAACACAGATGCTAGTGTCATGAGTGAAGCGAGCTCAGCTCCAACACAGATGCTGGTGTCATGAGTGAAACGAGCTCAGCTCTAGCACAGATGCTGGTGTCATGTGTGAAGCGAGCTCAGCTCTAGCACAGATGCTGGTGTCATGAGTGAAGCGAGCTCAGCTCCAGTACAGATGCTGGTGTCATGAGTGAAGCGAGCTCAGCTCTAGCACAGATGCTGATGTCATGAGTGAAGCGAGCTCAGCTCCAGCACAGATGCTGGTGTCATGAGTGAAGCGAGCTCAGCTCCAACACAGATGCTGGTGTCATGAGTGAAACGAGCTCAGCTCTAGTACAGATGCTGGTGTCATGTGTGAAGCAATCTCAGCTCCTGCACAGATGCTGGTGTCATGAGTGAAGCGAGCTCAGTTGTAGTACAGATGATGGTGTCAGGTGCCAATCATACTCCACTCTAGCACAGATCCTGGTCTCAGGAGTGAGGTGTCCAGAGTCAAGGCAGCTCCGCTCTAGCATAGATGCTGGTGTCATGAGTGAAGCAAGCTCAGCTCTAGCACAAATGTTGGTCTAATGAGTGAAGCGAGCTTATCTCTAGCACAAATGTTGGTCTCATGAGTGAAACAAGCTCATCTCTAGCACAGATGCTGGCCTCATGAGTGAAGCGAGCTCATCTCTAGCACAGATGTGAATCTCATGAGTGTAGCAAGCTCAGCTCTAGCACAGTTGCTGGTCTCATGAGTGAAGCGAGCTCCGCTCTAGCACAGATGCTGGTAACATGAGTGAAGCATGGGGAGATCTAGCACAGATGATGGACTCAGATGTCAGATGTCCAGTGTGAAAGAAGCTCAGCTCTAGCACAGATGCTGGTGTCATGAGTGTAGAGAGCTAAGCTCTGGCGTAGACGCTGGTGTCATGAGTGAAGCGAGCTCAGCTCTAGCACACTTGCTGGTCTCATGAGTGAAGCAAGCTCAGCTCTACCACAAATGTTGGTCTAATGAGTGTAGCAAGCTCAGCTCTAACACAGATGCTGGTGTCATGAGTGAAGAGAGCTCAGCTCTAGCACAGATGCTGGTATCATGAGTGAAGCATGCTCAGCTCTAGCACAGATTCGCGTCTCATGAGTGAAGCAACCTCAGGTCTAGCAGAACTCCTGGTCTCATGAGTGAAGCGAGCTCAGATCTAGCACAGATGCTGGTTTTAAGGAAATAGGCGTTTTGCAGGTTCTCCAATGCTGATGGTTTTGATTCTGAAAGTGAACTTAAGGCTTCTAACCAGGCCCTAGTGCCAGTGCTCTCTCCCCGAAATATTATGCATGTGAATTGACAACCCAAATGGTAAGGGATTTAACCCCCTTATAAGTCCCTAGTAAGTGGTACCCAGGGCATGGGAGTTAAAGGGGTCACCAGGGCTTGCAGCACTGATTGTGCCACACTGGATGGCACCCGGGCACCACCAGGTTGCTGGCCCCATTATGGTCCCACTGAAAAGTGTCATGCTTGGTATCAAACATCTTGTCTCATCAAGCCCTACTTTTTTCCAAAGTCAGATTTAATGTGACATACACCCAGGTGCCTGCATTAGAGTTTGCCCATCTCGCAGCCCTAGCCTTTCCTGTGCCCTGGCTGACAAACTACAGCTGCAAACCCCTTCTAAAGAGATAGACACGTACCCACTGTGGAAACACGGTAGAATCCTGAAGAGCCCTGGCATCACAAAATGGATGCTACCAGCACAGACACTGGGCTGCCCTCCTGCTGCTGACCGAAACTCGCAGTGGAGGAGGCCCAACAATAAGCATCCTGTCACAGGGAGGTGTAACCACCTTCCAGACAGGATTTAGTGTATTGGGGCTGGGTGGGTGCACTCCTAGAGTGCTTTGAAGTTCTGCACTGGGGGAGCAGCAGGCTCCTCTGTGCATATGCCAGCTCAAACCGGTTCAGGGGCTACCAGCCCCTGCTCTGGCACGAAACTGTACAAAGGGAAGTGGGTGTAGCCACCCACTCCCCTGACCCTCCCATAGGAGTGTTCATCGAGCTAGTCCCGCCCTTCCTTGTAGTATAAGTTAGGGAACCCTTGCCATTGGAAACTAGATATCCCTGGACAATGCTCTGAAGAAGAATCCTGGACCTTTGATGTTCCACTACCTTTGGAAGACTGAAGAATCTCCCTTGGAGTCAAGGAGTGACTCCCCTGCTTGGCAGGCACCAAAACTTTGCATCAATGGTCACAAACTTTCCCGCTCCCACCGGAGTCCGAAGTCCCTGCAGCCCTAAAAGTGGATTTCCTGACTTTTCGACAGCCATTGTGAGTCCCCAGTGAAGCTGAGGCGAGTGGACCCCACGAGTGATGAGGAACAGCAATACCCGGGTACCATGCACTATTGTCAAGTGCAACCCCTTCACAACGTTCTATGAACTTGTACTTTGGACCATGTGTGGCCCAAGCATCCAGCAGGATATCCTTTGAAAATCAGAAGCCTACCTTGTCCCGAGTGACCGTGGGCTCCTGTGAAGTGAATCCTCATGAGGCATCTTTGTGATCCCTTGCCGGTTGGCTTGTGGGTCCCCTGAAAACTTTTCCACAGAACCAAAGGGTTCCCTTGGTTGCTCAAGGCGTGCCCTGACTTACCCTTGCTGGGTGAGTCCCTCAGACTTTGCTGGTCTTCACTGCTGACTTTCTTCACTTTCCACAAGACTTGCTGTTGCCAAAGCTTGGTGGCTCCAATCCGGTTGCCGACACATCAGTAAGCTGCAGACTTTATGGGACACTCCGAATCCAGCTCCTGGTTGTCATCGACACCTCCTGGACATCGTGGCTGAAGAGTCAAGACACCCATGATCACCTGAAATCACCCGACATCTGTGGGCATCCAGCTTCCTGGCCCCGGGTCACTGACTAGTGACTTTGTACAACGTCTGCTCTGCTTTCACGTCTTCTTTCTTCAGAATCCAGCCTTGGATTCTACCGGACACTTCTCCTGTCTTCACAAGCAGCAAGTCTTCTTTGGCTCCCATTGAAAACGACGCCGCAACCCGACACCAAAAGACACCTATGCACCCGGCTTCCCTGGGTGAGGTAACTCGAGTACTCCGGTGCTCCTGTGTGTGTTGGCTCTAGAACTACTTACCCTGTAAGTGACTTGCTTGTAGAATCTCCCGAAGTATCCTATAACTTTAAAATTCCAACCGCGACTTGCTCCGTTGAAGTCTATTGGGATCCGCGGCTCTGTTCTCACACTACATGCGTCTGCCGTGGGTCCTTTACTTACCTGCCTTTGGTGGATTAGTGAGGCCCCAACGCTTCTGAAGACCATAGGCCTTCTCCCTCCTCAAGTCGTTCTTCTTATACCTCTTTTTTAGTATATGGTCTGGTACGCCCCTAGGGCCCCAGCCATATAAGTGCTTAATTTGTTGTGAAATGTTGATTTGTGCATATGTCCTTGACTTCTAATCTCATAAAGAGATTAGTAGAGTGTATCTAGAAATAAATACATATATATTTGATATATATACCTGTGTGGTGTCCTTTCATTTAGTGATTCAAGAGATTATAAGGTAAAACAAGCTGCTTTACATTCCTCTGAGACTTAGCATGAAGGCTGCTCTCCACAGCTACCACTAGGATAGCTTTCTTTAAAAGGTTGTCTTAAAGCTATCTACCATAAGAGTCGAATTGTACTGGTGCAAGGTGGCCACTTTAACTAGTGACCAGCATATACCAGGCCAACTTCTCACATTGGGGGGCAGCGTGTGGGATTACAGCTTGCCATTGTTTTACCAGAAAATCTCTATTTTAATTACTAACTGAAAACCACTAAAGGTACTCAAGGTAAATATAAAGTCAAGCTTAGTATCAACAAGTTCTACTGAACTGCTGTGAGTGAAGGGATAGCACACCCTTGCTACAGCTCAAGCTAGGATCAGTAGGCCACAAACTAGTGTAGGTAGTACAACACTGCATAACACTAGAATATCCTTAAGGGTTGGAGCCAGTGGGTCAACCCAGCCTCGGTATAAGGACATGACTTTCTTTGACTTGAAGCCATGTGTGCTGCAAGGCACCTGAGGATAGGACAGAGTCCCTCCACACTACACCTGATAGATCTGCTGACAGCAGATGATCTTAAGTTAGCTCTAGGAGCTAAGGGGTCTGAATCAGGGGGTGGGTCAGCCATAGTCTCTGGGTCAGATGATGAAAATCAGGATGACCTGGACTCTGTGGTTGAAGGGCCAGATCCACAGGGATCTGAAAAGGACAGAGGAATTCTCCCTAAGAGAACTGACAGAGTGGAAGAGAGGCATAGGTCCCCTTCAAGGGAATCTGACCACTCATATCACTCTGGCAGGGAATCTGTCCAGCAGAGGAACTTATATCTTCCTAGAAGAGAAACCTTCTCTGAAAGAATGTACAAACTGCTACAGTATGAGGAAGCAAGAGTTGCCCTCAAGGTCAAGCAGTTGGCATTAGATAGAGAAGCCTTTGAGCTCCAGAGAGCTTCTAGAAAAGAGGGGTTAGAACCCTCTGGTGGCAGCAACAGTGTCCCTAGAGTCAGAGATTACATTCCAGATCATAGGAACCTGTCCAAGGTTGTTCCTCCCTACCAGAGTGGGGATGATATCCACAAATGGATAACTGCTATGGAGAGGGCCTGTAGAGTACAACAGGTCCCCCAGAAACATTGGGCAGCAATCTTGTGGCTCTCCTTTTCTGATAAAGGTAGAGACAAGCTCCTCACTGTTAGATAAGAGGATGCTGATGATTATGAAGTCCTGAAGAGTGCATTAATAGATGGGTTTGGCTTAACCACTGAACAGTACAGGTTGAAGTTTAGAGACACACAGAAAGCACAGACTCAGGACTGGACTGACTTTGTAGATTGTGCAACCAAGGCTCTGGAGGGTTGGCTGGTTGGTAGTAGAGTTACTGATTTTAAGGAATTGTATAATCTTATGATGAGAGAACAGATCCTTAATAATTTCCAAAACCAGTTGTTGCATCAATACTTGGTGGGCTCTGATCTGACCTCTCCCCAAGAATTGGGAAAGAAGGAAGACAAATGGGTCAGAACCAGGGTGAGGCAGAAAACCCAGAACCAAGTGGGTGACACTAAGAAGCAAGATCCTAAAGGCACTGAGAAAGGTGGGGATAAGTCAAAAGACCAGAAGTCTTCACAAGGGCCCCAAAAATCTGCATCTGGTGGGGATTCACAGTCCAACAAAGGGAAAGGCCAAAAGAAGCCCTGGTGCAAATTCTGTAAACAGAAAGGGCACTGGACTTCTGACTGTAACAAGTCCAAAGACCAAACCACCACCACTCCTGCCCCTAAGGCAACTGTTCCCCCTAGTACAGCTACTGGTGGAGGTGGTAATCAGAATAAGGGTGTAGTAGGGTTGACCCTGGGTTCTGAAGTGGACTCTGGCCTAGTCAGAGTACCCACTCAAGCATTGCTGATTTGTGATGGAGACAATGATATGTCCTTCCTAGTGAGCCCCAGTAATCTGGGCAAATACAAACAGCAGCCTGTAATAAATGGCAAACAGGCTTTGGCATTCAGGGACACAGGTGCTAGTGTCACAATGGTGGCAGAGGATCTTGTGGACCCTGGGCAGATCATCCTGGGTGAAATGTACCAGGTTACCAATGCAAGCAATGTCAAGACCAACCATAGTCTGGCAGTTGTGAATTTCTCCTCGGGAGGGGTAACTGGCCTCAAGAAGGTAGTAGTCAGTGCAGACCTCCCTGTCGAATGTCTATTGGGTAATGATCTAGAGACTTCAGCCTGGTCTGAAGTAGAGTTATGGACTCATGCTGAGATGTTGGGCATACCTGCAGAGGTATTTGCTGTGACCAGGTCACAGGCCAAAATGCATAAAGCTGAACCAGCTCTGGATCCTGAAACTATAGACCAGATGTTACCCAAGAGGAGGAACAGTAGGGTTAAGGCAGTGCCTTCCCTTCTGTCTCAGATCACATACTCCCCTCCTGAGGGAGGAGAAGCAGATCCTGAAGAAGGAACTGCCCCAGAGGGACTTGAGCCTGATCAGGTTGAGTTCTTGGGGGCAGGGTGCCCTTCTAGGGAAGATCTGAGCAAGGAGCAACAGTGCTGCCCCTCTCTTGAACCCCTTAGACAGCAGGCTGCCGCTGAGGCTGCTGGGAGTGCTAGTGGGTCCCATAAAGTTGATTGGGATGAGGGACTCCTATATTCTGAGGCTAGAGATCCTACCCCTGGAGCCACCAGGAGGTTGGTAATACCTCAGAAGTTTAGGGGGTTCCTCTTGACCCTAGCACATGACATCCCTTTAGCAGGACAGTTGGGCCAAAACAAGACCTGGGACAGGCTTGTTCCACATTTTCATTGGCCACATATGTCAGAGGAAACCAAGGAGTTTTGTTGCTCCTGTGTCACTTACCAAGCCAGTGGCAAGTCAGGTGGCACAACAAAGTCCCCCCTGACACCACTACCTGTGGTGGGAGTACCCTTTGAAAGGGTAGGGATTGACATTGTTGGTCCCCTTGACCCTTCAACAGCATCTGGGCACAGGTTTATCCTGGTGGTAGTGGATCATGCCACCAGGTACCCAGAAGCAATTCCCCTGAGGACCACCACAGCCCATGTGGTGGCAAGAGCCCTCATTGGAGTTTTCTCCAGAGTGGGTTTCCCAAAGGAGGTCATATCTGACAGAGGTACCAACTTCATGTCAGGATATCTAAAAGCAATGTGGAAGGAGTGTGGTGTAAATTATAAATTCTCTACCCCCTATCACCCAAAATGCAATGGGTTAGTTGAACGCTTCAACAACACCCTAAAGTGAATGATTAAAGGCCTCCCAGAAACGCTTAGGCGAAAATGGGACCTTTTACTTCCCTGCCTTCTGTTTGCATACAGAGAGGTTCCATAGAAGGGGGTTGGTTACAGCCCATTTGAACTTCTGTTTGGGCATCCTGTAAGAGGTCCATTATGTTTGGTGAAGGAGGGCTGGGAGTTACCTCTCAAACCTCCCAAACAGGATGTGATGGACTATGTACTTGGTCTCTGCTCCAGGATGGCTGAATACCTGAAGAAGGCAACTAAAACCTGGAGGCCAGCCAAGAACTACAAAAAACTTGGCATGACCAAAAGGCTGTGCTGACTGTATACCAGCCAGGACAGAAAGTGTGTGTGTTGGAGCCTGTGGCCCCAGCAGCAGTCCAAGACAAATGGAGTGGCCCCCATACAATTTTTGAGAAAAAGGGAGAAGTCACCTATCTGGTGGATCTTGGAACTCCCAGGAGCACCCTTAGGGTGTTCCATGTCATCAGATTGAAACCATATGTTGGCAGGGCTGACATGGGCTTGCTCATGGCAACTGATGAGGAACAGGAGGAGGAGAGTGACCCTCTCCCTGAACTGCCCTCCCAGAACCCTGATGATGGGTTAGTAGATGGTGTTGCTTTGGTAAGCAGACTCACTGACCATCAGCAAACTGAATGCAGACAGTTTTGCAACAGTTTACACATATGTTTAGCCTGGCCCCTAGTCAGACTTCCTGGTGCACCCATGAGGTGGACACCTGAGACAGTCTGCCTGTCAAGAGTAAAATCTACAGGCAACCTGACCATGTCAGGGACTGCATCAGGACTGAAGTCCAGAAAATGTTGGAACTAGGTGTGATTGAGCCTTCAGATAGCCCTTGGGCTAGTCCAGTAGTCCTAGTACCCAAACCTAATACCAAGGGTGGTAAGAAAGAGATGAGGTTTTGTGTGGACTACAGAGGCCTCAATGCAGTTACCAGGACTGATGCCTATCCAATTCCTAGGGCAGATGAACTGATCGATACTTTGGCCTCAGCCAAGTATCTGAGTACATTTTACCTAACAGCTGGCTACTGGCAGATCAGGTTAGCTGAGGATGCCAAGGCCAAAACTGCATTTTCAACCCCTGGTGGGCACTACCACTTTGTGGTGATGCCCTTTGGTTTGAAGAATGCACCTGCCACTTTTTAGAGGTTGGTGAACAAAGTTCTGACAGGTATGGAAACGTATTGCTCAGCTTATCTAGATGATATTGCTGTCTTTAGTTCCACCTGGCAGGATCACCTGGTCCACCTCAGAAATGCTTTGGAGGCCCTGCAAAAAGCAGGCCTCACTATCAAGGCGACTAAGTTCCAGATAGGGCAGAGTCAGGTTGTATACCAGGGCCACCTTGTAGGTGGAGGCCAGGTTCAGCCTTTACAGAGCAAAATCCAAACCATCATGGAATGGGCTGCTCCAACCACCCAGACACAGGTGAGAGCCTTTTTGGGCCTGACTGGGTACTATAGGAGGTTTGTTAAGAGATATGGATCTATAGTGACCCCCTTAAATGATCTTACCTCAAAGAAAATGCCAAAAAAGGTTCAGTGGACAGCTAACTGTCAGAAGGCATTTGAAGACCTAAAGCAGGCCATGTGCACTGCCCCCATCTTACAGAGTTCAGACTACACCAAAAAGTTAATTGTCCAAACAGATGCTTCTGAGCTGGATTTGGGAGCGGTACTGTCTCAAGTGAATGATGAAGGTCAAGACCAGTCAGTAGCTTTTATAAGCAGAAGTCTGACCCCTAGAGAGAAATGTTGGTCAGCTATAGAGAGGGAGGCCTTTGCTGTGGTGTGGGCCCTGAAGAAGGTGAGGCCATACTTGTTTGGCACTCACTTCATAGTTCAGACTGACCACAAGCCCATCCTATGGCTTAAACAGAATAAAGGTGAAAACCCAAAACTTTTAAGGTGGTCCATTCCCCTACAGGGGATTTACTATACAGTGGAACACAGACCTGGGACCCAACATGCCAATGCAGATGGACTCTCAAGGTATTTCCACTTAGATCACGAAGACTCAACTGGTCAAGGTTAGTTTAGTGTCCCTACATTGGGGGGCGGGGGGGGGTGTAGGAGAGTAGGATCTGCACTTATGTTGCCCCCACTTTTTTTCTGATGTTAACACTGGTTTCTGGCTATAGTCTGTCTGGGACCCTGCTAATCAGGGCCCCAGCCTCTCTGTTCTCTCTAAACAACTTGGAGTGCATATTAGATGCACCAGTGATTGGATACTGTGGTACCTTATGAGCCCCTAGTATATGGTAGCTTAGGTACCAAGGGCATAGGTACTTCACAGGTCTACCAGGGGCTGAAGCATGTATTATGCCACCCCTAGGAAGCAGACTAAATCTGACACCACAGGCCTGCTACTGCAGCCTGGATGAGGTAGTGTTAGCACCCCTCACTGAGGTATAGGTTCACTATATCTCACCTTACACACACATATAAACCTATCAGTCACCCCTAAGGCAGGTCCTATCAATCCTGAGGGCAGGGTGCTTGGTTTCCATGTGAGGGGTGCCTCTGCCTGAGCAGGGTCCCTCTGCAGCTCTCAGAGTCCATTCTCTGTAGCTGTTTGTGGATGCGGTTAAACCATATACTCTTAAGTGCATTATAACCTCGCGGTAAATGCTAACTCTGGGCTGGCTGCATCAAAACATGTTGTGTTTGGTATCAAACGCTTTGGAATCATACCCCCACACCCGTACCTGGTGTGGGAGTATGATCCCACCCTTCTAGAGGGATAGACATGTACCCACTGTGGAAACATGGTAGAATCCTGAAGAGCCCTGGCATCACAAAATGGATGTCACCAGCACAGACACTGAGCTGCCCTCCTGCTGCTGACCGAAACTCATAGTGGAGGAGCCCCAACAATAGGCATTCTGTCACAGGGAGGTGTAACCACCTTCCAGACAGAATTTAGTGTATTGGGGCTGGGTGGGTGCACTCCTAGAGTGCTTTGAAGTTCTGCACTGGGGGAGCAGTAGGCTCCTCTGTGCATATGCGAGCTCAAACCAGCTCAGGGGCTACCAGCCCCTGCTCTGGCGTGAAACTGGACAAAGGGAAATGGGTGTAGCCACCCACTCCCCTGACCTTCCCATAGGAGTGGTCATAGAGTAAGTCCCTCCCTTCCTTGCAGTATAAGTTAGGGAATCCTTGCCATTGCAAACTAGATATCCCTGGACGAAGCTCTGAAGAAGAATCCTGGACCTTCGACGTTCCACTACCTTTGGAAGACTGAAGAATCTCCCTTGGAGTCAAAGAGTGACTCCCCTGCTTGGCAGGCACCAAAACTTTGCATCAACAGTCGCAAACTTTCCCGCTCCCACCAGAGTCTGAAGTCCCTGCAGCCCCAGTAATACATTTTCTAACTTCTCAACAGCCATTGTGAGTCCCCAGCGAAGCTGAGGCGAGTGGACCCCACGAGTGACGAGGAACAGCAATACCCAGGTACCCTGCACTATTGTCGAGTGCAACCCCTTCACAATGTTCTACGAACTTGTGCTTTGGAGCACGTGGGCCCAAGCCTCCAGCAGAATTTTCTTTGAAAAGCAGAGGCCTACCTTGTCCCGACTGACCGTGGGCTCCTGTGAAGTGAATCCTCACTAGGCATCTTTGCGATCCCTTGCTGGTTGGCTTGTGGATCCCCTGAAGACTTTTCCACAGAACCAAAGGGCTCCCCTTGTTGCTCCATACCTGCCCTGACTTACCGTCACTGGGTGAGTCCCTCAGAGCTTGCTGGTCTGCACCGCTGACTTTCTTCACTTTCCACAAGACTTGCTGTTGCCAAGTCTTGTTGGCTCCAATCTGGTTGCCGACACCTCAGTAACCTGCAGACTTCATGGGGCACTCCGAATCCAGCTCCTGATTGTCGTCGACACCTCTTGGACCTCGTGGCTGAAGAGTGAAGACACCCGTGATCACCTGAATTCACCCGACATCTGTGGGCATCCAGCTTCCTGGCCCCGGGTCACTGGCTAGTGACTTTGAACACTGTCTCCTCTGCTTTCAGGTCTTCTTTCTTCAGAACCCAGCCTTGGATTCCACAGGGCACTTCTCCTGTCTTCACAAGCAGCAAGTCTTCTTTGTCTCCCATTGAAAACAACGCAGCGATCCGACACCAAAAGACACCTATGCACCCGGCTTCCATGGGTGAGGTAACTCGAGTACTCTGGTGTTCCTGTGTGTGTTGGCTCTAGAACTACTTACCCTGTAAGTGACTTGCTTGTAGACTCTCCCGAAGTATCCTATAACTTTAAAATTCCAACCGCGACTTGCTCCATTGAAGTCTATTGGGAGCCGCGGCTGTGATCTCACACTGCATGCGTCTCCCGTGGGTCCTTTACTTACCTGCCTTGGGTGGATTAGTGAGGCCCCAGTGCTTCTGAAGACCATAGGCCTTCTCCCTCCTCAAGTCATTCTTCTTATACCTCTTTTTTAGTATATGGTCTGGTATGCCCCTAGGGCCCCAGCCATATAAGTGCTTAATTTGTTGTGAAATGTTGATTTGTGCATATGTCCTTGACTTCTAATCTCATAAAGAGATTAGTAGAGTGTGTCTAGTAATAAATACATATATATTTTATATATATACCTGTCTGGTGTCCTTTCATTTAGTGATTCAAGAGATTATAAGGTGAAACAAGCTGCTTTACATTCCTCTGAGACTTAGCCTGAAGGCTGCTCTCCACAGCTACCACTAGGATAGCTTTCTTTAAACGGTTGTCTTAAACCTATCTACCATAAGAGTCTAATTGTACTGGTGCAAGGTGGCCACTTTAACTAGTGACCAGCATATACCAGGCCAACTTCTCACACCCCTTTCAGGATGTGTGAATTCTCTCAGGAGTCAGAAACAAAGGCCTGTCTGGGTGGGAGGTGTCACATCCCTCACTGACAGTATGGCTAGTGAAGTGGCACATCAAGGCGCTGAGCTTCTATTCACCCACTGCCTTTGATATGCAATCAGGCTTCCTCAGGCTTCCTCTCAGAGGACAAATTAGCCACCCCATGCCATAGGCAATTTAGCAACCAGGGCAGGTAGGAAAAGTATGTAGTCAGAAGGCTAGCTACAGCCCTAAGTTGTCTAACCTGGTCTGTACAGCCGAAGAAGGGTTCTGCCATTTTTAAAAGTGGCAGAATAGAGGCTTCTGAGTAGAAAAAGGTGCCACCCTCCACAGGAAGAGGTCACCTCAGAGGCAGGCTAGCCACTGGGGCTAGTATCTCATTGGCTACTAGCATCCACACCCCATTAAATCTAGGATTTAAAGAGCTCCCCTGGTACCAGAACCTCACATCTGATCGACTTGCAACAAAAGGACAAAGAAAAGACCAGAGTCTGCCACTTCAGTACCTCCACAAACAAAAGGCACCAAGCACTGCAAATGTGGCAACCACCCTGCAACTGCATGACTACAACTCGTCCTGTACCAGAGACGAGTTCAAAAGGAAAGAGAAACCACTCTGTAAGCCAAAGGCAACTCAAAAACTCCCTTGGACTAGAGGTACTAGTCCCTTGCAGCCTGCAGGCAAGACCACTCCCGGAACCAGAGAATCACTGGCCTGCTAAGGGAATCATCCAAAAGTAAATGGTCTAGTGCATTGAAAGAAACATAGTCCTGACCTCCAGCAAGTTTCAGGTGGCTGCCGTTTTCTCCCGGACGTCAAAGTGACAGAAGGCTGAGCTTGCCGCTGCCAAGGCTTGTAGGAGGATAGTCCAGCTACCACGACCTTTGTTCGGCATTGTGGCTCAAGGGAACTCCACAGAATCTTCAACCTAATGCCTCGTAGCCCTGTTGTCGAGTGTTTGCACCCAATGCCTCCTCAAAACCGTCTAAGTGGTAAAATCATAGAATTTGCAACTCCCACTTCATCACTAGGGACTGCCAGGGCAACTCTGCATCCCAGCCCTACGAGCCAGGCAAAAATCAAGTGACTGTCCTAGCTTGGTCCCACTGAACTGGACCTGCAAACAACCGATTGTCACTCATATTTTTCCCCATTGACCGCAACGCAAAACTTTTGCAAAAGTGAAATACACGTATTTAGTTTAATTCATATTTCTGGTTATACTCATGTAATTGTGTTCATTTTAGTTTGAATATTTATATAAAAATCTGAATTATATTTATAAATTGCTACTAGATTTATTTGGAGTCGTGTCAATTGCTTATCATCCATTCTCTGAAATGCTTAAGATGTGTTTTTCTAGTAAAGCCTGACTGATGAAAGTTTTAACAGGTCCCAACTTTCAAATAAAAGGTTAGTGCACAATGGAGGCTGACAAGAACATCGACCTGTCCCTCCCCCCAGCTCTGAAGATCAGTGATCTGAGAGCCTTGAGAAAAATGAGGGGAATTGGCTTTAGAACACCAGCCAAACAGGAGGACCTTGAGAAAGCCCTCAGCGCCTATGAGAAGGGAAGGCCATTCCTCAGAAGAAGTTGCTCAGAGCATAAATATGATGCCCAGGCTGAAGTAGAAGATGATGGGGGAGAGCGTGAAGACCAAAACTCTGTACCCATCCTCAGACCCCATTCACCAGCAGGAAGTGACAGAAGTCCCTCTGGTAACATCCCTACGGGTAAGGTGTTAGATAGCCTTGAGGAAGAGCTGGACCTCCTCTCACTAGAGGAGAAAAATATTGACATTGAAGAAAGGAGACTAGCCCTAAAAGAAAGAAGGGTCAAAATCAGATTAAAGCCTACAGATAATGGTGGCAGCCAAGTAAATAGAAAACAAGAGGACAATTTTGACCCAAGATCCCCAAAGGGATTGTCCCCAGGTTTAGAATGCTGGCGTCCTGCTTACTGCATCAGCATGATCTCATCTGCTCCACCAGCATGCTCCCTCCCTACTACACCAATATGCTGCAAACCTAGTAGACTAATATGCTCTCGCCTACTACACCAGCATGATCCCACCCTGGTAGGGCAGCATGCCCCCACAGTTCTACACCAACATGATACCAACCTGGGATACTAGCATGCTCTTGTCCTACTACACCAGCATGATCCCAACCTGGTACACCAGCATTCTCCCACCTATTACACCAGGATGATCCCAACCTGGTAGAACAGCATGCTCCCCCCCTTACACAAGCATGATCCCATCCTGGTAGAACACCATGCTCCACCTACTACACCAGCACAACCCCACCCTGGTAGACCACCATGCTCCCACCCTACTACACCAGCATGATCTCATTCTGGAAGTCTAGCATGCTCCCACATACTATCACAGCATGAACTCATCCTGGTAAACTAGCATGCTCCCTCCTTACTACACCAGCTTGTTCCCATCCTGGAAGACCAGCATGCTCCCTCCATACTAAACCACCATGATCCCATCCTGCTACATTAGTATGCTCCAGCCCTACTAAACTGCACCGGCATGATCCAACTTGGTTAGACCAGCATGCACCGGTCCTGCTACACCCGCATGTTCCTATCCTGGTACACTAGCATGCTCCCCCCTACTACACCAGCATGATCCCACCCTGGTAGACTAGCATGCTCCGTCCCTACTACACAGCATGATCCCACCGTGGTAGACCAGCATGCTTCCTCCCTACTTCACGAGCATGAACCCGTCCTGGTAGACCAGCATGCTCCCTCCCTACTACACCAGCATGATCCCATCCTGGTAGACCAGCATGCTCCCACCTACTTCACATGCATGATCCCAACCTGGTAGACTAGCATGCTCCCTCCCTACTACACCAGCATGACACCATCCTGGTAGACTAGCATGCTCCCACCTACTACACCGGCATAATCCCATCCTGGTAGACCAGCATGCTCCCGCCTACTACACCAGCATAATCCCATCCTGGTAGACCAGCATGCTCCCACCTACTTCACATGCATGATCCCACCCTGGTAGACTAGCATGCTCCCTCCCTACTACACCAGCATGATCCCATACTGGTAGACTAGCATGCTCCCACCTACTACACCAGTATGATTCCGTCCTGGTTGACTAGCATGCTCTCTCACTACTACACCAGCACAATTCTATCCTGGTAGATCAGCAAGCTCACTCCCTACTACACCAGCATGATCCCATCCTTGTAGACCAGCATGTTCCCACCTACTTCACCAGCATGATCCCATCCTAATAGACTAGCATGCTCCCACCTACTTCACATGCATGATCCCATCCTGGTTGACTAGCATGCTCCGTCCCTACTACACTAGCACAATCCCATCCTGGTAGACCAGCATGCTCACACCTACTACACCAGCATGCTCCCTCCCTACTACACCGGCTTGCTCCCTCCCTACTACACCAGCATGATCCTGTTCTGGTAGACCAGCATGCTCCCACCTACTTCACATGCATGATCCCATCCTGGTAGAATAGCATGCTCCCTCCCATCTACACCAGCATGATCCCAAACTTGTAGACCAGCATGCTCACTCCCTACAATACCAGCATGATCCCACCCTGGTAGACTAGAATGCTACCTCCCTACTACACCAGCATGATATTATCCTGGTAGACTAGCATGCTCCTGCCTACTACACCAGCATGATCCCATACTGGTAGACCAGCGTGCTCCCACCTACTTCACATGCATGATCCCACCCTGGTAGACTAGCATGCTCCCTCCCTACTACACCAGCATGATCCCATCCTGGTAGACTAGCATGCTCCCACCTACTACACCAGTATGATTCCGTCCTGGTTGACTAGCATGCTCTCTCACTACTACACCAGCACAATTCTATCCTGGTAGATCAGCAAGCTCACTCCCTACTACACCAGCATGATCCCATCCTTGTAGACCAGCATGTTCCCACCTACTTCACATGCATGATCCCATCCTGGTTGACTAGCATGCTCCGTCCCTACTACACTAGCACAATCCCATCCTGGTAGACCAGCATGCTCCCACCTACTACACCAGCATGCTCCCTCCCTACTACACCGGCTTGCTCCCTCCCTACTACACCAGCATGATCCTGTTCTGGTAGACCAGCATGCTCCCACCTACTTCACATGCATGATCCCATCCTGGTAGAATAGCATGCTCCCTCCCATCTACACCAGCATGATCCCGAACTTGTAGACAGGCATGCTCACTCCCTACAATACCAGCATGATCCCACCCTGGTAGACTAGAATGCTACCTCCCTACTACACCAGCATGATATTATCCTGGTAGACTAGCATGCTCCTGCCTACTACACCAGCATGATCCCATACTGGTAGACCAGCGTGCTCCATCCACACTACACCAGCATGATCCCACCCTGGTAGACTAGCATGCTCTCTCCATACTTCACCAGCATGATCCCGTTCTGTTAGACCAGCATGTTCCCACCTACTTCACCAGCATGATCCCATCCTAATAGACTAGCATGCTCCCACCTACTTCACATGCATGTTCCCACCTACTTCACCAGCATGTTCCCTCCCTACTAGACCAGCATGATCCCACCTATTTCACCAGCATGATCCCACCCTGGTAGACTAGCATGCTCCCTCCCTACTACACCAGCATGATCCCATTCTTGTAGACCAGCATGCTCCCTCCCTACTACACCAACATGATCCCGACCTGGTAGACTGGTATGCTCCTTCCCTACTACACAAGCATGATCATATCCTGGTAAACTAGCATACTCCCTTCCTACTACAACAGCATGATTCCGTCCTGGTAGACTAGCATGCTCCCTCACTCCTACACCATCATGATCTTATCCAGTTAGACCAGCATGCTCACTCCCTACAACACCAACATGATTGTGCCCTGGTAGACTAGCATGCTCACTCCCTATAAACCTGCATGATTCCGTCCTGGTAGACTAGCATGCTCCGTCCCTACTACACCAGCATGATCCCATCCTGGTAGACTAGCATGCTCCCTTCCTACTTCACCAGGATGATCCCATCCTTGTAGACCACCATGCTACCTCCCTACTACACCAGCATGATCTTATCCTGGTAGATCAGCATGCTCACTCCCTACAACAACAACATGATCGTGTCCTGGTAGACTAGCATGCTCACTCTCTACTACACCAGCATGATTCTGTCCTAGTAGACTATCACGCCCCATCCCTACTACACCAGCATGATCCCATCCTGGTAGACCTGCATGCTCCCTCCCTACTACACCAGCATGATCCCATCCTTGTAAACCAACATGCTCACTTCCTACTACACCAGCATGATGCTGTCCTGGTAGACTAGCATGCTCCTGCCTACCACACCAGCACAATCCTATCCTGGTAGACCTGCACGCTCCCTCACTACTACACCAGCACGATGCTATCCTGGTAGACCTGCACGCTCCCTCACTACTACACCATCCTGATGCTATCCTGGCAGACCAGCATGCTCCCTCACTACTACACCAGCACGATGCTATCCTGGTAGACCAGCATGTTCCCTCACGACTACACCAGCATGATGCTGTCCTGGTAGACTTCCATGCTCCCTCCCTACTACACCAGCATGATCCCATCCTGGTAGACTAGCATGCTCCCGCCTACTACGTCAGAATGGTCCCATCCTGGCAGACTAGCATGCTCCCTCCCTACTACACCAGCATGATCCTATCCTTATACACCAGCATGCTCACTCCCTACTACACCAGCATGATGCTCCCTCCCTACTACACAAGCATGATCCCATCCTGGTAGACCCGCATGCTCCCTCCCTACTATAACCAGCATGATCCCATCCTGGTAGACCCGCATGCTCCCTCCGTACTACACCAGTATGATCCCATCCTTGTAAACTAGCATGCTCACTCCTTACAACACCAACACGATCGATCCCATCCTTGTAGACCAGCATGCTCACGCCTACTACACCAGCATGCTCCCTCCCTACTACACAAGCATGATCCCGTCCTGGTAGACGAACATGCTCCCTCCCTACTACACAGCACAATCCTGTCCTTGTAGACCATCATGTTCCCTCCCTACTACACCAGCATGTTCCCGTCCTGGTAAACTGCCATGCTCCATCCCTACTACACCAGCACGATCTCATCCTGGTAGACCACCATGCCCCCTCCCTACTACACCAGCATGATTCCATCCTGGTAGACTAGCATGCTCCCTCAGTACAACACCAGCATGATCCCACCCTGGTAACCCACCATGCTCACTCCCTACTACACCAGAATGATCCCGTCCTGGTACACTGGCATGCTTCCGCCTACTACACCAGCACAATCCTATCCTGGTAGACCAGGATGCTCCCTCCCTACTACACCAGCATGATCCCATCCTGGTAGACTAGCATGCCCCCTCACTACTACACCAGCATGATCCTATCCTTGTAGACCAGCATTCTCCCTCCCTACTACACCAGCATGATCCTGTCCTGGTAGACTAGCATGCTCCTGCCTACCACACCAGCACAATCCTATCCTGGTAGACCTGCACGCTCCCTCACTACTACACCAGCACGATGCTATCCTGGTAGACCAGCATGTTCCCTCGCTACTACACCAGCATGATCTTGTCCTGGTAGACCAGCATGCTCCCTCACTATTACACCACCATGATGCTGTCCTGGTAGACCAGCATGCTTCCTCACTACTGCACCAGCATACTCTTATCCTGGTAGACCATCGTGCTCCCTCCCTACTACACCAGCATGATCCCATTCTTGTAGACCAGCATGCTCCCTCCCTACTACACCAACATGATCCCGACCTGGTAGACTGGTATGCTCCTTCCCTACTACACAAGCATGATCATATCCTGGTAAACTAGCATACTCCCTTCCTACTACAACAGCATGATTCCGTCCTGGTAGACTAGCATGCTCCCTCACTCCTACACCATCATGATCTTATCCAGTTAGACCAGCATGCTCACTCCCTACAACACCAACATGATTGTGCCCTGGTAGACTAGCATGCTCACTCCCTATAAACCTGCATGATTCCGTCCTGGTAGACTAGCATGCTCCGTCCCTACTACACCAGCATGATCCCATCCTGGTAGACTAGCATGCTCCCTTCCTACTTCACCAGGATGATCCCATCCTTGTAGACCACCATGCTACCTCCCTACTACACCAGCATGATCTTATCCTGGTAGATCAGCATGCTCACTCCCTACAACAACAACATGATCGTGTCCTGGTAGACTAGCATGCTCACTCTCTACTACACCAGCATGATTCTGTCCTAGTAGACTATCACGCCCCATCCCTACTACACCAGCATGATCCCATCCTGGTAGACCTGCATGCTCCCTCCCTACTACACCAGCATGATCCCATCCTTGTAAACCAACATGCTCACTTCCTACTACACCAGCATGATGCTGTCCTGGTAGACTAGCATGCTCCTGCCTACCACACCAGCACAATCCTATCCTGGTAGACCTGCACGCTCCCTCACTACTACACCAGCACGATGCTATCCTGGTAGACCTGCACGCTCCCTCACTACTACACCATCCTGATGCTATCCTGGCAGACCAGCATGCTCCCTCACTACTACACCAGCACGATGCTATCCTGGTAGACCAGCATGTTCCCTCACGACTACACCAGCATGATGCTGTCCTGGTAGACTTCCATGCTCCCTCCCTACTACACCAGCATGATCCCATCCTGGTAGACTAGCATGCTCCCGCCTACTACGTCAGAATGGTCCCATCCTGGCAGACTAGCATGCTCCCTCCCTACTACACCAGCATGATCCTATCCTTATACACCAGCATGCTCACTCCCTACTACACCAGCATGATGCTCCCTCCCTACTACACAAGCATGATCCCATCCTGGTAGACCCGCATGCTCCCTCCCTACTATAACCAGCATGATCCCATCCTGGTAGACCCGCATGCTCCCTCCGTACTACACCAGTATGATCCCATCCTTGTAAACTAGCATGCTCACTCCTTACAACACCAACACGATCGATCCCATCCTTGTAGACCAGCATGCTCACGCCTACTACACCAGCATGCTCCCTCCCTACTACACAAGCATGATCCCGTCCTGGTAGACGAACATGCTCCCTCCCTACTACACAGCACAATCCTGTCCTTGTAGACCATCATGTTCCCTCCCTACTACACCAGCATGTTCCCGTCCTGGTAAACTGCCATGCTCCATCCCTACTACACCAGCACGATCTCATCCTGGTAGACCACCATGCCCCCTCCCTACTACACCAGCATGATTCCATCCTGGTAGACTAGCATGCTCCCTCAGTACAACACCAGCATGATCCCACCCTGGTAACCCACCATGCTCACTCCCTACTACACCAGAATGATCCCGTCCTGGTACACTGGCATGCTTCCGCCTACTACACCAGCACAATCCTATCCTGGTAGACCAGGATGCTCCCTCCCTACTACACCAGCATGATCCCATCCTGGTAGACTAGCATGCCCCCTCACTACTACACCAGCATGATCCTATCCTTGTAGACCAGCATTCTCCCTCCCTACTACACCAGCATGATCCTGTCCTGGTAGACTAGCATGCTCCTGCCTACCACACCAGCACAATCCTATCCTGGTAGACCTGCACGCTCCCTCACTACTACACCAGCACGATGCTATCCTGGTAGACCAGCATGTTCCCTCGCTACTACACCAGCATGATCTTGTCCTGGTAGACCAGCATGCTCCCTCACTATTACACCACCATGATGCTGTCCTGGTAGACCAGCATGCTTCCTCACTACTGCACCAGCATACTCTTATCCTGGTAGACCATCGTGCTCCCTCCCTACTACATTAGCATGATCCCATCCTTGCTGCACTAGCTGCACTAGCATGCTCCCACCCTACTACTCGAGCACGATCCCATCCTGGTAGACAAGCATGCTCCCTCCCTACTACACTAGCATGATCCCATCCTTGCTGCACTAGCATGCTCCCGCCCTACTTCACCAGCATGATCTCTTCCTGGTAGACCAGCATCCTCCCTCACTACTACTACAGCATGATCCCATCCTGGTAGACAAGCATGCTCCCTCCCTACTACATTATCATGATCCCATCCTTGCTGCACTAGCATGCTCCCACCCTACTACTCAAGCACGATCCCATCCTGGTAGACTAGCTTGCTTCCGCCCTACTTCATTAGCATGATCCCATCCTGGTAGACCAGCGTGCTCCCTCCCTACTACTCCAGCATGATCCCATCCTGGTAGACTGGTATGCTCCCACCCTAGTTACTGCATCAGCATGGTCCCTCCCTGCTGTGCCAGCCTGCTGCCGTTCTGAAATCGAAGGCCACCTCACCAACGGGGCGAGATTCGAGAAAGCATCACAGTTCCTCTTAGACATGGTTGCTGACACTGCCAGCCTGCGTGGCACTGCATGCCAAGAGTGAGAGCAGTTTACTCCAGTCCACCAATTACCGTTTTCCACCGCTGAGTTAAGACGCTCTGAGTACAGCTGCAGGCCTCACCACCCCCGCGGAGAGTCTTACATGCCCCCCAGGCCTGACCATGCAGCTGCTTCAGGGATGTCTCAGTGTTTGCTGGGGGGAGGGAGAGGGGTTAGAAAAGGATATGTCCGGGTCCCTGGAAGCAGGCCAGAGGCAAATTAGATGCAGAGATTTATGGCAGGGGCATAAACCGGGGAATGTGTCTGTACTTCCATACCAAGGGTCGCCTTTTTGTAATATAATATGACATGTTATTACTTAATAATCGAAACTTCTCGTGTTTGCTGGAGCCTGCTGTGAACCGGTGCATTATTGATTCCTCGTGGACGGCCTGAGAGCTCTCAATGACATTTCAAGCCACCCTCACTGCATATTAGGGCTTTACTGTGCCCCCCCCCACCCCCCTCTGCCAAGTCCCAGATGCCCCAGCCAGGATGAAACCATTTGTTTCTGTACCGCTTTCACGGGGGTGGCAGACCTAAAGTTTACAGTAGATGTGACTGTGAGGTTAACCGCCTCCCTGCTACCACTGGAGGTGGCTGATCCGCAGAGGGTGGCAGACATTAAAGTTTTATACAAGTTTTAAGGACTTGGTGCTTTCTGTCATGTTATTACATATAACACAGCTCTCCCGAATCACCTGCCTCTCATGAAAAAAATCACCATGCCACCATGAAGCATAAGAGTTCATTTTATTAGGACAGGGTTACAAAACAGTATTCAACCTCAAAACAGCATTAGCATAGCGTCAAACTTTTTGATACCCCATCCCCTTCTTCACCCCAAGAGTCTCACCACTCCTAAGCTTTCAGCCCAATGCCCCAGATCTTGCGTCCTCCTTACCCCTTACACTCCTGACCACCTTCCATTCCCCAATCGCTCTCTCTCTCTTCCCTACCAAACACCCTCGAATGAAGCCTCCTTTTCCTGTTCCAAGAATTCCACACACTGTCTTCATCTGCCCGTGCTCCCCTCACGCTCCCCCCGAGAGGTGGATACACCTGCATCTGACTCTCCACCACCTCAACTACCACCATCCTCCCTACAACATGTCCTCTCAGGTTGTAGGGACGTCTCACCTGTCCTACTATTGCATTCACTGTTGAAACAGCAGTTCCCCACCACTCCAATGAATTTTGTAGGGTGGGTGGGTGGTCCTTCTTTTCTCATCCACCACCTGGTCGTGCATAGGAGTCAGGAAGAGGCCATCCACGCCATTCCTGATCCCTTAAATGACTTTCCCTAACTCCCGCCCATTCCCTGTCCCTACCTATCCCCTGACCTGGCCTCATCCATTCCACAAATTTCTCAGGGAGAAGGAGGGGATGGGACTGGATGGGACCGGATGCGCCTGTCAGTCTACCCAGGTCCCTTCATATTGAAATAATCATGCGCCATACCACCATGAAGCGTAAAAGGCCATTTTATTAGGACAGGGTTGCAAAACAGATGTTCAACCCCAAAACAACATTAGCATAGCGCCAAACATTATGATACGTCATCCCCTTCTTCACCCAACATTTCTCACCTCTCATCAAGCTTTCACCCCAGCGCCCCATAACATGTCTCACTTATTCCCCTTTCATTCCTGACCTCCTTTCTTTCCCCAATGTCTCTCTCACTTCACTTATCAAAACATCCTCCAAGTTACCCCAGTTCATCCCACTCATACCCCACTATAGCACCTCAAGCCTTCTACAGGGCAATTCCAAGTCCTGTCTATAAATCTGCTGGTCTGCATACTTAGCCGCCCAATGCACAAAGGAGTGTCCAACTATCCTCCCAGGACCGATCACTCACCCTACGGTGATAAAGAATGTGTCAGTAGTTGATGCGCCCCTCACCTCACGCAAAAAACCTATTTCCGCACGTAGAGCTCAAAACACCTAGATCTGCAGCTGCCTATCCTCTGAATCCGGTTTCAATTCCATCCCAGGCGCACCCCTGCCATCGCAGCCCCAATCCTATAGGACTGTGTCTCGAAGCTGGCTCGATTCTGTCCCAGTTCATACAAAGCCATGAGCAGTATCGACAGTAGTTGAAAAGCAGCAACCCTCGTCCCACCTTCATGCAAAAGATAGCTTCTGCTTGTGCCCTGGCCAGACCTGAAACCTGGTACGCTCAGTCACCGGGCACACCTCAGTTCTGCCCGATTCCTGTAGCCACACCCACTTACCCTGCCCCACCTGGCCCATCTTGGATCTCCTCAGCCAAATCCTCAATTGGTGCTGCTCCAAATGTATCTCACAGTGCAAAAACCCTAAGTCCTGTGGGGACCCCAGCAATTACGACACTCTGACCGCACCAAATAGCAAATCCATATCCTGCAAAACCTGAAAATCGCCACTTCGAACCTATCATAACAACAATCAGGCAAAACTGTAATAAAGCCTTGCAACAAGTCAAACATTATCGTCTCATGTAAACTTAACCCCTTCTGTGCCCATGACGAGCTGGACTCGTCATGGGCCGCGGTTGCGCTGTGCCCATGACGAGTCCAGCTCGTCATGAACCCCGCCCGCTAATGCAACGCCCGGCACAGGGCGGGGAAAGGGCGTGGCACACAAGGGGTTAAACTAAACCAGTATTTGTAAAGTGCAGACTACTCACTCTTAAGGGTCTCAACGTGCTGGGGGCCATTGGGGAGATGAAGTGAGCTATTGTCCAGAGTTACATGGTGCTGAGCTGAGCTGCCGCCGGCGATCAAACCTTGAGCCCTGCGCTATGAAGTCAGCCGCCCTGCTCGCTGCACCGCACCTCTCCTTTCTGCTCCCCGCTCTCTACCCTACAATTTCAGAATCTTCCCTAAATTTCGTCCCTAGCTGGGCCACAACCCCAGTACAGTTTTCCATAAAACGAAACTCCAGCCAATTTGCAAGTGACAGTAGCGATAAACCCTTGTCTATTAAAGCCAGAACACTCTCCCATCCCTGTCATCGTGGTCCTGTATCACCAGCCTTTGTGAGCTTCCTTTAAAACTCCAAAATGTGTTCCATGGCAGACTATAGCTCCTCTTTGTAGAGTCCGCTAAAGACCGCTCCACTGCCCAATCACTCTCACTCTTCCCAGGGTCAAATGCCTGCAGGGAATGGCTTCTTGCTGTCCTCTGCTCCCAGTGCCAATCTGCGGAATTGATGCCACTGTGAATGAGATCAGGAATCTGCTATATCATTGTTCTCTCCTGGCACATGTTTTGCCTTGAAAACAATGTTCAATCGCAAACAGCCCAACAAACACAGAACTCTCAGATCCTGGTCCTCTATCGGTTCACCAAATCCACTACCATCATGTTCACATTGAACATCACCGTACTGTTAACCAACTCCCCTCCCCACACTGTCAAAGCCACCAATAGCTTAAAAAATTTCAAGAAGGCAATGCTCCTTCCCTGTTGCAAACAAGGTGGCAGCCACTACTCTCCACACTGCCTTCTGTCCCAGACCAGGCCAAAACCATGTATATCTGCAGCATCTAAGAAAATCTGTACTTGCCAAATCATGTTAGCATCCAGAAACTTCATTGACACTCCATTGAATTCTTCCAAAAACGTCCTCCAGATACATAGATCGTCTCACACTGCCAAAGAAATACGCACTATGTGGTGGGGTAACACTGCGTACGACATAGCCATGCCCAACCTCCTGCAAAAAGTCCATCCAGCCTTCACCACTCTGCATGCGAAATTCAAGAACCCCAGCAACTTTTGCACCTTATTGAACTCCAGTCTCCTTTCCCCAATCACCTCGTCCAAAATCTGTTGGATCTCCTACACCTTCACCTGAGGCAACCTTACCACCAACAACTCCGTGACCAGCTCACACTCCAAAAATGTCAACACCTTAGTGGGGCCTTCCGTTATTTTGTGGGCTAAGAGAACCTCCCGTACCTCTGCCACCAGCTCAAAATGTCTCAGAGACTGCTACAATCATCTGACTTGTGCAAAAGAAAATCATCCAGGTAATGTAACACCTCATGGTGCCACTCTTTCTTGTAAATTCTCACTGCAGAAAGGTGCTGAAAGACTCAAACAAGGCACACGAGATGGCTCAGCCCACGGGCAACACTTTGTCCACGTAAATGGCATCCCCAGGTAGTTTGCCCAACAATGTAAAATCCTCCAGATGTATGGGCAACAGTCGAAAAGCGGATTTGACATAGCATGTTGCTAGTACTCCCCCGTTTCCACACTAACTCACCAATCATATTGCATCATCCACTGATGCATTCACCACTCTAGTGTCTTCTGTGGCAATGAAATCATTCACTGAGGCTCCCTCCGGCCAGGACTAATGCTGTATCATCCTAAACTCCCCCTCCACTTTCTTGGGCCCGACCCCCAGCGGGAAGATGATCAAGTCCGCTAGGTGCCAATCGTAGAAAGGGCTTGCAATTTTCCCCTCCTCCACAACTACGCTGCCACCACCTTCGGTGCTGCCTTTGTTGATTGAAAGCTGTCCGACCACCTGCGTCCCCTTGAACTCTGGTAACCTACCGGAAAATGTTCCTTAAAACCCCAATCCAACCTCACTGTTGCCTCCCTGTTTGGGTTGATTGCTAGGCATAGGAGGAAAGCCTTAACTGGAATAAGAGACCTTTAGCCCAGCCGGATACTGATGTTCACTTCCTCTGGATGCCCTCCACTGTGCTGCGGGGCAGGCCAAGGTGAAACACTGAGTGATGTGGTGTCTCCCCACACATTAGGAACACTCACGTTTGAATATAGGTGTCTGGAACAGAAACCTTTATTAAAGTTCCAACATGCCCCGACATTGGGTCCCATTCTTTTTGGTGCATACCCCACCCCGTGTTGAGCGTGACGGGGCTGAAAGGGCCGATATGTGAATGGAAGGCCGTTAGCTGTATGAGTAGAAGCCGTTGACTGCATCAATGACATCCACCGCAGCCACCATTCAAAATCCACATCTTCTCATGGCTTGTCTGAGTTAATGCTGACTCGGGCCCTGAACTCCTCATCCTAAATGAGCCAGGCATAGCCCCCAAAATGCAGCAGCGCCTTCCTAATAATATTCATATACTTGACTAAAGAAATAGCCCTGTCTGCGTGTTTCTGGCAATAAATGCTGGCATAAACTAAAAAAGACTGAGGTCCTATTTTCCATGTTAATGGGCACTCTGGGCCACCCTGCCAGCTCCCGCTCTTCTTCCTTAGACCGCTCCTTCGCTTCAATGTCCCAATGTAATAACTTGAAGACATCCAAATGCTCATGCTTCCATATCCTTTGCAGGCCTGGGTGTAGTTTGCGGAGTTTAATTTTGCAGAACTTCGCGAAATGACAAAAAGTCTCTGCGGAGTTCCACAAGTGGCGGAGTGCAGTGCGAACTGCCGTTCACGCTAATGTTCCTGCCTCCCGGGTAGAAATTCTACTCGAGCGGCAGCTTGCGCTCGCCAACTTAGCATTCACGAGCACATGCAGGGAAAACAAATACACAGCACTACACCTAGCGGAGTTTTCGGCACACCGCGAGCTCTGCAAGCGGAGCGGAGTTCACCGCCTAGGCCTAATCCTATACTTCATCTTATCAGATATGTGGGAAGACAGGGACATTGCCAATTCCTTGTAAGGTAGCATCTTTTTATGGGCCTACCCCTGCTTATTATTGTCTACCTCTATGACGTCTGTCCCTTTCAAGTCATCTGGCTGCATCCCCTTTCCTTCTTTGACTTTGTCCCTCCCCACCTCCTTGGGTGTCGTCCGCACCAGCTCTTTCACTTTCTCCCTCACTCCCTCAGTGACCCCACCCCATACCCCCACAACTAACAAAGCCTTTACACGTGTCCTCAATTCCTTTGTGTCCCATACCGACCACCATTCTTTATTATCTGAAGATAAAATGCCACCGATTGACCGCTCAACCGAACTTCTTTCCAGCGGTTCCTCCCTTGCCCGCTCTTGACCTCTAACTGTACTTTTGGTTGCTTAACTCTCCCAGCCCTCTGTGGGGCTTTCTTCCCCATATCCTCTTCATCGCACAGTTTGTCTTCCTCCCACTCATCACGGTCTTCCTCGTAATCCAACTCCAACTCATCCTCGCCTGCGCACACATAACACATAGCTTGTTCCACACTTTTGCCACTCCTTCTCTCAGGCTTCTCTCGATTCAGCATAGTGTGGCGCTGCCCCCAATACTCCTATGCTGTCCTTCTTTTCTCCCCCTCTACCCGGTGATGCACAGGAGTCAGGAAGAGTCAGGGAGATTCTTTCCTTGACAGTGGTGGTGATGTGGCTGTAGCGATGGGCCAGCCAGAGAATTCATAGGCTGAGCCGAGCCGGGGCTACGACATTGGCTACAGGAGCCAAAACACGAGCCGAAGATGAAAGAAAATCCTAGAATTAATGTTATCTCACTTTAACTCATTCTCCTACTGCCTCGCTCTTTATCCCACCTTTGCTTTCTACCTCGCCATCTCTTTCTCTATCGCGCCCCCCGTTTTCACTGTTTATTTATCTTTTTCTTGAAGTTTCTTCTCTTTCTATCTGGCTCCATTTTTTTCTCTATCTTTTTCTTCCTTTGCTTTCTCCCTTCTCCTGCTCTCCATTTATCTTTTTGCACTCTCTTACTTTCTCTCGCTTCGGTCTCTACGCCTCCCCATCCCTCTGTTCTTCTTTGCCTGTACCCCCCTCATTCTCTTTGCTTCTCCCTATGTCTTTTCTCACTCTCGCTTTCTATCGTCTCCTGAAAACTCGGGTATCTGCCCCCTTGCACAAAGTCTTGTTCTCTGCACACTGTCACACCACTCTCCAAGCCCCCCCACCCCCTCAGGTGCAGTAGAGGAGGGGCTGGCCAGTGTCACAGGCCTTTGCATCTCCATGGTAGAAATGAGATTAGCTAGCTGCGCTGACAAGCCCCTCCACTCCCGCCTAGGCTCGCTTTTGGCTCGTGACTCCCAGTGGGCCTCAGTCCGAGCCACACCCGGACATCTGGCCCGAACCAGGTTCGAGCCTTCAGGGGATCCCACTCCTATAGCAATAGCCGAGTGGGTGTTAACCTCTTAGTCAAATCTACTTACAGATACTTGTAAATATGTTCCTCACCTTGTGTGAAGAGCGCAATAAAGAGTGATTCATGAATTTATGAATAAGGGAACTGCTTGAACTTCGGTGTTTACCACCTCAGCTGCTCTGCAGTCTTTAACAAGCAAAGCCAATAGGTCTGAATTTAATGTGCCAAGGAATGTAATTGCAGGCATTCATAAATACTATTTATCACATTGAAACCTGCCTTATTGGCTTTGTCAATGCAGGGTAATAATTCACATCTCCATGGGCAACAAGATATCATCTTATTCACTCAGCACTTCCCCTGATGATATTCCGCATCCTTAGGGGCCTATTCCATTCTGGGTCGGGAAGCACTCCGACCGAGTCGGATACGGAGTGTTTTCCGACCGAGCCGGACCCCTACAGTCCAACCGAGCGAGTACGATGCGCACGTATGCTGTCGGACTCAGTTCGGTCGGACTCCCATAGAAGTCAATGTGAGCCAGTTGTACGATGCGTACATGCGCTCCCATTGACCTGAATGGGTATGTCTCGAACAAGTGCGCCCCCTACAGTGGGTATGCATCGGTGCCATCTGCATGCCTGTGTTGAGGAGACCCATGGTCTCCCCCTGTGTCCGAGTCATAGGGCTGCGGGTGTCCAAACTCCGACTCCGGGAGCTTTTGCGAACTGGACACTCCGGCTTGCACAGGCTGTCTGACGCGTGCATCGTACTGGTTCGGTTGTAAATCGCATCCATTGCACGCCACGGTTAGCTTCCGATCGAGACGTACGGAGCGGTTCGGATCCGGAAACGACTCGGTCGGTGAATCTCATGTAGCTTGCATCGTACTTGCTCGCTCGTACAGCTGTAGCGCTGGGGGTCCGCACCGTACCTACAGGGGTGGGGGTACGTGTCGTACATACACGGGTGGGGGTACGGGCCATACATACACGGGTGGAGGTACGTGCCGTACCTACCCCACCCGTGTATGTACGGCCCGTACCCCCACCCGTGTATGTACGACACGTACCCCCACCCCCGTAGGTACGGTGCGGACCCCCAGCGCATAGCGCTGGGGGTCCGCACCATACCTACAGGGGTGGGGGTACGTGTCGTACATACACGGGTGGGGGTACGGGCCATACATACACGGGTGGGGGTACGTGCCGTACCTACGGGGGTGGTGGTACGTGTCGTACATACACGGGTGGGGGCACGGGCCGTATATACACGGGTGGGGGTACGGCGCGTACATCCGCGGGGGGGCTGGGGGTACGCACGTCCATCCGCGGGGCTGGGGGGGGACGGCGCGTAAATCCGCGGGGGGGCTGGGGGTACGGCGCGTCCATCCGCGGGGCTGGGGGGGGACGGCGCGTACATACGGGGGCTTGGGGGGGACGGCGCGTACATACGGGGGCTGGGGGGGTTGTTCGGCGCGTACCGGGCACCTGTTTGGACGTCGCCATGGTTGCTATAGGAGTTCGCTCCGGACGGTCTTTTTACCATACGGTTGTACAATCGGACGGACGGTAGGAATCGTACTTGCGCGCTCGGACTTCAGTTTTCAGATTCGGACGTTAAAATGTCTGAGGACGTGTCAGACACCTTTTCCAACCCGAGGACGTGTCGGGGAATTTACCCAATGCGATTCTTATGGACTTTTTCACATGCGAATCGTACTTGCCAGTTTGTACGGGACTTGTACGATTCGTACGGTAAAAAATCCAGATACGATTCGTACGGGGAATATTTTTCCAGGATCGGAATCGGCCCTTCCGTGTTTAGTTCATAATAATAATTTAATTGATAATTTATTATGTTAATTCTGAAATTACATTTTTTTATTTACATTTTAGGTGTGGGTTGTGGATTTTGTAGTGGTAAAGGGTGGGAAGTAAATTCATTTTATGTAAGTTATAAGTAGTTTTTAATTGCTATTAATTATTACATTTATAAGTAATTATGTTATTTATTTTTTGTTAAGTAAAATTGGATTGCGTTGTATGTTTTGTAGGGGTATTTTGTGGGAAGAAATTAATTATAATTGAGTCATAATTAATTTCTAATTAATGATAACTAGTTAATTGACAAATAATTATGCTAATAGTGTAAATAATTTGTTTTTTAAAGTTAAGTTTTGGGTGCAGGTTGTGAGTTTTGAAGCTGTGTGGGATGGGAAGTAACTAAAATAAAATTATTTACTAATTTTTTGTTAATAAATAATTTTTAAAGGAAATAATTTATTTGAATGAAATTATGTTTTTATTTTAATTATAATAATATTAGTAGTTATTTATGATATGTTTTTAAAATTGTCTTATGTATTTCTTTTCTTAAATGTTTAATATAAAATATATTTGTATTTTCTTTTTAAATATATATATTTTTACTTGTTTACTATGTTTTTGCCATTGTTTCATTGTGTTGAACAGACTATGTTTGTTTCTAATTTTGCACTAATTGGAGTGGGAATAGTACATTTTACCTCTCCGCAATCCAACACTGTCCCTACTGTTGCACCTATTGGAGGGAAATATTAACTGTTACCCCTCTGCAATCCAGCACTATCCCTACTGTAGCACCTTTTGGAGGGAAATAGTAAATGTTACCCCTCTGCAATCCAACACTGTCCCTGCTGTTGCACAGATATGAGTGGGAATAGTAAATTTTACCCTTCCACAGTCCAACACTTTCCCTACTGTTGCACGCCATGGAGTGGGAATAGTAAAAGTTACCTCTCCGCAAGTCAACACTTTCCCTAATACTGCAGTGAATGGAGTGGGAATATAATTTTTACCCCTGCGCAATCCAACACTTTCCCTACTGATGCACTCAGTGGTGTGAGAATAGTAAATAGTAAATTTTACCCCTCCGCAATCCAACACTTTCCCTAATGTTGCAGTGACTGGAGTAGTAGAAGTAAATTTTACCCCACCATAATCCAATACTTTCCCTACTGTTGCACTGAATGGAGTGGGAATAGTAAATTTTACCCCTCCCCAATCCAACACTTTACCTAATGTTGCAGTGACTGGAGTAGTAGAAGTAAATTTTACCCCACCATAATCCAATACTTTCCCTACTGTTGCACTGAATGGAGTGGGAATAGTAAATTTTACCCCTCCCCAATCCAACACTTTACCTACTGTTGCACTGACTGGAGCAGCAATAGCAAATTTGGCCCCTCTGCAATCCAACATTTTTCCTAGTGTTGTGATGACTGGAGCGGGAATAGTAAAATCGACTTCTAAGCAACCAACATTTTCTCTACTGCTTTATTGACTGGAGTGGGAATAATAAAGTTTACCCCTGTGTAATACAACCGTTTTCCTACTGTTGCGTTGCATGAAGTGGGAGTAGTAAAGTTCTTCTTTAGTAGAAGAATTTGTTTACTTTTGTATAAATCGTTGTAGGGAATAATATATGTATCAAATGTATAATTTTGTAATTTATTATATTCTTACACTTTATTATATTATGTTTTTGCTTCTTTAAAATGATAATATGTATGCTATTTATAATTATTATTAATGTGGAATATATTGTTATACAATTGAAGATATTTATGTTTTTTTTGTTGTTTTTTTTCAAATAAAAATAATTTATGTTATTGCTATTGGTATACATTTGATAATAGGTATTTGTTATATTATTACCTAGTTTTACATTATTTACAAAATTCTGAAAATATAATATGAATTAAAATTATTAGTTTAATAATCGTTTTTTAACTAGATAAATATAAATATATTAATATATATGTGTCTTTAACTTCAAACAAAAGTTTATTTGTTACAGTTGTTGAAATATATATTACATCTACTTTATTTTTATTAAATTAATGTTACTATTTAATGAATTTAATATTTAAATTAATATGTTTCAAAAATGATATTTTATACAATGATATTCACAACAACAATATTTAATTTTTGATATTTTTGTACTTACCATTATAAGTATAGGATAACAATATCTTTGACATTGATATTTTGGTCATGATATTTTGGTATGGGCCTATTTTCATAGATGATATTTTGTCAGTGAGCCTTTACTGACACCTCTCTACAGCCTAACAACTGTGTATAGTAAATCATGGGGAGAGAATGACCTCGCCAGTGATACCTTGCATGAAGGTAACTAGTGTGCAGTGTAGGATGTAAAGAGACACTGTCTCTCCACTCACACTATTCTTCAGGCTCAGCAGTATGCTTAATAGGGTGGGGAAGGTACACACCTCCCATATAAGACCTTACTATTCCTTAGAAAGCATAACAAGTACTGGCCTCTCCACTGAAACCTCTTCCCAGGAAAATAAACGTATATATATTTGGGTACAGGAATGGATTTCTCTGTCCAGTTACAGCTTTCCCCAGGATGACAGTCATGTACAGTAGTTTGTGGGAAAACGTTCTCCTTTCCACTAACACCTATCTCCAGAACATCATGGATGTGCAGTACGGTGCTGGCATTGGTGTCTGAAAAGGGAGTGACCTGTTTGATTACTCACATTACCAGGATAAGAGGATTCTGTAGTAGGGTTTTAGAAAAATGTATCTCTCTGCTCATACCTCTTCCCATGCTGTCAGGTATGAATAGTAGACTATTGGGAGAAAGTGCCCTGTTTGCTGACACATCTCTCTTGCATGATGTCATCCTAGTACAGTGTGGAGAAGTCTGTCCCCTCTTCTATGACTTGTGTTTTTGATGGATATGCAAATTAGGCAGAAAAAAATGAGCTTACCTCTCTGGTCACTGCTTTCCCTAGGATGACAGCTGTACAAGGTGTAAAGATAGAATGACCTCTATGCTGAGAAGTGTGCCTTTTAAAACAATTATAAAGACCGTGGTATAGAAACACATTGGCCTGTCAACAGAGGCATCTTCCTAGAGGAACATACATGCAAAGCAGACTGTGGTTAGAAACTATGATCTCTCTGCGCATATCTCTCTTCATAATGATGAATGTCCATGGTTGAGTATAAAATGGAGTATCCTCTCTGTTAAAAACGGTGTATTGTACAATTGGTGTCCATACTTGATTGCGGGACATACTCACCTCTCTTTCAGACATCTCCCAATGGCCGCAGTCATATGTCATACTGTGTGCACAGAAGCTGATATGAGTGAGTATTAGAGTATGAAGATGCACTGCTCTCTGAGCCAACGCCTCTCTCTTTTCTATCAGAGGTCCCTATACTACAGCGTGGACAAGGACTGATCTATCTACTGACACCTCACTGTTGTATTACAAGTCACGATAGCTTCATAACAAAATCATTTGGTTCTCCATTATCAAGTGTCTGTAGAATAACATATGTGCATATTACCACAGAGAGACATATACATGCAGCTGCATATTTATAGTCCCTGAAGATGGAACGACCAGTTTTGATCAATATTGCAATACTATAATAAAACTAAAGTTTATAATAAGTATTATGCAAAGAAATCAATAGTGACTTTAAACTTTTTTATTACTACAAATCAATTTGACAACAATACAAAACTACAACTATATTAACAAACTATATGAACAACTATTAAGAAAACAAAACAAACAATACAACTTGTAACATTTGTTTTGACACTCATCAGAAGCCACCAGTGTCTACCCCTTTTTGCTTTATTTGCCACCTGGATTTTGATTTACATAACACTTCTTTTCCTGTCTTTAAGCCACCTTAGCCTGACAATGAGTCTTCAGTTTCCTGGGATATATTAGCAGGCTATATGGCAAAAAAGTTTCAGCAAAGCAACATATGTGTAAATTACAGTTCACAAAGCATAGCTTGCACAGAGTTAGCTTGTGCTGCTGAACAGTAAAACCACTGTGCTTCAAGAGGTACTTATTGCTGAACAGCGCAATATTCCTGCTTGTCTTAACAAGGCTCTTTTTTTGCTGCTTATGTAAGCAGATCATTATTTCCTCAAGCCTTTTCTCATCCACTACTACCCACTGTCAGATTTTTTTGTGTTTTATCTGAGTGGTGCTACAAAATGCTATTCACAGGTGTAATTCTCCACCACTCCTATTATTTCTATGGGGAGATCCTCTCAAACGTAAGTTTACTACTTAGCTGTCAATTACGATGTCGTTCGGAAAGGCACTGAACTGCATTTGATCTGTTCGAATCCGATTCGAAAGCTTTGTTTCCGACCGACTCGTAAACATTTCCAAACAACTGATTAAGATGTTCGGAAATCATTCAGACTGTTCAATTAGGTTCCGAACGGCATTTGTAACCGCCGACTTGTATAGGTCTATGGACTACATTGCCGAACAACTGATTAGGATGTCGGATTCGATCAGCCTTTCTGAATTAGTTGTTCCTACATGGATCGGCTGTCGGAATCTGACTGTGGGGACCTGTAGCAGGCCCCTCTTCACCTGGGGGCCTCAGAATCGGGCCCATGGGGGGTACCCAACGGTCCCCCATTCAACCCATGCATAGTGTGGCAGGCACCTTGGGGTGCCCGCCACAGGGTGCATAATTTTACGCAACCACCTTTGACTTCAATGGGAGCCTGTGTATTCGGTCGGAACACAGGCTCCTTTGAAGTCAATGGGAGTCCAACCGAACGGTGTTCGGAACCATCGTAATGGGTTGGTTGGATTCTCAGAATCCGATTCGGTCGGAAACCATTCCGAAAGTGAATCAGTCGGAATACTTTCTGAACGACATCATAATTAAACCCGTAAAAGTAAATGTGGGAGGGACAATAGGGTGTGGCCGGTAAAAGGGCCATAATTACTACTTAATGGGAGGGGTTTAGGGAGGAGTAAGGAGCGGTTAAGGGATGGGCAAACTCACCAACAAAAGTATAAGCTCATTGTTATTCACAAACTACACTACTAAAGTTACTGAAGCCGACAAGTGACTTAAAACATTTTTAAATTACTTCAGCTCAGAGCTGGAGTAAGTCCAGTTCTACACACGGCTGACCACTGGTACTGCAACAGCCTTCCATGGAGGTAGGGACTTGAAAGAAAACCCAATATCAAATAATGTTAAATGAAATAATTTAAAAAAAACTAAAAATATGAATAAATAAAATGTAATGATAAAAAATATCTAAAAATAAAACAGATTTATTATCTAATTGTTAAATATTTTAACAAACTTTTTTGATTTCATAAATTATTTTTTAATTTATATTTATTTTAACTAACATATAATTCCATTACTTTTAATTAGTTATATACTTTGCTTTTAATAATTTTTAATCTGTATTTTTTACTTTAGATCGGAATTTATTTTTTATTTAAATGTGAGAAAAACTATTTTAATTCAAATTAACATTTTTAAATAAAATAAATATTGAATTCAAAATTAAGTTATCAATGCTGTATCATTTTCTTTTTTTTGTTCAAAATTCAAAATAAATATATAAACTTAATAGGCATCAATATTTAATTTAAATATATTTCTACTCATTTTTAAGTTGCGTTTCTTTTTCCCATACTTTTCCATATGGAAACTTCACATTCGTGGTGCAAACAAAATACGCACTGGTTATCTTTTTGCAATGGCTGTGCAATATCTTTATGCGTTACAGCTGTCAGAAACTGGTGGAAAATACATTTGGCGATCACTTGCGGTTTGCTGCCATTTCTCGATGATGTAGCAGTAAATCTACTGGAAAGTTAGTGCATGAATTACCAGCAGAATAAAAAGTACGAATGCCTGTCAAGAAATGGATGGATTTCACACTGATGATTGTTTTTTTTTTAACTCAGGTGTTTTGCCATATTTGCAATTCACTGCACATTGTAAGTGTGCAATGATAGGGGAGGTTGCCATATATTTGTGAAGTCATTATATTATTGAACATGTCTTGGACCACATAATCAGTTCTTATGTGTGCTTCAGATGCTTTTGGAGTTGGGCTTCACTACACAATTCTTAAACTGGGAAAAGCAGCTCATTTTCTACCGCATACGCGCTCAGTAAAAGCATGTTTTACAAGTTCTCCCGATAACTATACCAAATTTTATTTTCCATTTTACATACAACGATTCAGGAACTGTGAAAGGATTATCAATGATATGAGCAAAAATAAATTGTTGTCTTTGGCATTCCCTTCCTCCTGCGGCTTCCATCTGCAATGCTGCATTTCGTCTTACCCCAAAGCGCCACCACAGCTCCAAGAAGAAGCAGAGCTCTGCACTAAGCACATCCAATGTAGAAGAGCAAGAGCTACAGTACACTTTGCAGAGTTTATGGCATTTTTAAAGTGTAGTGTCTTGTGGATTAATAGCAGGACCCTTATGATCCTTGATGGACTCCGTAGACGAATGGTGTAATCAGTTGGGTGTGTGTGGGTGTGGTTAATAAAGTTTATGATGCAGTGTGTAAAGTTAATGATTGCACTCAGAAGAATAAAGACATGCACTACAGAGCTCCATGTGTGGCATGCTCATTTGCATGCTACCGGGCTGGGAGGATGTGACAACTGGTGACGAGTAGGGGATATGTACCCCGAAGAAAGAAGACTGCACTGCCTGAGGTCCAGCAAACTGCTTATGCGTGCCATGTGCACCTCAGTTGTAGTGAATCAGTCAACGGTTGGCATATGTGGACATAGTGCCACAAAATATCATAGATCCATCCCATGTACAGAATGATAATGCTAAAGGTAGTAACAACAAGGTACAGAGAAAAACTGAGGGCAGCAGCCGCGGCCCATGGAGGGAGTTCCGTGGGGCGGTAAGGCGGGGCGGTGGAGGGGCAGGGTGGGGGGTTCTAAAAAACCGGAATATGGATAATTGCAGGTAAGTAAACAATTAAATAAATAAAACAAATTTCGTAGCGCGCGCTGCATCGCGAAATTCGTTTTATTTATTTAATTGTTTACTTACCTGCAATTATCCATATTCCGGTTTTTAGAACCCCCCCACCCTGCCCCTCCCCCGCCCCGCCCCTCCCCCGCCCCGCCTTACCGCCCCATGGAACTCCCTGCACGGGCCGTGGCTGGAGGGCAGCCATAGCCAGGTGCATGCCAAAAGCAGAAGCACCCACGCGCAAAGAAATGCTAAAGGCAGTGAAGACTGGGTACGATGCAGAAGATTGAGAACGGCAATGACCATATGAAAGAGGCAAAACCGTCACTCACAGCCAAAGAAGAAAAGGAGGCCATCTGACATAGATCGGACGCAACGACACCGATGTAAGCACGTGGCTAGTGAATCCAGGAGGTGTAGATCCAAGTGGGCAGCAGACGTCGCTGGAGCAGGCCCACCTCTCAACATCAATAATGTCCACCACTTCCTATGATGTCACCACCTTCCTGAAACCACCGCTTACATTCAATATCATCAAATCCCTAAAGAAACTTGCAGGTCACAGAGTGAAAGAAGTCATAAAGAAAATATCGAAAGCTGATAAAATATCTTACCATCAAATTAAGGAGGTATTAGAAACAAAGTTCAATCCAATGCTGAATGTTGTCTATGAAAGGTACATACTCAACAAAGCAAGACAGGAAGTGAGAGCAGCAATGGCTGAGTTTGCTGCAAGACCTGATACCCTCATCAAGCATTGCAAGTTCATCTAATTCAATAATGAAGAAGCTATGCGTCAAGTCAGGGACGTCAGATTGGTTCCCTCCTTGTTGATACACACACTAGGAGACCTAGCCACCCTGTCAGGACTGAGAGTGAACACAACAAAACCATGTCTATATCCTCTCAACCATATATGCCCAGACCCGCTGTATGCGCTTAATGGAGCCCGCATAGAATGGCAAGTGGACGCATTCAGGTACCTAGGAATAAGGATTTTTCACCAGCATGTGGACATTCTGGAGTGCATCTATTCACTCTCCGATGTCTTTCTGGGGTACACTACCACTGTCAGTTATGGGCCATGTGGCCCTGATTCAAGTGCTGGTCCAGCTCTTGTACTGCTTTACTAACTTACCCCTATATATTGAAAGTACCATCAGGGATTTTCACAGACGTGTCTCTTGCTGTCGATTTGCTCCTAAAAACTATGCCTGCTGACAAACCAGGGTGGTCTGGCGGTGCCTAAGCTGGAACAATACTACATCCCTGCACAACTGCATGGGGGTGGCCAGGTGCCTGGCCGGATGCCAATTTCTCGACCAATGCTGTACTAGGGACATTGAAATCCTTGTTTTCAGAATTGGTTCCTTGTCACAAGCTTGCTGGAAGGGAGCACTGGTGTACCGTCCCCCTGGCCCTTGTGGGGAGGCTTCGACCCTCCTTCTGGAGACATTAGCTCCTCATATCAGCATAGGGACTAATTTTGTACTCCTTGGAGACTTCAATGTCCACAGTGAATTGGCTGACAATACAGATGCGCGCAACTTGCTGGCTGATCTATCTACCCTTGGTCTTAAACAGTGCAACCAGGGTCCGACCCATCGGGCCGGTCACACCCTCGACTTAATCCTGTCCAACTCGCACCTCCTGTCGTGTTATCCTTCTACGCAGGTGGAATGGACCGATCACTTTGTAATCAATTTTTCCCTCCCCGCCCTCTTCACAGAACGTTCCCAACCTGCTCCCCTTCCGTTATGGCGCAGGCAGTGGTATAAGGTGTCCGCTGACACTTTTAAATCTACTTTCGTACCTCCCGATTTTCTCCCCTCTGACTCCACCAGTTCGGCTCTGTCTAAATACAATGATGCCTTGATCACGGCGGTCAATTTAATTGCCCCTTTAAGACGCTGTAATCGGCGCTCTGACCGCAGGCAGGAACCATGGTACTCGGACCTACTGCGTGCGGAGAAAAAGGCCTGCAGGAAGTTGGAGAAAGCCTGGAGAATTTCACGCAGTATGTCCGATAAAGATCGCTATGGCTCAGCCATGAGACTCTATCATAAAAACATCAGAGCTGCCCGTAAATCCCACATTGTCTTCCAACTGTCTGAGGCTGGCAACGACCCTAAACTACTGTACCAGGTTCTTTGCACATTTACCAAGCCCGTTGCCTGTGACAGTCCTGAAATGCTGACCCAAAAACTGTGTGAGGATACCGCTGGGTTTTTTGCCAATAAAATCGATTCCATTTATCGTAACATCTCCCAAATAAGCCCACCTATTGAGGAGACGGTTCCCTCTTTTAGCCTCCAGCCCGGAACAGTCGGTGCTGTTTCCGCTACGCTGTCCTCTATTCCCGAGATTAGCTTGGACCAAGTCAACTCCCTGATCGGGACTATTAAATCAGGCAGCCCAGTGGACCCTGTTCCTGCTCGTGTCATGCACCTCATTGGGAGTGTCCTCAGTCCTTCCATTCAGACGGTGATCAATCGCTCCCTCTCTGAGGGACTGGTCCCCCGGGAGTGGAAGGAGGCCATGGTCAAGCCTATCAGGAAAAACACCTCCATCCCCTGGTCTGATATGACTAATCTGAGGCCTATCTCCCTCTTGCCGTTCATCAGCAAATTGATGGAGAAGCATGTGAATCACCATCTTTCCAGCTTTATTGAGCAGGCCGGCTGTCTGGACCACTCTCAGTCGGGGTTCAGGCCCAGGTATAGCACCGAGACGGCTCTCCTCTCCGTCACGGATGCTATACGCTTGTCCCTGGACAGAGGGATGTCAGTGGTGTTGGTGCTGCTGGACTTGTCCGCAGCTTTCGACACCATATCCCACGCAATTCTCCTTACCAGATTAAAGGAGATTGGTATTGATGGAGCCGCCTTGGCGTGGTTTACCAGCTTTCTCTCTGAGCGTACCCAGAAGGTGAATATGGGTTCCTTCAGCTCCCCCTCGGCCAGCATCACCAGAGGAGTCCCGCAGGGCTCCTGTCTCAGCCCTACGTTGTTTAACGTATATGTCTCCTCTTTGGCTAACATTGTGAGGTCTTTCGGGTTTATGCCTATCTCCTACGCTGACGATACGCAGCTGCTGTTCACTTTTAAAGACTTTACCCCGGAGATAAGACAAGCTTTCTCCAACGGCATGACTGCGATCGCCAGCTGGATGGCCCAGAACTTTCTCCAGTGTAATGTGGGAAAGTCGGAGGTCATGCTATTCGGAGGGGCAAAAACCCTGTGGACCCCTGACTGGTGGCCCTCCAGTCTTGGTCAGGCCCCATCCCCTAAACAGGTGGTGAAAAATCTGGGGGTCCGTCTAGATCATGATCTCACCCTTGCTCATCATGCCAGCACCACGGCGGGTTCCTGCTTTCACATTATTAGCCTCCTTCGGAAGGTGTTCCCCCTTCTACCTGACCATACTAGAAAGACCTTGGTCCAGGCCCTCGTTTTGAGCCGCCTGGACTATTGCAATGGCCTATTCTTAGCAGCCAACGAAGGAGTGCTTAATAAACTTCAGGTGGTTCAAAACACTGCGGCCCGCCTGGTGACCAATGCCCCCCCTAGAACCCCATCCTTGCCCCTCCTCAAGGCCCTCCATTGGCTTCCCATCCGGAAACGGGTGGAATTCAAGATTTGCTGTGTGGTGCACAAGAGTCTTCACAACCTCGGTCCACATTACCTGGCCGAGAAATTTGTATACCACCGCCCTTCCCGCATTCTTAGGTCTAGCAATCAGCTATTACTTCAGGTTCCTAGACATAACAAGACCAGACAAGGAGGTCGCTCCCTCTCCATCATGGGCCCACGTCTGTGGAACAGTCTTCCTCTTTCCCTCAGAGATTGCCCTAGCCATCTAGCCTTCAGGAAACACCTTAAGACTACCCTGTTCTAGTTGGAGCGCTGCTCTACCTGTTCCTTCACAGCACCGCGCGGAGATACACCTTCGGGTGTGATGCCGGCGCGTTACAAGCCCATAAATAAATAAATAAATAAATGGTGGCCGTCTCTTCAACTTGGCCTCTCAGTACCCTGATCAATCTTTTCCACCCCTGCATGAGGGAGAAACCACCAGCACCTTTACTGCTCAATACAGCGTATCGATGCTACCCTAGGAGTTTATATATAACCCAAAACGTGCAGCCGTATGCACCTGCACTACCGCTGCAGGCTATGCTCAGGGGTCGTGCCGTTACTTTGTCACTTGAATTACGCCAATTGTGGGAAGTGGGGATACACGATTTGGGGGACTTGTACCGGGAAGGGTCTTGCTGCCATATGCCACACTGACTGAGGTGGACTGGCTACATTCAGGCCAATTTCTACTGCACTGCTTGCTCCTAGCAGCCCTGAGCAAACAATGGGGTGACATGACCCAGGAATTTCAGACTCACTTAATAATCCAATACCTACACGTCATGGAACGGGGCGGGCACCTCACAAAATGGTTCGCTGCATCTCTCAGACACCATACCGCAATAACATTATCACCCCTGAGGCAGCATTAGGAAGGGGACTTACACCATCCATTTACTGACACTGAGTGGACCGCTGTGCTAGAAAGTCCCATTTGTATTCCAAGAAATGTGTGCTTTTGATTAATACAACACTACATCACAGAAAGGCAATATCTTACCCCAGCCAAAATCAACAAATACTTTAACCTCATGGACACCACGTGTTCGCGCCGCCGCCTTATGGACGCAGACTTGCTACACATGTTGTGGAGCTGCCGCACCTTCAGGGATATTGGAAGGTAGTGACAGATGCCCTGACTCGTTGCACAGAGTACACAGTGCCTCTCGTGTGGGAGATATGCTTTCTGCACCTTTACCGTGGGAGCAAAGACCAGAGGGTGACATCCCGATTCATCGACCTGGGAATGGCAGTAGCAAAAAGGCTGATCACTAAAACATGGAAATCCCCTGAACCGCCTCAGGTGCTGGCCTGGAAGCGCTCCCTGCAGATATGGGCTAAAGAAGAAAGTGTTGGGCTGCACCGGGAAGATGCGCAAGGCCTCTGCAAGATCCCAATTACAGCAAACTGGGATTTGATCATGTATGACCTACAGAGTGAACATAACAAAGCCGTAGACACGCTAGCTCCCAACACCACCGCACAGCCTGAACCAGAGAAGGCACACCGACCCTGAAGCAGGCATGCTAATGGGACAACCACCAGCGAACATGACCATGAATCACTTACCGCAGTCTCAGCAATACACACTCACAGATCAAGGTAACAAGAAACATGCATCTGTCAGTTTGGGATTGGGGTTGCTCCTGTTAGAAGTATCACCACCTGTTTATTTTTCTTTTCCGCATTCATTATCACCCGCTTCCCGTACCAGCAGACTAATTCCCAGCTAGCACACTGCAGTCGTCCAGATGGGATGCTTCTAGAGATCAGTCCCACTGAATTAAGGGTAGAGGCATGAGCGGGATGTGAGCAGAACCCTAATATGTATAAGTACCTGCAATGCCTAATGATATTCTTGTGCTCAAACCTGCTCTATGCCAATGTAAGTTATGTAATGTATAAACAGTTGAAGCAACCCGAAAACATTGACTTGGAATGTGAATGTCTGCTTTGTTAATGGAAAATCCAATAAAATAGATTTAAACAAATAAATGAAGAAGCCATACATCTCAGAGTCATTGCTGGTTGCCTGTCTGATTCGTTCAGAGAACAAATGGTGAGAGAGATCCTCAGTCTAGAGAAGGTACTCATGGCTGCGAGAGTATAGGAACGTGCAGCTCAACCAGCTTCTGATATGGAAACTGGAATAGCCTACAGTGAATCATAATTGAACATGAAAAGTAAGCAGAGACACAAGGTCGATGCCATAAATGTCTCAGAGGAAAAAGAAGTTGTGTTTCTGATGTGGATTCTCCTTCCCACACGAAGGTTAATGTCCTGCCACTGGACAAGTATGCAAAGGCTGCTGGAAAGAAAATCATTTCATTACGGTTTGCGAAGCAAAAGAGAAGTCAGGAAGAGAAAATGGATGCCAAGAAATTACAGAAGCAATCTAGCCACGCCCACAAGGGCAATGATGACATCAGTTGAGGCAAGTGGAAACTAAAAAAAATTGATTGTCATCAAAGTTGTCTTCTAAAGGTTCTTCAACGTCATTATCGAGCGACAGTGAAGAAGATGGCTGTTTCGATAATAATGTCAACCACTAAACGACGTACACATGTAGGTTTATCTGCATGCAGATAAGAGACCAAGTCCAAGAGAGATTGACACGTGAAACAACCAAATTCATTTGGACAGTGCTTTAAGATGACACTAAGGGCGAATGGTTGTTCCATGCCTTTTATCATTGACAGTGGTGCATCGATAAACATCATGCCGGTAGAAAAATGCAACAAATTGTCTCAGGTGGCCCATCTCACATTACATGTCGAAGACACAGGTATACACGTTGGTTGCCTCCAAGCCATTGTAAAGCCAAGAATCATTTGTAGCAGCCATGCGACACAAGAAGATGCAAGTAAAAGCACCAACTCATGTTCTTCAACGTACTTTGTCATGTGCGTGTTTACTCAGTTTCACTTCTGCTACTGACATGGGGCTGATCTCTATCAATTATAACCCGAATCCACATGCTGAAATAGTGAGTCAGTTCCCGTTGTTGTTTAATGGACTAGAAAAGCTTAAGACAATGAAGGTGCAACTTCACATTAATAAGGACATTTGTCCTGTTGCTCTGCGACATCATTGAATTGCATTCCATCTATAGGAAGCTGTTGATAAAGAACTCGAAACGCTGTTGAAGCATGATATCATTGAACATTCTACTGATCCGACTCCATGGACTTCACCCATAATGGTAGTGCCAAAAAAGGACAGTGGAGGTGCCGTGCACATTTGTGTTGATATGTGTCATGTAAGGCAATCGAGATAAAACGGCATCCAGGGCCCCACATTGCAGACATGATTACACAGCTGAAGGGCACCAAAGTCTTTTGCCACCTTGATTTTAACAAGGGATATCATCAACTTCATCTAGAATAAAACTGCAGGTACATTACTACGTTTTCGACCCATGTTAGTCTGTTCAGATATAAAAGACTACATTTTGGGGAGTCGTCACCTGCAGAACTTTTTCAGGATGTCATTCGCATCATAATGCCGTATGTCACACATGCTTTTAATTACACTGATGATATACTAGTACATGGTGCGACTCAAAAGAAGATGACCGGTATGCCATTTACTTGCTGATGCAGGTCTCACTTTGAAAGCAGAAAAGAGTGAGTTTCACAAAACACAAATCAAATTCCACAGGCATATTTGAAAGGGAGATGAGACCAGATCCAGCAAAAGTGCAAGCTGTATCATCCACTTGTCCCCCACAGGATGTGACCATACTGTGATCTTTCCTTGGCACTGCCAGTTACTGTTCCTGGTACCTTCATGACTTTGCCACAGTCAGTACCCCATTGAGAGTTTTAACAAAATGGAACGTTCTGTTCAAGTAGTCACATGAATGTGATCAGAGCTTTAAGAAAATCAAACATGTATTTAACCCCTTCCCCGCTCATGACGGAACCGCTCCGTCATGAGCCACGGTTGCCGTGTGCTCATGACGGATGCCACGACCGTTGGCGGCCGCTCCGCCCACGCGGCGCTGTTTCCCCGCCTGTGCGGGGGGACAACGCAACTGGGCGGAGTCATGACGGAACCGTTCCGTCATGAGCACAGCTCAACCGTGGCTCATGACGGAGCGGCTCCGTCATGAGCACAGCGCCACCGCGCTGCCCCCCCGCACCCCCCAGCGCCGCGGCGGAATTCCCGCCGCGGCGAAGGGGTTAAGAACATGACTGAAATGGTCTAGTTTGCTCCAAAACAACATTCTGAGATTGTGCTAGATGCATGCAAGCCCGATGGGACTGGGTGGGATCCTTGCCCAGTGCAGTGGACACTACAGCGCTCAGAGACTTATTGAGACTTATGCAATCAAGAATCTGTCACGGACCGAATGTGCATATTTGCAAGCTGAGAAAGAACGCCTATCTATAGTGAGAGCTTGTGAACATTTCCATGTCTTTCTATGAGAAAAGCACTTCACGCTTGTCACTGATCACCACGTGTTGCTCACTGTTTTTGGAAATCTGAAAGCCATGATGCCCCCTTGCGTCGAGAGGTGGGGGTTGCAACTGCAAGAGTATGATTACACTATTTTGCATGGGCCAGGGAAAGATAAAAAGCCCGCTGACTATTTTTCATGAGTACCATTGCAGTGTCACAGTACAACGTCTAAAGCAGCGGAGGCATATATCAACTTCATAGACAAGTCAAGCACGCCTGCAGCTATATCTTTGGACCAAATTTGGGCATGCTACAGGCACCGACCGAGATATGGTTGTCCGGAAAGATATTATTGTACAACAGTCCTGGAGGAAACATACTCGACCTCTTACGGATGACTTGAATATGAATAGTTGAAAAATGTGCGAGAGGAACTTCCTTTTACTCAGTAAGGCATTATAGTACAAGGTCATCGTGACATTCCCGCTCCCAAGAGAGCTCTCTTAGACCAAGTACGGTTTCCTCGCCTTGATGAAGGACTTGAAAGCAAATTAAAGGCAGGTCATTTATGAAACTGCTTATCTCCCAAAACAACACAGCATCGACTAGTTATGCCTGATCTTCCGAATCAAGTTCAGGAGAAGAATGCAGTTGATTTCTTTGGATCCCTCAACCATGGAAATCATCTCATGGTAGTCATTGATGAGTACTCACGATTTCCTCATGTGGAAGATCTGTTGTCAACCACACATGATAAAGTCATTGGGACATTCAATGAAATTTTTGCAACATGCAGTGTTACCTTCATTCTTATGCCTGGCAATGGTTCACCTTTCAATAGCCAGGAGTTTAAGGACTTTCTCATTAATATTAATATCAAACATCAGAAAAGTACACCTCTCTGGCCATAGACAAATGGCATGGTCGAACGATTCCTGGGCGCCCTAGAGTGAATAGTTCAGCATGCTTTGCTAGATTGAAGTGCCCTCAAGTCAGCTTTATGTTCAGCCCTTCATGCTTACAGGTCAACTCTCCATTCCATGACAGGAGAAAGCCCTGCTACCTTAATGTTCTGGAGAGCCATGGGAATAAAAGTGCTACAATGGACCACAAACACGTTGACAAATACGGACGAGATCCGTACAATGGATTCCTTTCACACGTCTAGAATGAAGACCTATGCTGACTAACACTGATGTGCTTGGGACATGGTTTTCAAGGAAGAAGATCAGGTACTAGCTAAACAAAAATGGAAACGCAAGTCTGACGCTCCGTTTGATGCTGACCCACTGAGGGTTTTGAGGAAAAAATGACATATATTGACCACTAAACGACCCGGAAAGTCTTTGCGAGAGACTCGTCACATTTCAAGCACCTGCCTCGATGGTCATCAGCTCCAGATGTTAGAAGTGAGGAATGTCCACATAAGAGTTTGAAGAAACCAACTCATGCACCTGCCTCTGCATCCTCCTGTACCCGAGGTAGGCCTCTCTCCTACGCCTCATCAACCTAACGCAACGAGATCTGGAAGATTGGTTCAAGCACCTCAATGACTCATTGAGGAACTATAATGTATATATATATATATATATGATATTTCTACTTTTATTTAACAAAGGGGGAGATGTTGCATCTTGTGAGTGAATAGCAGGACTCCTCTGATCCATGATGGACTTCGTAGGAGAATTACATAATTGGATGGATGTGTTTGGGTGCGGTTAATAAAGTTTAAAATGCAGTGCGTGCAGTTAACGATTGCACACAGAAGAATAATGATGTGCACTACAGAGCTAATGTGTGTGGCATAGTCAGTTGCATGCTACTGGGCTGCTGGGGAAGTACCAGAGTTTTCTATTTGTGTCACAACAAGAAGCACGTAACCAGAATAATAGTCTCTCCATGTGAAAGTGGCAATGCCAAGATTGAAACCATGGGCTCTGTGTGCAGTGGTCCAGTCACTCGAACACACTGAAGCTTCTGCTCCCCAAAATAGAGGAGGATCAGATGTGTTGTAATTTGAATTGCATTTATGGAGCACTTACTACTTCTGATGAGACAAAGAAGCACTTGAAGGCAGGTAGCATTATCCTCCAGAACCCAAGTTTACTTGTTAGCCCAGAGAATATTAATTATTAGGAAACCATTGCACGCTAGATTAAAATAATATGGGTTAGGTGTGGCCATTAGTGTGAGCTCAAGCGAATGGTTGGCGGGATGAAGAGATAGGCAAGAGTTGATTTTCCACTGTTAAGTTGCATGGATATGATTCTAAAAAAGACAAAGTTATGATGTATGAGGTGAGGTGTGCGCAATTTGTAGAAATATAATAATAGAGCGTGGCAGACGGTATGTGACTAAGGGCTAGGTGTACATAGCATTTTTGTAGTGACAAACAGCCTGAATCGCAGAATCGGGGCATTTGCATCGGCAAAAATGCCTGTTTTGATGTACAAAGCACAAATTGCGATTCGGTAACTTGTTACCAAATTGCAATTTGGGTCTTGCGATTCAGTATTTGGAAGGGGCGTGTTTAGGGCATCTTTTCTTAATACCGGTTTGCAGTGTTATATACAAATGTTTTGAAACCAAAATGCGGTCGCAAAACATTCACAATTTACCGCCAACTCAAACTTTGCGGCAACCCATTCGCAAATAGGAAGCATTCCCTAGGGATTCCTTCCCTTTTCAGAATTGCAGAATAAATATTTATTAAGACCAGGCAGTGGTTCCACAGACCAATGCCTACTCTTAAAAAATGAAACTTCAACGTTTCGTTTTTTTGTCTTTAAACGCACCCTGATAAATGGGCTGCATTTAAAAAAAGACTGGTTTATTTAAAAACAATCACAGACATAGTGGTCTGCTGACCCCAGCAGGCCACCGTCCCTGTGATGGCAGCGAATCCTAGTGAGTCGCAAACTGCGGCTTACCTCATTAATATGCATGAGGTAGGTCAATTTCCAATCCACTAGGAATCACTAGTGAAACTCAAAAGAGTTTTTTATATTAGGAATTGCATTTTCCAAATTTCCTTTCACAGGAAATTGCAGTTAGGAAATCGCTATTCCTAATCTTGGTACATCTGACTCTTAGAGTGGCTTCACCCAGAAATGGTGAGACATGCACGGGATGAAGGGAAAGATCATTCACTAGAAAGGAAGGAGAAAAAACAATCCATAATCTGCTGTCAAGGTCAGTTTTTCATGCAGGGTTTTAGGAATACAGGTGGGGAAGGCTTATTGGGGTAACATGCAACCTGAGGATGTAAAACTCCTTATGTTTGCACTGATGTATGGGAAAGAATGTGTGATGGGTATGGAAGGTCCGTCGATTTTTAGAAATCCTTTGGACAGATTTCGTCCTAGAGGTGCAAAAGTCGAAATGGACCGCCCCACTGCTCGTTGAGCAGTACAAATTGTTTTTTTTTTTTTTTTTTCTCGTCCTGAGGCAGTTTTGTTTACCTAAAGGGGTGAGGTGGGGCAGGGCTGGGCTGTCGTCACAGCCAGCAGGGGGAGGAGTGGTTGGTGAACTTAAGTGCGCATGATGGTTTGGCCGACCATTTTGGGCCGGCCAACCAGACATGCGCACTTAGCATTTCTCCACCCGGCTGTATTGCACAGCCGGGGGAAAAATATGCACACACTCCCACTCCATCTCTGAGCGCTAAACCTGGCCACTCAGACCAATCATGACGCTGCTGTCCGGCTGGTCACAGCAGCTTCCTGATTGGCTTAGGGAAGTCCAGGAGCCTGTGTGTGTCTGTACGTCAACAGAAGAGGATGGAGGAGAGGCGGCGGCTGGTAGCCAGGTAGGTGATTTTTTTTTCTACACCTTGCTCCCGGCTCACCTATACTATTCTGTGGCAGCCGCCACTGCTCTATACATAATACATCCCCGGATGTCATGGACTTCCTTCATTCCTACATCTCAGACGGTAGCTCAATGGGTTATGCACCATCTGGTTGAATTTGTGTGTCAAATATGTAGCAGCTCGGTTCCCCTTTACACACTTTGTGAAGACTGTTTTTTAAAATGTTGCAAGTTTTGAAATCTTTCCAAATTTTTAATTCAACTATAGGAAAACACTCATAAAAAGTGAGCTTTGTAGAAGAAAGTTAAAAGCAAAAACATGCACTTTTAGTGGAGCAATTCTTCTCCCAAAACTTTTTTGCAAGACATTTCTGCCTTCTCCTGAAGCATAGTTTGACTTTTCTCATCCAAATCTCTGGAGCCAGGTGTCCCAGCCCACATGAAAAAGACATCAGACTTCAGGTACAACTGCTGCCCTCTGTCATTCAGCCCTACCGCTGCGTGGCAGTGGGGGTACCCCATAGCTGTCACTCTGTAGTCACATCATTTGGGCAGCATGGCTCAAGCATGATATAATATGTTTGTAGTGAATTAAGGGCCACGTTAACGAGGCCGTCACATGCCCAATACATGAAACCTGGTATATTACCGTAGAACTAAAACCCCTGCCTCGCCACAAACAGCAACATCCTATCACCTCCTAGCCTTCAGCCTCCCCTTTACCAGTGCATTGTGCTACTGACAAACCACAACAGTCTCCCTATCTTACCTGAATGAACCAATGAATGAATGAATGAAAAAGCTTAAAAAGTGTGCAGCTTCTCCTGGGAGTTTCCCAACACTTAGAGAATTGAGGAAAACTGAAGCTTTTAGGTCCTGGAGAACGGCCAAGTGTTAAATAGCTTGTGGGTTACAGAGCCTCATTTTTATGAGTTACATACTAAGTGCCAACTTATTCCATGCCTGGGTGGCCCAAAAAAACCCAGAGCTGCCTAGTCTTTTACGTTATATTTATGAACTGCCGCCAACAGAGCATCTGCCGTCCTTATCCTTGCCAAGGCCTTCCTCTTCCTAGCATCTCTCGGAGCCTCATTGCTCAGTATTACTCATTCCCACTCCCAACCCCCTTCCAAGGCTGACTTCCCTGTCCTGGAGCCTTGCCAACTCTCCTTTCACCCCTTTACCTGCCCCAAAGCTCAACACAGAAGGAAATCCTTTACACACCATACCCTCCAAGCCCTTAGTTAGGTACTTGATTAACCTGCACTCCTAATAATACTGACACTTTCTCCCTCAAATCCAACAAATACAACTCATTGCCAACCTCAGACAGATGCACTAATTCATCTCTAAACAACTACTTAATTTGAGCCGGTGGTTTCCGGTGCTTAGCACTTAATTGTCAACACTGGTGCTTGTTACAGTCTGCCACAAGGTGGTACTGTCAGGCTAATTTTGGGATGACCACAACAACAGCTAATTATTAATGCAATATACATTAAAAATTACTATTCCTTGCCTTCCAAGTCATTCTTATAACTTTGGGGGCCTCAAATAGTCTGAATATTCACACTGGTAGAGTGATGGTTTGTAGTTGTGTTGGTAATGCCATTGGCAGCATGGGAGAAGCAACGTGTGGTGCCTACTGCAGTGGCCTCCTTGCGAGAGCACAGGCACTTATTTTTGTTTTACAGACTAAGCACTGTCATAATCATCATATAATATTCACTTGTGCACCAACACATGAAAACCATCCTGCTCACAAAATCCAGTACCTCCCTATTAATCTTTCTCTGTATCCTATCCTATCATCACCAACTCTGTCCAGACCACTGCTGTCCATATTCACTTCCTCTTCACCTCCCGCAAATCTCTCTTCATCTCTTTCAGCAGAGCCACCCCGAATAACTGAACCAAATCATCCAAAATTACTACATGCACATTCGGACACCCCCTACATTTTTGCAGCTCTGATAACATAGGCAACTACCCATAATGCATTCCTCATTTTCCTTCACCACTCCACACTTACCTTCACTAATCACATACCTAATGGCTGTCCATAACGTCTCTTCTCTACCTGATGCAGTGCCAATTTAACAAACTAAACCACTATCTTGCTGTCCCCCAGAACCCGAAAGCAACTTGAATAGTGAACAAAAAGGAATGTTGATTCTTAATCCCAATCCCCTGCATTGACACCCTACAGTTCCAAACCAGTTGCAGCTCAGCTCCTCAAGCTCCAATGCACGCAAGCTGACCTCCACCCCCCTTATGTCATTTACCTCCTACACTGAGAACCCCAAACCTGTAGCCTCCGATTCTGCTCCAAACCTAAATGAGCATGTTCCAACTTCATGTGGCCACAAAACCATCTTCTTCAAACCTATTCTTGGAGCCTTTGATGACTGATAACTTGTCAATGCCAACCCATTCTCCTGCCTACAAGCAACACTATAATCTTCTCCTCTGCTCTGCAGAACTCGTTCCCACTAATATGGAAACAGAATCATAACACTCGAGCTCTACAAAACAACTTCTTGCTCTCTGTTCTGCTTCTAAACTCCTCACCTTACTTGGCCCTCCATTCTCTTTACCACACACTCCATCCAACCCTAATTCCCCGATAACTCTAAAACTTTAAACGCAGCAAAAAACATCCATATCATACACAAGCTGACCTGACGAACTTCAACCATCTAAAACTCACCTCTCCAAGCACCCCTAAATTCTCCCTCAGCAAGCCAGCTGTGATCGGGCTCCTCAACCTACCATCCAACCCTCCAGGCCCTGCTGCCCTGTTTCTTCTGCTGATGGCTCATACCCCTAAAACAACTCATCAAGCTATATAAGAGTAGAAGCTAATACACTTTATCACACACCTTTCCTCTTTATATTAGAACTTAAAAAAAAATACCTTATAGTACCTTAAACCATGGTTAAACCTACAAAGAAAGGAACAAAATATAACAAGACCATGTGGTTGATCCTGCAAAACATAGAACAAAATATAACATCAATATGGCTATTTCATAACAAAATCTTTGAACTTGGAGGGTTGTTTTGTCACTCTTTTCACTCTCTCTTGTAAGGAACCGAAGGATGAAGAAGGTGACAAATTTATATGAGAAGATTGACCAGCATTAAGATTGTATAGTAAAGACTTGTTTTTAATTACAAAAACTCTATTTAGATTCCAAATACGAGAGTCTTCAGTCTTTATGGCATTAGTTAAGAGTTTGACCAACCTATGTGGTCTTTCAAACAAACCTGACGCCTTTCTGCCGAAAGGAGCCTTGATCATGACCCAGTCGCCAACATTTACAGGAGTAACTTTGACCGATTTTCTTGCATCATAAGTTATTTTCTGTGCATTGACCTTTTTCCTTTCTTTATGTTTCCATTTATCATCTGAGACTGTTCTTCCTTTACTCGGTTCATCCTCATATTGAAACATCCTCTTGGTAAATTTTTACACCAGCTTCTCCTTGTAACACCTTTTCTAAGGCCCTCTGAAATACTGAGGATGCCGACACCAAACCAAAAGGTAGTCTTATAAACCTGAAAGTTCCAAACGGAGTTATAAATGCAGTGTAGTCTTTGGAATCCTCATCCAACTTAATTTGATGATTATGCAGACTTAAGGTCTACGGTGGAGAAAACCTTTGCACCTTGTACCAGCATAAGCATATCCAAGATTTTAGGAAGTGGATACCTGTCCACCACAACTTGTTTATTGAGTTCCCTCAAATCTATGCATAAGCGGAGACTACCATCAGAATTTCATGCGGCAACCACCGGAACCAACCACTGGGTCCCTTCAAATACTTCAATTATTCCATTAGATTTAAGCTGCTCTAATTGAGATTTCATCTCATCCCTCACCGCAAGAGGAAAACCACAAACTTTACCAACTACTTGTACAGCTCCAGATACAAGTCGTATTTTATAAACATAGTCTCGCAAACAACCCAATTCTTTCCTAAAAACACTGGGTAAGGTCTTCTTCAAATTCAAAGTGTATTCATCACTATGGTGTTGGGTGTTGACTTCTTCTACATTGAAAATGTATTTCCAAATTATGGGAGGATTAATGTTGAGGTCTAGCATCACTCCCAAATCTCTTTGATAAAACCAACTTAGGATGCTATCACCTTTTTGTGAGAAATAAACGTTGCCAGAAATGTACCGCCCCTTGTATTCAATCAAGCCATGAAAATAACCTATGAGCTTGATGGGCTCTCCACCAGAAGCACTGGGTTGAATATCAGCTCTCAAGATATTCCCTTTATTTTTAAGATTGAGCATGTAAAATTGTCTAGAGACAATAGTAATTTTAGCTCCTGAATCAAACAACACTCTAGTCCCATTCCCATCAACTAATATTGCATCGATGGTCCCTTTTTACTATCGTCAGTTACTTGTGCAACAATTTGACCACAGTCAAAGTCAGAATCGCAATCACTATCACAAAGTGGATCATGTGAAATGAAGTTAACCTTCGCCTTATTCTTTTTAGCTTTACAAACAGTAGTGAAATGCCCAACCTTTTTACAATTCAAACATGTAGCTTTTAAAGCTGGACACTTCTTGTCGTTGGCAGAGTGACCTAAATTACCACAACGATAGCACTTAGGTTGGAAGTTGGCCTTTTTGAAATCATGAGAAACTCTCACATCAGGCTTGACATTGTATCCTTTTTTTACCTGTTTCTGTTTGGCAAAGGACTTAACCTCACATACCGTTTCATTCTTTCTTTCATGTTTCGTTATGACCTCTACACTCTTTAAATGAATGTTCTATCTGTTTGGTAATAGTTTACATCTTATCTAACGAGGGATCATCCTTTTGCCAAATGTCATCCCTGACTTTTTGTACATTGCATCCCTACATGAATTGATCCCTTATTCTCTCCTGAATCCAAACGCCAAACTTACAAGAGGATGCTAACTTCCTTAAAGAAGTTACGTAATTTTCATCAGATTCTCCATCATTCTGTGTCCTGCGACCAAAATGGTATCGCTCCAGAGTTGTGCTTACTTTTGGTAGATAGTGCCTGTCTAATTTTAGAATGCAAATTTCATACTCATTTAAATCTGGTTCATTAATATCAGGTAAATGGTCAAAAACATCTTGCCCTTCAGAGCCAAGGCAATGCAGAAGAAGAGCTGTTCTCCTTTCTGCGCTAAGGTTGGTGCCACATACTTTTGCATATCTTTCAAATACTTTTTTCCACTGCTGCCACCTGATGGGTGGATCGACAGGTGAAGACATGAGAAAAGGAGGGGTAGAAACATTTTTCATAGTTCTAGCGCAAATGAAGAGAAATTCGAAGCTATAAAGCATTGAAGCACAAACATAGTTGAGGAGAATAAGCATTAAAACCTCAAATGACACATTAGGAAACCAATGAACCTAAAAACAAAACAATGTGGTTAGAATGATGAAAAAGAATAGCATAGATGAAGACAGAGTAGTCAACTTTAACTGATGTAGTCTATAACACTGGGGAATTAAATATTGGTGTAAAGAATGAAAGTCATATATAAATAAAGAAAAAAAAAGATGTAAAATTATGCAAAAAAATTTTTTTTTGCCCTAGTAGAAGTTATCTCAGACGCACATTATTTGGTGAGAAAATTAAATTGAGTACCAAAGTTTTCCGGTGAGATGCAAATTGTTTTCTTAAAATCGAGACAAATGAAAATGTCCTCAGTAGCAGAAATCCCTCGACAATGTGAAGGGGCAGGCGATGTGAAGAAGAGTCAAAATGGCCACTACGTTGTATACGCAAGCTCAAACGGGACGTGAGATTTGAAAGGCCAAGGTTCATGAATTGACGTCCTCACAACGCAGGTGAAGTGCGTGCGAATAATCAAGGAAGAGAAACGGAGTGTCGCGGGATCGCTGAAGGAACAAAGCCAGGTAGGAACATGCCTGCGTATTGTTGCAGTGGAGCGGATAGGAAATAAGGTTTTGAAAAGCAACAAAACCATTGTTACCGATGAGTCACACCGTGAATTTGCAAAATGCGGTTTCGTTGTTATTCAAAGCTAGATGCAAAACAAGAGTCTGATGAACTCATCAAATACACGCACAATAAAAACAAAAAGTCGTTGAGTCATCCAAGGCAAAAATACTTGAATCTGAAACGAAGTTCCAAGTTGAAGACGGTCACTCCAATTGTTGGATGCACCACAATAAGAACCATATGGAAGCACAAAAATTACAGAGGCGATAACATCAGAAGAATTAAGCTCAAATATGCCCTTACGAAGCACAGATATAGAAGCAAGGTTCCACAGAAAAATTAGCCCAAACTCACGTGTCAACATCCTATGTCTTCGCCTCTAGGGAAAACGAAATATGTACTCTCCCAAACTTGTAAGTGAGCCCGCACCGGTCCTCCCAACCAAAGGGTACAAATGGTGACGAATGCGGCGAATGCTCCCAACCCACAGAGAGGTCATAAATTGGTTGAGCCTGCACTAAAGCCTCCTAACCCAATATTGATTAGATGAAAGGGTGAGACATGCGTTAAAATGCTCTAACCCAATTTCAAAACAAAACTCACATGAATTAATGTTTTCTTCTTAGCGATGTTGGGATCAGTAGATTTCTTCCAGATAATAATTAAATGTTGAGCTGTTCGTGGAATACGTTTCCTTCGCTCATCGCCAGTGAAAAATAGTTAATCATACTTATGGAGATACAAGGTTTGTGAAGAGTCAAGTTTATTCCAGGAAGAAAGAAGATCCCATCCATCCAGCTGGCGGAGTCTCAACTACCAGTGACCAGCCATGCCAGGTTCGATCACCATGGTGTTGCTTCAAATGAATACATACACAGGCAGGATCAAGCTATATGAGAGAAGAAGATAATACACTTTATTACAACATTCTTCAGCCATGTTTGTGCACATGCCCTTCTAGTAGGTTCTGCTAACGACAGTTCGGTTAACTGCAGCATTCTCATTCACCTAGTGCCCGCAATGCTTGACTTGATCAATTCTGCCTCCGGTGCCAACCAACGAAACCTTTGACATTGTGAACAAGACAAGGCATCCGCAATGTTAGTTTACTTTAATTATTCGCCAGGAGTCATTAACGCATATCTGCAACATTTGAAAGAGCTATCTATTTATGTTTGTATGGACCAATATGGGCTACAAATTCTGGCTTTATACCGGTGGAAAACTGGTTAGGAGGCGACCCTATCTGACCTTTGTTTCTGCTGTGCACCAACCCTATGTGACCTTTGTTTCTGCTGTGCATCAACCCTAGGTGACCTTTGTTTCTGCTGTGCACCAACCCTAGGTGACCTTTGTTTCTGCTGTGCACCGACCCTATCTGACCTTTGTTTCTGCTGTGCACCAACCCTATGTGACCTTTGTTTCTGCTGTGCACCAACTCTAGGTGACCTTTGTTTCAGCTGTGCACCAACCCTAGGTGACCTTTGTTTCTGTTGTGCACCGACCCTATGTGACCTTTGTTTCTGCTGTGCACCAACCCTAGGTGACCTTTGTTTCTGCTGTGCACCGACCCTATCTGACCTTTGTTTCTGCTGTGCACCAACCCTATGTGAACTTTGTTTCTGCTGTGCACCAACCCTAGGTGACCTTTGTTTCTGCTGTGCACCAACCCTAGGTGACCTTTGTTTCTGCTGTGCACCGACCCTATCTGACCTTTGTTTCTGCTGGGCACCGACCCTATCTGACCTTTGTTTCTGCTGGGCACCGACCCTATGTGACATTTGTTTCTGCTGGGCACCGACCCTATGTGACCTTTCTTTCTGCAGCCCCTGCTCCTGCCGGAAATCTTAATGTACAGATATTTTACTTCTCCTTCTGAAGCTGCGTAAAGCCGGATGGAATCTAATATAGGTTATTATAACCCCCCGCCCCCCCAGCGCTTATTGGGATAGAAGTCTGTTCTAAAGCGCTTTGGCACCTTCCAGGCTTGGCCCCGCTATAACAACTGTTACATAGATAAACATAACTAAATGCGAATGCCAGGCTCGCGCTTCGGGCTTGAAAGGGTATTATTTTAAGGAGCCGGACATGAAGGCTTGAACATTACAAACTTGGCATCCACTGCTTTTGGGCGCCCTTTGACTGCAATAAACGAGGAACGCTGAAAGGCTGCCCTCAGAAGAACAAACACTTCATGACGCCACCTTCCAGCGGTGCATCAATCGCCCCTTTCAGCCTTTGGGGTTCACTTCGGGATATGGGACTTTCTGCCTCTGATCCCATTTCGCTGCGGCTGTGCGCGTGCCTCCAGAGGCGACATGTCGTGTGTCTGGTCGCGAGGCCCCGGGCTGCCCATCTCCTTGCATTGGTCACGGCGCGCGCCGCTTTCATGGGCAGAAAAAGCCCAGGCGCCTCGTGCCTCCTCTCTGTTCCTGGTCCAGCACTTCCGGTTCTAGCCCCAGTTTCAGAAAAGTGCATTATATGGAGTGCCACAAAAGGAGTCCTTCCTGGCGCCTGGAGGTTAACGAGCTTTGGGGAGGGTGAGATGGGCACACAGATCCGGGGTGCCTGCGGACATGGCAGGTCTTCCACATTTCCCTGCGGCCAGAACTCGCAGGCCAGCAGCCAACTGGACATCAGTGTGCACATGACCAACAGGGTCGGCTTGGGACAGAAAATAGGTCCAGGCATCAAAACAAAAAAGTGGCCCTCTTTAGTGAATTCGAATAGTGAATTAGAATGCTAAAGGTGAGCCATGTTTGCACATTGGGGGCAGTTTTGAAATTTTAAAGGAATGCTGTATAGGTGTGTTGCAAGGTATTGAAAATTGCATGGGTTTGAGGTGGCTGGAGGCAATGTTTGTTTTTAATATCAGGGAAATCAGAAGTAAAAACCAACACAGCAGACCATAAAACAGGCCCACAAATGGATCTGTGAGACCAGCCCATCGGGCACTGCCTGATTGCCCCGTAGCAAAAAAACACCCTCTGGTCCCCAGTGACACCGCTTTTGATGCAAAGAATGAAATTGCGAATATATTTTATTCAAGGGAGTATTTGAAAACAATTTCAAGACACCTAGCAATACAGTGAATATTGGTGCAAAACAAACATTGCTCAGTGCTCTGTTGTGAGGTGACACACTCAAGTGATAAATCGTGATCAACCAGTGGACCAACGAACACAGGAAGAGCATGGCCCGTTGCAGCAAGTTCTCACCAATCATATAGGGTCCGTGTTTTTAAAGTCAGTCATTTCGATCCCAATAAAAATGGTGGGATCATTATTAGGACTCGGGGGAGATACAACAGGCCACAGAGAGAGATTATGAAGGGTAAATCGTTATGTACTTGGCTATCCCTGGAATATTTTTCTTTGATCAATGGTATCTTTGTTTTCTTAGAAATGATATCCCCTTTCTATTACCACACGGATGGTTCAATCACTGCATTGGTGGTGGTCCGAATTTCTTCTTGGGATATTGGTACTATGTGGTGTGATTATAAGGACACAACAGTAATTCACTATTAGGACATGCCACACACCTCAGGGCATGTCCTACCTTATCCTTACAACGCACCCTGCCCTAGGGCCTACCTTAGGGGTGACTAACATGAAGGTAAGGGAAGGTTTAGGGACTGGCAAATGGGGACACTTGCCCAGTCAGCATGACAGTACCAGACTGCATGCAGGTTCTGCAATGGCAGACCTTAGACACATTTTACCAGGCTGCTTCTGTGGGTGGCACAACCAGTGCTGCAAGCCCACTAGCAGCATTTGGATATACAAGCCCTTGGCACCCCTGGTGCACTCTACTAGGGACTGATAGTAAACCAAATAGCCAAACATGGAAGTCAATTCACATAATACATTTTACCATAGGGAGAGCATATGCACCTTAGCACTGGTCAGCAGTGGTAAGGTGCCCAGAGTCATAAAACAGCCAACACCAGGTCAGACAAAATACAGGAGGAAGGCAAAAAGTTTAGGGATGACCCTACAAAAAGGGCCAAGTACAACACATCCCCCTTCCAGCCAACACGCAGGGTAGACCAATCACCACCGTGATGGTCTTCCCTGCTTGGGCGATAGAACAAGGACCTGGCCCGCAACTGCAGGGGCAGACTCCAGTTCTATGCCAATCTGAACCTATTGGACTCCCCCTGTCCATACTCTCAGGGCCCACCAAGCCAATCCATGGGGAACCCTTCTCCTCACCTGTGGACACCACCTGTGCAACACCTAACCTTAACCGGCCCACAGGTGTGTCCCAACAGACAGACAGCAAAATGCTACAGTGGCCACTGACAGTAGTCAGGGATGAGACCCAGGCCGTATGCCTCTCAGGGCTCTCAAACCTATGTGGCGCCAGGGAGCGGGGGGCAGTAGCCCCAGGTGCTTGGCACCCTTTGTCTTTCAAATACTTTATTAGACAATTAAGTCGCAAAAGTGACATATAATAGCCATTTATAAAAACAAAAACATCAGCATATAATAATCAATACAAAATGGCAAGGAATTATAAACCGTCATTACACATAAATGCAACAATAAACAGTCCACATTTTAAAACAAGACTAATCAAACCTAACCTAATCTGACCTAATCTAATCGGGCGCCTAATCACAGGTCACTATAGCATTGATCAGTCTAGACCGAATTACCCAGGCCCACTTTATATATTTTGACATTGCTATTGAGATTGTCGGGCTTGGGTCTGTAGACAAGATTCTCATAGCCTCTACATATCTTCTGGTTCCCATTAGTCGACAAACGGGTAGTACCCATTTTTTACGTGGGCTGATATAAAGAGGACAAAAAAGCACAAAGTGACTCATGGATTCATTCTTATCACAACACTTTGGGCATTTGTCTTGGGACCCTGTCGCCCATTTAGATGTGAATGATCGTATCGGGAGGGTATGTATCCTGAACTGAAAAAAAAGTTTACGATCAGACGGTGCTTCAATTAAACCCCAATACGATTCCAGTCTGGCGCAAATCTTGAATTCCAGAAATCTACCTGAAATAAGGGATGAACACCCCTTGGTAAATAGTTCCGCTCCAATCATCTCCCAGTATCTGGTTTTCACAAGTTCTTTTGAAGGGAAGAGCGCATTATGAGGGTCGTCCCAAAGGTCTTTCAATCCCATGCGATAGAGTAACAGTTTTACAGACCTCAACCAGTCTATTTTGTGGAATAAATCCTTTTCTATAATTTCCTTTGAACCCGAGGCGTAGTGGCTAAGCTCCTTAGTTGACCAAATCCTACACCAGTACAACAAAGGACGTAAATAAGCTGTATCTTGTAAGGATTTCAGGCCAAGGTCCCAAAAAAGGGGTAACAAGGGAGTGCTTTGCGGGACGCCAACGACTTTCCGAATAAACTCGTTCTCCATGACATTCAGTCTTTGTGGGTTTTTGCCATGCCCCCATAGTTCAGACCCATACAGAGATGAGCTACGGATCTTCATCGTATAGATCTCTAAAAGTGGCTCTATTGGCTGGGATTTTTAAATCGTTTCAATAGGATGCCAGTCTGTTGTTGATATTTCAGTAAAGCGAGATCTATATGGCTATTCCAACGCATATTTTTTTGTAAGGTAACTCCTAGATATGTGAATGCATCTACCTGTTCTAGGGGAGATCCATTCATAAGAATTGTACCCTTGAAGGTCTGTAGATTTTATTAGGTCTGGGGCCATTAAGGACCATGAACCTTGTCTTGGCGACATCAATTTCTAGTCCACGCAATAGGCAAAACTCCTCAAAGCGCCACAGGGTAAGCTGGAGGCCACTCGGAGTTTTCGAAATCAGCAGAGTGTCATCCGCGAACATGAGGACTGGAACACGAGCTCCAGCCATAGCTGGAGCATCCGTGGGGAACCGGGAGAGGAACTCTGCCACCCCGTTGACGAAGAGCGAGAACAGGGTAGATGCCAAGACACAGCCCTGTCTCACTCCCCGCTCCACGGGGAAGGTATCCGTAACCTCTCCCGGCCGACCCCAACACACCTGAGCAAAATTGTCCTCATGTAAGCGGATAACCAATGCCAACAACTCCGGTGTCATCCCCAGTCCCTGGAGTACTCGCCACAGCTTGCCACGCGGGACTAGATCGAATGCCGCTCGCAGGTCAACAAACACTGCGTATAAAACGCCTTTTTCTAATACCACTGTCCTCCAATAAAGTATCAGAAACCTAAAGACCTGATCGATGGTGCTGGTCTTGGGACGAAACCCTGCCTGCAGAGGGCTCAAGATGTTACCATCCTCCATCCAAGACTGGATTTTGCCCAAGACCAGTCGACCCATTACTTTTTGGATAGCATCGATTAGGCTGATAGGTCTATAGTTGCTAGCCAAAGATTTGTCCCCTTTTTTGTATATCGGGACAATTTCTGCGCCTTTCCAGGACTGGGGGATTACCATTCCTTGTGCGATAGCATTTACTAAGTGGGTGATATATAGGCACCATCTTTGTCTATCATAAACAAATACATCAGCAGGAATAGAGTCCATTCCAGGTGCACGGCCCTGGGTTACCATGTCAAGCGCCCTGTCGACCTCCTTACTGCTAAAAGCTGGCTCTTTATAAAAGCCCCATTCATGATAGGACAAACTAATATCCTCTGCGTCTTTTGCATATTGACTCCTGAAGAACTCTATCCAGGAGTCCTGGGGAACGCAATTGTGTGGGCTTTCAGTTATTTCTCCCCTTTTCCATTTAAAAATATCCCAGAAATTTTTCTGGTTTTTGCCACTACATGCTGCCTTGAGATCTTGCCACTCGCTCTCTTCCCATTCCTTCTTGGCTTTCCATTGTATCCTTTTATAATCACTACGGGCTAGCTTTATCTTAGTCGAATCTTTGGACTTAAGTGCAGATCCTAACTCTTCCCGAGCTTGTTTGCAGGAGACATTAAACCAATTCTCCTGCTTCCTTCTATAAACTCGTTTTTCTAGAGATGGTCTGCAAAAGTAGGTTTTAAGCTTGGCAAAAAGTGTACTATGTATATTCTCTACTTCTGAAAAAGGCTGACTATTGATACAAGCAGCCCTCATTGATGTCAACGCCTCATCGAGGTTGGTTTTTATATTATCCATAGTATCAGGGTGTTCTACAACATTTTCCCATTTGAGATGACGTTCGTCATTAGATAACCGACTAATCGGATCTTTCATGACGATTACCCCACCCGATCTTTCCCCCAAGCCCAGATTTAAAAAAGCTACTAGTGGTTTATGATCACTTTCGATCCGGGGTTTGACCACCATATCCTTGAGGATGTGCCACATCCCAATGTGAACCAAAATGTAGTCTATGGTACTAGACCTAGTGCCATTATCATAGGTTTTACTCCGTGCCCTGTCAGAAGGGGTTCTGCCATTGGCTGCCCTCAGTTGGTTGGCCAGGCAAAACCCCTTCAGATGCAGGGCAGCCTCTGTCCATTTACTTGCTGGCAATGTCTCAAGCTGTGGGATACCCGACCTGAGGTCCTCCTCCTCCGTTAGGGACAGGTCATGATTGCCTAATGGCTCAAAGGTCGTGTTGAAATCACCTGCTACAAGTGGAAACACATTGATTAGCCTAGACTCAACAAGGGAATCTAATGTTGATACCACCTCCGATTTTTTACCGCCTGGTAAAACCCCTGGCATAGACGTTGTATACGTCTATGTGCAAATTTGATGGAAAGTTTAGTCTGATTCCTAGGATATCAATGTTCTGGCTTGGAATGAGTTGAATATTACACTTTAAACATTGTTTGATCCAGATAACCAAGCCTCCGACTGACCGACCCTTTGGCATTTTTGTCGCTGGGACAAAAAAATTCAAATAGCCTAGCTTAAATACGGGCTCTGTTGACCATGTCTCCTGGAATAGGCAGATCTCATGGTCATCAATGAACTCTGACCATAGGGGTGACGCTAATTTGGATCCCAGACCCGCCACATTCCAGGATAAAAACGTTGGACAACCAGCAATATTGGTTGTTCCTTTAAATTGTCCTATATTTAAAATAGAAGAAATGTTAGTGTCCTGAGAAACAGTTAAGTTACCATCCTTGTTTAGTTTACTTTGTCCATCCTCGGGACAGAGACCTTGCTCCACATCCGTATTAATGTATATTAGTGCAGGCAACACATTTTCAACACTCCCACCACTAGGATTGATTGTTGTAGGCATCCCACCCTGGATTTTGGCCTTCTCTGACTCAGAAGCTATATATGCCGTTTCGGGAGTGGGACATCCGCTACTATACTTCTGTCAATCGCAGTCAGTCAGCCCAGATAACACATCGAATCGATTAAAAGACCTTATGTCCCCCGTTGGGTAACCCATTTTCTGAAATCTCCCTCCAGTTAACCCAATCAAAGGCATAGGGGCCGGCGCATAGAAGTAAGACAGTGGCATGGTACAGATTAAAGTTGGGGAGTCGTCATCATGGGGCCATCCACAGATATATTCAACACAACGTCTGTCCCTAAAATTAATGATGACGCAGTCCCCCTTTACTATCTTAGGTTTCCTACCCACCCAATTTACTCTCCTGGCGTACAGGATTTCAGCTCGCATATTGGCCGTCAGGGGACGTTTAGCATTAAGCCAGAATGTACATTTGTTCTTTAAATCCCAGTATGTTTCCCTAGACCCAGTCGCTAAAGGTGGGACCCCGGTTAGAACCAACACATATGGGGCAGCCTCTGGGGGGAGATGTATATCAATCAAACCCAGAGATGCCTGTTGCAGGGGTTGTACAAATACAGGCTGTTGTCCATTCTCCCTCCTGTCAGGTGAGGTATGACATCCTGGCACTGACCCACCAGCCCCAGGACTGTACCCGGCAGCTGCACTAAAGACTGGGGTGGTCTCTCCCACACCCGGTCCTCCCTCTTGGGGCTCTGTACCCTCCCACCTGGAGTGGTACCCCCTTCCAGAATTGCCAGGGCACCTGTGGCAGGTGTCCTGCGCAATTCGCCCACCAGTTCAGGGGTTCTATCCTGCAACTGGGCATCCAGGTCAGGGGGGACACCCTGAACCTGGCCCTCCAACCTAGGGTCTAAACCCTTCAGTTGAGCCGGGGTTAGAGGCGAGGACTCCCTCCCTCTGCACCCCCTTCCAGAGTACTGCCCACTCCCAACTGGCGTGGTACCCCTAGAAGCAACATGGGTCAGGACACTGATTATAGTTGTCCCACCCTCCAGGTCAGACAACACCTGAACCTGGCTTCCCAACCCTGGGACCAACCCATGCAGTTGAACGCTTGCCTGGCGCACCAGGACTTCCCGGGGAGCACGCATCCCCCCCTGAGGGTGACACATAACTCATGTGTCGTGTGACAGTCTACCTGGCGCTGATCTCCCGACCCCTGTCCATCTGACAGTGCCTGAAGATCCCCCAGGACAGAAGTGGTGTCACCATGGTCATTCACTGGTGACGCAGCCCTTCTGGCCGGCCCCTGACCCACTGGTTTTTCCACTGGGGACTCTTTCCCCCTCTCACCCCTCAATCTGGACCTCTGCACCCTCCCAACTGGAGCGGTACTGCCAGACACCAGAACCGAGGGAGGCCTGCTTACAGACACTCCCCGTCCACTAGACACTAGGGGATCCCCCTCAACGGGCGGCCCATAAGGACAGCCTAGGCTCCCCGCCTGGTGTTCCCTTAAAGAACCATCCAGGCTCTGAGACTGGGTTTCGGGCACCTGGGGGCACGCAGCCCCACACTCACTCCTTCTCCACGGAGACAGGACGTGAGCCCCTACGCCCCTCCCGCTACCAGGGGACCTAGCGGGGCTACTTTGCACCACTTCCACCACTCTGGGTTGGAAGATACCTGAGCCACTCCCCACGGGGTCACTCCCCAATGCCTCTCCAGACCCTCTGAAATCCACCAAAAGGTCTGCCTCCAATGTGGGCTCTCTGCGGTCAGAGAACTCACCCTCACACAGGTGTTGGCCTAGCTCTGGAAAACAGGGACTTACAATATGCTCTCCCACAATTGGATCACACAGCCCCCTAGCAGGGTTAACCAAACTATCCTTCACCTTACCATCCAGTGCCTCACACACGTACTCCACACCACTCTCCTGAGACTGGCAAGACAGTATCTGACTGTCTCTGTCACATAACCCACACTCTTCTGGGCGGTCTTCACACTCACCCACCAGGACTTCAAGTTTGGGGGAACCCCTCTCCCTGCACCTCTCAGCTAGAGTCAGTAGAGTGTCCCTCCCTCCACTAGGACTATGAACCCCTGCGCCAGTTACCCTATTCCCTTCAGGGATACTGCGCACTACTGGAGCTACCTCATGCCCTTGAACCTCCTGGTGTATGTTAACCCACTCCTTCAAGTCAGGCGCCACATCTCTGGGTGTACGTACTACTCTCTCAGCACTATAAAACTCAATATTGCTGCCACCAGAGGGAGAGCGGTCTAAACTCTTGGCCTCGAGATCCAACTCCCTCATTTTTACCTCATGCTCCATGGCCAGCCTTTGTCTTTCCATTTCCATTCGAAGTTTTGCCATCTCCACTTCATGTGCTCTTGCAGCAATCCTGTCGGCCATCTCCTCTGGCGACAGGCCTCTGCCAGGCTCAGAAGCACCCTCTGGGGGTATCACCTCCAGCACATTCTCTGGGAACTTGGATTCGTACCAGGCCCTCAGCGCCTTTGTGTACTGCTCCTTGTTTTTCAATCTAGTTTGGTTAATTCTGTACTTGGAGAGGTATCCTTTCAAGACTTTATTTGCGCACTTCAGCAGTGCCCTCTCCTCCCAATCTATGTCATCAACCCCAGAGAATATAGAGGGCGCCCCGCCCCCATTGACTGAGCTCGGCATGGTTTCTTAAAGTGGAGATTCTTCAGCAAAAACAAAAATCAATACTGTGTGGCTGCGTTATCGGTCTGAACTCACTACGTGGCGTTCACTCAATCACTGTACATGAATCACAAATGCAAATTCAAATCCTCACCGCTGACCACCAATGTTAGAACTGGGAATCTCTAGTTGGCACAGGTATGCACTTGCGACAAGCAGGGACTCTCAATTCTAAGTCAGGATAAGGGGATCACCCTTTCAAATAACCCCTGCTCACCCTTTAGGTAGTGTGGCGCAAGCAGTCAAGACTATTCTCAGGGCGTCATAGGTTAAGCATTTGTGAACACATACAGTAATACAAGGACACACCACAAATGGACACCAGTCAAGGGTATATCAAAAATAGTTCTCTTTATATAAGGCTTAGCACAAGACCAGAATAACGATTAAAATGACCACAGTATTATTTTAAAGTTCAATGTTCTTGTAAAAAGGCTTAAAATGCAAAAATAGGCTTCTTTTACTCAATTCTGCATTAAAAACAAGGAAAGTATGAGTCAAACAATCGGTGCGGACTCTGGGGTCCGTCACACGCACGCTGCGGTGCGAACAGAACACAGTACCTTAAGTTCGTGGGGTCCGCGACGGACAGTGTGGGACAAGTTGATGGGACCCCCTTCCAGAGTACTGCCCACTCCCAACTGGCGTGGTACCCCTAGAAGCAACATGGGTCAGGACACTGATTATAGTTGTCCCACCCTCCAGGTCAGACAACACCTGAACCTGGCTTCCCAACCCTGGGACCAACCCATGCAGTTGAACGCTTGCCTGGCGCACCAGGACTTCCCGGGGAGCACGCATCCCCCCCTGAGGGTGACACATAACTCATGTGTCGTGTGACAGTCTACCTGGCGCTGATCTCCCGACCCCTGTCCATCTGACAGTGCCTGAAGATCCCCCAGGACAGAAGTGGTGTCACCATGGTCATTCACTGGTGACGCAGCCCTTCTGGCCGGCCCCTGACCCACTGGTTTTTCCACTGGGGACTCTTTCCCCCTCTCACCCCTCAATCTGGACCTCTGCACCCTCCCAACTGGAGCGGTACTGCCAGACACCAGAACCGAGGGAGGCCTGCTTACAGACACTCCCCGTCCACTAGACACTAGGGGATCCCCCTCAACGGGCGGCCCATAAGGACAGCCTAGGCTCCCCGCCTGGTGTTCCCTTAAAGAACCATCCAGGCTCTGAGACTGGGTTTCGGGCACCTGGGGGCACGCAGCCCCACACTCACTCCTTCTCCACGGAGACAGGACGTGAGCCCCTACGCCCCTCCCGCTACCAGGGGACCTAGCGGGGCTACTTTGCACCACTTCCACCACTCTGGGTTGGAAGATACCTGAGCCACTCCCCACGGGGTCACTCCCCAATGCCTCTCCAGACCCTCTGAAATCCACCAAAAGGTCTGCTCACTACGTGGCGTTCACTCAATCACTGTACATGAATCACAAATGCAAATTCAAATCCTCACCGCTGACCACCAATGTTAGAACTGGGAATCTCTAGTTGGCACAGGTATGCACTTGCGACAAGCAGGGACTCTCAATTCTAAGTCAGGATAAGGGGATCACCCTTTCAAATAACCCCTGCTCACCCTTTAGGTAGTGTGGCGCAAGCAGTCAAGACTATTCTCAGGGCGTCATAGGTTAAGCATTTGTGAACACATACAGTAATACAAGGACACACCACAAATGGACACCAGTCAAGGGTATATCAAAAATAGTTCTCTTTATATAAGGCTTAGCACAAGACCAGAATAACGATTAAAATGACCACAGTATTATTTTAAAGTTCAATGTTCTTGTAAAAAGGCTTAAAATGCAAAAATAGGCTTCTTTTACTCAATTCTGCATTAAAAACAAGGAAAGTATGAGTCAAACAATCGGTGCGGACTCTGGGGTCCGTCACACGCACGCTGCGGTGCGAACAGAACACAGTACCTTAAGTTCGTGGGGTCCGCGACGGACAGTGTGGGACAAGTTGATGGGTCCGGGTCGTAGTTCGGCAGCGTATTCAGATGCTGGTCGGGTCGCGGCGTCGGGACGTGGCGTTGGTACGGGACCTTCAGGGATACGTGCGGATGGCCCGGATCAGCTTGCAGAGTCCGTGGCGTCGGCGTTCGAGCCGTACCTTCGGTGCGGATAGGCGGCGACACTTCTCGGCGCCGTACAGCGTACGGGGAGGATCAGCGTACTGCGGCTTCTCGGCTCTGAGTACGGCACGGTGCAGTACGTTAGCAGCATACGGACCGTACCTGCGGGACAGCGAAGCTTGAGTCCGGCGTACAGGGTTAGGCAGCCAGGGTTGTACGTCTCGTATCGGCGGGGAAGGTTAGGTGCGATGCGGCCGGGAGGGATACGGCGCGTACTAACGCTTTTGGATCAGCGTAGACGCACGGTGCCGGGCGGCAAAGACACGGCTTCGTGGCGGGTGGGGTACGAGGCGTACTAGGGCCAAATCCAGCGGGAAACAAGCAAGACTTGTCCAGGCAACTCAATTTTGGAAGGCAGATGAGTCCAATGGTCCTGGGACTCAGTTCAGGGGGCAAGCTCTTCTTCCAAGCCCTTGGAGATAGTTGAAAAACAAAGTGCAAAGTCTCTTTCAGTCTTTTCCTCTCTTTTCTCAGCAAGGCACCAACTGCAGGCCAATCTCCCAGGTCAGGGAAAGTTACTCCTCCTTCAGCTTCTTCCAGCTCCTTCTGGTCAGGCAGAGTTCCTTCGTGGTTCATTCAGGATCTGATTTCTTAGGAGCAGGGCTCCTACATTTATACCAAGTGTCTTTTGTCTTTACAGGCCAGGGGGGCCTTTGCATAATCCCAGTCCAGTTCTTTTCAGTGAGGAGCACTTTGTTGTTGGGACTCTGGCTTCTTCTTTCAGCAGGCAGGGCAGAGAGATCAGACGCTCCCCAGGGGGTGGAGCCAGCATTGTGGTGGCAGAGCACTGCCCTATTCAGAGTCAAGGTGCACTCCTCCCACCCATCCTGGTGTAATCTCACTATTCACCCCCTGGTAGCCCCAGCCTGTCTCCTGGAACTTCCCAGCCCTGTCACTCAAGCTACACACAAAGAAGATAGCCCTCCCCTCCAGAGGCGGACTGAAATGGTTAGGCACGCAAAGGCTAACTTTCTAAAAGTAGCATTTGCAAACCCAGGATATTAAAATAACCTTTGCTAAAAGATGTATTTTATTATTCTGAGTTCAGGCATACTAAACATGAATTTCTACCATGCTTCCTGAGCCTGCTAGGATTATAGAGTGTTATAATCTAGCAGCCCATTCTGGCCTATGGAGAGCAGGTAGCCTTACAATAGTGAAAAACGAAAATGGCTGTAATTCACTATTAGGACATGCCACACACCTCAGGGCATGTCCTACCTTATCCTTACAACGCACCCTGTCCTAGGGCCTACCTTAGGGGTGACTAACATGAAGGTAAGGGAAGGTTTAGGGACTGGCAAGTGGGGACACTTGCCCAGTCAGCATGACAGTACCAGACTGCATGCAGGTTCTGCAATGGCAGACCTTAGACACATCTTACCAGGCTGCTTCTGTGGGTGACACAACCAGTGCTGCAAGCCCACTAGCAGCATTTGGATATACAAGCCCTTGGCACCCCTGGTGCACTCTACTAGGGACTGATAGTAAACCAAATAGCCAAACATGGAAGTCAATTCACATAATACATTTTACCATAGGGAGAGCATATGCACCTTAGCACTGTTCAGCAGTGGTAAGGTGCCCAGAGTCATAAAACAGCCAACACCAGGTCAGACAAAATACAGGAGGAAGGTAAAAAGTTTAGGGATGACCCTGCAAAAAGGGACAAGTCCAACACCCCTCAATGCACCTAAAGCTCCCGACATTGGTGGGCATTTGTCTACCGAGCCCCTGGTCACTCCTTAGTGACCCAGACTCTGTCACCTCTGATTTCAGGTACTCTTCAACAAGACTCCAGCTTTGGATTCCAACTGACACTTTTCCTCCTTCCAGCAGTGGCTCTTCTTCGGAGTCCTCCATTGAGTTCAACTGTGGTTTCCGACGCTACTTCATCCCTATGCAACCGGCTTCCCTGGGATAGGTAACTCTGATACTACGATATCCACGGGTGGGGTGGCTTTCCAACCTCCTAAGTTCTACGAGGTTTCTAAAAAGTCGACTTGGAAGGGTCCTGAAACTTTAAAACTTCAACCACGACTCTCCCATAGAATTGTACGGCGCATGCAGTTGTGTTCCCACACTGCATCCGTCCTCCATGGGATGCCTACTTACACATCTTGGGTGGTTCCTTCAGGTCCCAGTGATTCTATATCCTCTAGGCACTGGCTTTAATCGAGTCGTGGTTCTTATACCACTATTTTAGTATATGCTTTGGTCTCCCCCTGGAGCCCACTGTGTATTAGTGCGTCGTACGATTGTTTCTGTGCTACAGTACTGTGTGTTTTGTGAGTATCTTCGTGCAGAAGATACTGTGTCGTGCTTAAAAAGAGTTATATAAATAAATGCATAATGTTATAAATACTGTGCGGTTCTCCTTTCATTAGACCAATACAATAATGTTGCATTCTGGTAAAACAAGCTGCTTAACATTCCTTCAAGACTAAGCCTGAAGGCTGCTCTCCACAGCTACCACTTGGATAGCCTTTTAAGATTATTTTTGACCTCTTAAATCACCATAAGGGTTGTTTGGACTGGTACAGGGTGCCAACTTTAGTTAATGGACAGCACATGCCAGGCCAACTTCTCACAGGCAGCATGGAGTCCTTTTGGGGCAATGAGTTTTCAAGGGTGCTTTCGACTTTAAAAACACAGACCCTATATGATTGTTGAGGACTTGCTGTAACAGGCCATGGTGTTCTTGTGTTTGTTGATACACTTGTTATGTCTTGACATTTTTTTCATAAACTACTTTGAATAAATTATTTTTGCAATTTGGTTCTTTGCATCAAAAGTATTGTTAATAGGGACCAGTGTTTTTTTGTTATAGTTCTTACCCCAGGTCCCCAGTGATCCTTGTGTCTTCCTTGTTGAAATATAATTATGATTGCCCCATAGGGCACTCCAACACTGATGACCAAGACGTGGCTTCAACCCAACAGAGGCAAGACCAAAGGGCTTTTTGTCTGAGCCTAGAACAGTTACCATGATCCGAGCAGTTCCAAGGACTGGGTCTGCCTCAGAGGCGATGGGGGGAGGAGGGGGTGAGTCTAAATTAGTGGGTGTTTCTGCATTCCTGCAGGGTATATGACAAGAATCCTATAGGAATCCTTGCATTGGCTGCAAATCTCCAAGTCTTTTTGTAAGAAACAGGATTACATTCCTCTCCTCGTGTCAATGGTGAACTTTTTGCGTAGCACACCGTATACGCTTCAAGGCCCCTTGGCGCTCATGGACTCAGGGTAAGCATATAGATGCCGGGGGTGACAGTATAGCTTTGAGCTGAATTGCTCATTTGCAGTGGCAGTAGTGTGCTCTTCTTTGAGAGCCGCTGTCCACAGTGCAAAGAGCGCAAGCATCCTTCCTAGACGTGAGACCAGGGCTTTAAGTAGGATGACAAGCGCTCAAAGTAAAAAAAAGTTTGACGAGAGGCAGCATGTGGAGGGGAGAGAGGAGGGGGCCTGCGTCTGTTTCCCTTGCGGAAGCGAGCAGGAACCATCTGTTAATTACAAACAGATGGTTTGAAAGCTCGCTCCCGCAAGGGAATCGCCAAACGTGCAAGCGTTGCCATTGAAAGCAATACAACGCATGCACGTTTTTGGCCCAAAAAGCGAATTGATATCAAGAGGTCTCCTCCTATGTAGCGCGCATGCGTGCTGCATAGGCGAGACCTAAAAAACTGGAGATTCCGTAAAAGGAGCGTGGCATATACAATTAAGAGCGTAGCTTAAATATTTGACTAAACTTCTCATGGCATTCCAGCCTATCCACACATCTGCAACTGGCATACATGACCACTGCTGTGTGCTCTCTGCGGAGAGGCCAAGGATTGGATGGGCATGTATTCTGACACCTTTTAGACCCACTGACAGGCGCTGAGAGAAACTCCCACTTCCTACAGCTACAACTCAATTATTGCCCGTTATAAGAACCTGGAGAAAACTCAGTTAAAAAATAATAAAATAACACAACATCCTGGAAATAACTAACACTCTTAGGGAATGCAAGATTAAGTAAATCAAAATCCTGTGACATATAAATAGGAACAACATGAATTACCCTAACGTTATTTACCTTCGCTGACGCTGTTCAGAAATCGATCTTTGTTTTTGCCGGTAAAATAAGGACATGGATACAGGCCGGAAGGGACCCTTTTCAATGTCCTTTTTAATTACTACCGGGTCTGAGACTGGAAGGACCCGACCCACTGAAATCCTAGAGTGAGACTATGTTTTATTGTTTTAAATGTTTTTATTTACAATTCATCGGAAATCTCAACTGTTAGTTGGCTGTCTGCCGTGTTTTGACATTGCTGCCGGAGGGACTGTCACAAATATGGCCCCGCCCCCACACCCGTTGCTCCAATGCTACTCGAGCATCATTCCCCCATAGTGCTGTTCTCCCATTGGCCACAGTGGGACAGAGTCAACAGCGGTTCCGCCTTTGGGGAGAGCAACACCCCCTCAAATGAAGCAGGACGTGAGGCTTGGGTGCCAATGTTTGGCAGGTGTCTCACTGCTGCCCAGCCCTAAATAAAGCCCCTAAACACAGGCCTAGTGAAATATCTACAAAAGTGGGTTGTCAAGTGTCGCTTGAACGGTGGCAGGGAAGGTTTTACCGTACATACCTCGCTTTGAAAAGCAAGCAGGTAAAAAAGCTTAGTGGGATAATGCATGCGCTGCACGAACCTGCCTGCCACACATTTAAATCGCAGAAGATACACTCAACCTTTCATCCATCCGAATGGATGAATACTTTACCATTGAGTTGTGTCTTTGTAGCACCTGTTACTACAGTGCTTCGAGGCGTGTAGAACTGGTAATTTCTCTGATTATAGAACAGAGGGCTTCAGGGAGAGCAGAACACAGTGTGGGAGAGAAACAGTGCATGACAATAAACCTGTTGGCAAAGCAGGGGGAGGGGGCCGTACCCTTTATAAACTAGGGAGGAGAGATCGCCCCTCTGCCACTGAGGCTGCCCACATATTAATGCAGTGAGAGCAGTAACCCACTGAGCTGGATTAAGAGGTATATTTGCTACTACCATTGCTACCTGCTAGTCAGAAAACTCAGAAGATTAAGTCACTGATTGCAGAGATTTTTTTTATGCACCAGGTCTCACAAGGTTAATGTACCTGCTGCAGAGGCCTGTGTTTATTCCTCAGAACACACACACAGACAAGCACGCATACACATACACACACACACACACACACTGCAAGATATGTTGTTTACACACAGTGGCTTACAGCCCGTCTATAGGTTACAATGTGTTAGCTCCAACGTGGCTCTCATTTCTTTTGCCCCCGTTTGTCATGGCATGCAAGCATCATGTCTTCTTCTTGTCTCTGGCCCTCCCCTGGAGCAAGAGCCAAGTACTTGTGACCATCCACTACTCCCGTTTTTGGAGCAATTTTTTTTCTTTTTGCTCAAGCTCTCCATATGAGTGCTATGTCTCTGCACTACTCTACACCGCACCACTCTATTCTGCACCACTCTACACCAGTCTACTCTACTCTATCCTGCTGCCCCCCCTGCCACTGGATCTAAATCTAAATCCGGTTTTGTAAAGTGTGAACTACTCACCCCTAATGGTCTAAAGGCGCTGGGGGCCATCTGAAGATTAAGTGAGCTATTGCCCGGAGTCACATGGTGCTGAGCTGAGCTGCCACCAGCGCCAGGATCGAACCTTGAGCTCTGCACTCCGGAGTCAGCCACCCTGGCCACTGCACCACACCCCTCCCTCTCCTGCCACTGCACGCTATGCTACTGCACTCTATGCCACTCTACCCTTCTCTTCACCATTTGATGCCACTGCATTCTATGCCACTGCACTACATGCCACTGCACTCTGCTCTTACCACCCTGTGCCACTGCACTTTATGCTACTCTACGCTTCTCTACTCTACACCACTGCCCTCTATGCCACTCTGTTCTTCTCTTCACCATTCGATGCCACTGCACTCTATGCCACTGCACTAGATGTCATACACTCTACTCTGCACTGCTCTGTGCCACTGCACTTTATACTACTCTACGCCACTCAACTCTACACCACTGCACTCTATGACACTGTTCTCTTCTCTGCACCACTCTATGCCACCTCACTCCACGTCACTCTACTCCAAGCCACTCTGCTCTTCTCTTGACAACCCTACACCACTGCATTTTATGCCACTGCACACTGTACCACTGCACTCTATGCCACTGCACTCTACACTGCTGCACCGCTCTACGCCGCTGCACAATTCACTCTGCATCGCTGCACTTTATGCCACTCTACTCTATGCCACTATATTCCATGCCAGTACACTCTTTTCTGCACCACTGCACTCCTTGTCACTTTGCTCTACAACACCGTGCTCTACGCCACTCTAATTAGCACCATTGCACTCTACTTTGCACTACTATGCTCTACGCCACTATAAATCTATTCTGCACCAATTTACTCTGTGCCACTGCACTCTACACCACAGCCCTCTACACCACATCTCTCTACACCACTGCACTCTGCACCACTGCACTCTGCACCTCCCTACTCTGCACCACTCTATCTGCACTACTCTACTCTGTACCACACTACTCTAAACCACTGTACTCTAATCTGCACCACTCTATGCCATTGCACTCTTCTCTACACCTCTCTACTCTATGCCACTGCACTCTACTCTGCACCACTGCACTCTACATAACTGCACTCTACTCCGCTACATTAAATTCTACACCACAGCACTCTACTCTATGCCACTGCACTCTACCTCACTGTACACTACTCCTCACCACTGTGCTCTACGCCACTCTAATTTGCACCACTCTACTTCACTTCACTCCACTCTGCACCACTACACTCTACACCACTGCACTCTATGCCACTCTGCTCTTCTCTTCACCATTCAATGCCACTGCACTCTACACCACTACACACCATGCTAGTTTGGACCTCGGATGCTTGTTTCCAGTCTAGGGAGGGCCTGGCCTGGCAGTTCGGGCTGGATTGTTCCCATGAGGATCAGGGTCAAGACTGCTTTGCACATGGCTGTGTCCATACTGGGGTGGCATAGCGAGCAACAGAAAGATGGATTAAACCCAGATCTCTTGACTAGGGGTGCGTGGTTGAAAGGTTTCAGCACTCTGTCCATTATCTTGTGTTTGCTGGGTGTCTGCATGTGCCAAGGTCAAGGGCTGTCCTTGGGTCTCACACAGTACTTAATTTGAACTAGTGGTTTCCAGTGCTCAGCACCAGCACTTAATTGTCGACTCGTGCTTATTACTGTCTGCCACATGATGGCACTGTTTAGCTCATTGGAAGATGAGCACAACAGGTGATTAAATATACAGTAAAAATGGCTAATACCTGCTGCCCAAGCCATTCTTGTGGCTTTTGGGGCCTGGAATAGTCTGACTTGTCACACTTATAGGAGTGTGATGGTTAGTAATTGTGTTGTTACTAACATTGCCAGCACCGGCAGGGGCAATAGGTGGTGCAAGCTGCAGTGGCCTGCTGACGAGAGCTCTAGCGCTTATTATCTTTACAAAGTAAGCACTGCACAGAGTGGCACTGAGCTGTATATGGCGTCACACATTAAGATGCGTATTGTTTTGGGTCAATTGTCAGCAAGATACTGGGTTTAAATATTTTAGTCTATTTTAATTCTTATTCCATCCTGTCGTGGCCCTGAAGATATCTCTGGTTGGACATTGTTCCTGTCGACATCTGCACAGTCCTCTCTTCTGTCCCAGGACCTGGAGAAAAGGCCTGACATTGGATTTTTTAGAAAACAAAATAGTTCCAAAAAAGGTGAATTCATGAATTTTTATCAATTTTGAAATTTTGAAAGTATGGATGTGAATTAAGGAGCATGTTGCATTCCTAGGCGCGTGTGAAATTGCTCAGACAGCTGACGCACAACTTATATATATTTTTTAATTAGCAAGTGTGAAGCTTGCACTTTTTAGGTCGAGGCTGGGCAGCGCATGCGCTGCTCTGTGAGGCATGCTGTATTCAAGTATGGTGTTGAAGCTCCGCCCACTCTCCGACCATATTTTTCATTGGCTTGTGTCATTAGCCTTTGTAAATGCTGGCTTCTGAATCGTTAATAGGCTTGTTGGTCAAACTTTAGAACTACCTTGTCTTCATTTGTAACCTCCCATGAGGACTGGCCCTTTTACTTCTGTTACATGGTAGGTCTTATTTAGCCTGTAAGCACTATTTTCTTTAATGAGTTTCTCCTACTGCAGGCACAACATGCTTTCCTGTAACATTCAGCGCGCTATGCGCACTTTCACTTTCCAAGCCCTTCTTTAAATGAAATAGGCCTTGCACTTACAAGAGTTTCAGCTATTAGCATTGTAAATGACGATGCCTTTTATTTATGTGTTAATTATCAAATCAGATTTTTAAAAAGCATTGTCATTTACAAGGCCAATTGCATTGGAAATGCTTGTTTGAAGAAGGGGCGGCATGGGCATCCTGGAGAGGCAAAGAGAAAACGTGCCCCGTTCCATGCAGATCCCCACTGTCTTTGTTGCGCAAGGCCCAGCTGCCCAGCCACCCCCTCTCCACCCTCCCCGAGCCCGCCCCCCTCCCCTCTCCCCCCTCCCCGAGCCCGGCCCCCGCGCACCGCACCCTGGCCTGTTCCCAGCGTCTGCAGCTGACGCGCCAACGGGGCTGTTGGAATTCTTAATGGGAATGTTTTGAATATGTGTTTAGGATTCAGAGAGCCCATTGGCTGCTTCAGAGGAGTTTTGTTTCTGAAGAGAATTGTTATGGCTTTATGTTCCTTGAAGCGCCCTCGGTGCCCCTGGGCCTGGCTTCTCATGCCGCGCTTCCTCGCTGAGTCGCGTTCAGTGCCAGTTGCATAGCGCCATTCCAACTTTTAGTTCCAACATCTGGGTTCAGTTGAAATACACAAAACGACGGCTGGTGACGGCCTTCCTGAGTGTCTTGGTGCCAGCTGAAATAACCAAAGAAGCCAGCTCCGTGCCCCCTTCAGACACAGCAGAAGCTGACTGACTGCCCCTAGCATCAGGCAGGTGTGCGGCAAGGGGGGGTCAGGGTGAGGTACTTCATTAATGTGTTTCACCCCTGGAACTAGTTCATCTATTCCATGCAAATGCGCCAAAGAGGGCAAGGCATAGCTTGGGTAAACGTCTGCCATCCTGTCTCACCCGTGTACCAGTGGTCTCCCGAAGAGCTGCTAAAAAGGAAGCATAGCGCTCAGTGCAAGGGGAGCTGCCTCCAGGCGCTAGCGTGCCAATATGTAGTTTCATGGTGAGATTATTGCAACGTCTTTGGGGTTGACACATCATTTACCATAAGCTTAGGAGCCAGGTTCACATAAATATTAGTGACGCCCGGAGGTCACATAAGCATCTGGTTTTGAGGGGGGCGTCTGGGGGGAGAGGGTGGGGGTTGATTTGGCTTTAAATCTTATCCGAAGCCGAGGCAGTGGTACTGCGGTGTTCAGGGTGGGGCTCTACGACTGTCCCCAGCCCTCCGGGGTACTCTATGCCACAGTGCTGGGGATGTGGGGAGTTGGTGGTTGCACTGGGGGACCGCGGTATGGCCTGTTTGTCCAGCGCCATGTCCCAGAGGTGCCAGGGGGATCCCTATTTTGTATTGGCTTTGGCATGGTCGGTTCAGGGCTCAGCTGGCATGCTGGTTGAGGCTCTCTAATGGTGAGAAGGCAGGTGAGCTCACCTTGTTAGAGATATCATCTGGCGACCCAGAGGTTTACCTGGGCACAAGCCAATTAACTGGTGCTGTAAGGGCTAGCGAGTGGTGAACTATCATTCAAAAGACTGGGTAGGTGATTCGATGTCTAGATTATCGTCAACACTGGTAGATGTCACTTTTAAGCAATGTCTCTACTGTTACTATTTCTGTCGTGAAATATTCCATCCATAGGATTGTTTATTGTATAACGCAACTGTGACCAGTACTCATGTTTTGGGCCTTTCTTGCCTCAGGGCGGGGTTGGGGGGAGGTCCCCACCTGTGCATAATGTGCTACGGAAGGCTGATACTCCCATATGTTCACTCATTTTTTTTCACAATGTGATTACTTTCAGTATGCCAGGGCCTGCATTTTAAGAGGGCTACCCCCTCCACATACTGTGGCTTGCCCCTTCATGTGCCAAGAACTACCTCCAGTGTGCCAGCGTAGCACTAACAGCATCTTTCAGTCATAACACGCACACTCACACATTCACTCTCACATAAATTCACTCTCACATGCACACACCATATTTTTGAACTGCCTTCAGGGTGAACTTGGGCAACAAGACCACCCAAATCCGCTCTGTATGCGAACCACATTACAGGTGCTTTATGTAAGTCTGAGATAATCTCTGGTTCAGGAAACATGATCAATAGAGAACCTGCAATGTACAAACAGCTTAAACTTCCTGTGAACTCAGCTGTTTATCTGCGGGGTGTTTACTGATCCCACCTCACTTTTCATCCATGGCCTGCAGAAGTGGATTCACACCGCTATCCACTTGCCTGTTTAGCTCATCCTTGGCAGCTGGAATCCACTGTTTGTGTAGTGTTACAAAGCTTGCATTGTTGCGGCTGACCCTGTGTCATGTGCTCGAGAGAGGCCTGGTAGGAAATGGTTTCAATTTGCATGTATAAGGTTCTTTCCTAGAGTTGCCTTCCCTTTGTTACATTCACTTTAGACACACATTTGCATTTACGACGCTTTGGGTTAAGCTCCTAAGAAATACCGACCTTGCTAACACAAAATAACTTTGTGAGAACACCATTATACTGCCTTGGCACTATGTGCCAGGTTTTCACATGTGTGATACAAATGTGTTTATTCTTACATCCATGTGTTGATGCAGCTATCAAAAACACTAGGCCGCATGATCCCAATCACGGTCCGAGCAAGGATGCTTTTTCTATATATATCCTTTTGTTTCCAAATACAGTCGGAGCGGACACCTCTGATGAAGCTTTCGCCTCGCAGCTGACTGACATCTCCAAGAGGGGTGTCCAGTTCATGACCAAGACAGGGTCTTACATTCTTATCCACCAGCTAAAGGGGTTAGAACATCGAGAAGGGGTTTCTTGGCAGACCATACATTCACACCCTAGGCATGTAGGATAGGGTTTGCATCGCAGGAGTACGCTAGATTGTTATAACTGCTGTATGTGTAGGTATATATAAGCTGTCTCAACAAGATGGTGGAACTTTTTGTTTTATTCACTATTTTGACACTCTTTATAACTTTTGTCTGCTTCTGTCTATTAATCATTGCAGCACATATTTTCTATACAAGAATCACTACGGTTCCATGATAATTAAAAAACGTCCTTTTGTGTATTCTTTGTCTATTTCTCTGGCCAAAAGGCAGCATGAGTGACGAAGTGAAAACGTCTAGGTCTGTCACCACGATTCCTGAGGGAACAGAGTTTTCAGGTTCAGTAGCAGCCTGAACTGTTCGCTCCCTGTCTAGGTTTGGGGGGCATATAGTGGCACTGTGAGCCAGCTGGTCCAAGGGACAACATACCCAGCGGGGTGCATGGATTCAGTTGGCACCATCCTAAGTCTATGACGTCCACCAATGCGCAGTTCCTACTGATTAGAGGAAACTACACAACACCTCCTATACCTATATTGTGTGTCAGTGAAGCTTGGGAAACACATTTTCAAAACAAATGAGTGAAAAGTCAAACTAAATGGGATTGTCAATGTGTAGTGATGATGCTCCGATCTGAGCAGCTAGGAACCTAGTAACAAGGGAACATTATAAACACAATAGGAAGATGCCACACAATGGTTGCTTACATTCAATTTGCGAATGGAATGAAATGGTGCACTTGCATAAAGTAGGTGAAGAACTTTTTTTTTAGCTTTAAATGCAAAAGAAGCAGCAACCGTACTTAACATGGACTGAGGGTCTTATTATAAGTACGGCAGTCCCCTGGGACTGCCGTATTCGCATTGGCGGCCCACCAGCCAGCACGCCGGCAGTCCGACCACCGTATTACGATGGTGGCAGTGGGACTGCCACAAGGCCGCCGCCATTGGCAGGATCCAGAATTGTGCAGCTGTGGGCAGAGCAGGCAGGGAACATGGCGGTCTCGATTCCGGCACTGCCGAGCAGATTCCATCCTGCTTTTCCACCTAGCTTTACATGGCGGGACCCCACCATGAAATGTTTGGAGGAAAGGCATGGAAAGGGGCCCCAAGGTGGTTAATTTGAGCCTGTGATTTCCAGTAGTCAGCATCAGCACTTAATTATCAACACCGGTGCTTTTCCCGAGCACAAATTAAGGACACATTCATTTATGGTAGGCAGGGCGAGATTAAGTGATTGGCCCAGCATCACAAGTTGTTGAACCGATGCCGAGACTCAAACCTGGTTCACCAAATCCGGTCGGCATCTCTGTAAGGCCACATCCTAACCCAACTTCCATGGTTAGTAGTTGGTTCTGTTTTATGTGGCGCTAACAGTAGAAAGGGCTGGTGCACGCTGCCTCCTGACGAGAGTCCCAGGATTTTTGTTGCTTTTTTACAAATTAGCCACTGGGCCTCCAGCAGGGCTCCTAAGAAAATCTGCCCATGCGTGCGGGGGGCAAATGAGGTGCACCCCCAAAAGTGCACGGTCGTACGTGCACTGTGTAGCATGAATGACATGGCGCATGCTACAATGTGCACAAACATGCTGGAGTAGCTCTCACAGCAGCGCTATGCTGTTTAGTATCTCCTATGAGCCAAACATACACGCCTCTGGTGGAGAGGTGTGGTGAAGCAGCCAGGGCAGATGACTTCGGAGCACAGTGCTCACGGTTCGATCCCTGGCTCCGGCGGCTGATCAGCCTAGCACCATATGACTCTGGGCAATAGCTCACTTAATTTCCACGACGGCCCCCAGCGTCTTGAGACCCGTAAGGGTGAGTAGTTTGCGCTTTACAAATACCGGCTTTACGATATTTACGCCACTGCCGCACTGCCAGCTGTGGATTTAACTTGGAATCCGGCAGGCGGGTTCACCGCAGACTTGGCGGTCTTCCTGGAACTGCTGCGGTGGTGGTCCTACAAGAAGACCGCCAAACTCGTAATCAGGGCCTAATTCTCTTTGTAACCTATAAAAACATACCTTCCTAGTCACCTTATTCTATGTATGACTCCTTCAGGCAGTCCTCATTTCCTAGCCAGCATTTTCATACTGACATACACCTGAAACCAGATAAGTCTGTTGGCTTTGTCAATGGTTGTTAGCTATTTAAGAAAAATAAGCAATAACAATTTTTTTGTTATAAATAATCAACAGTGAAAAAGTTCACTTCGTACCAGACAGGTTTACTCTTTTTCTCACCACAACTCGTCCATCTGCACACCTTACACCTTACGGGCCGTAAGAGAGTTCTCACTGCTGAGAATCTGTCCCGAGTGCGGAGACTTCCCCACGACTGTGGGGACTCAGTCACGAGTGTGGAGACTCCTCCTCGACTGCGGGGCCTCCACCATGAGTGCACAGACTGCCCCACCACTGTGGGGCCTCCGCCACGAGTGTGGAGACTCCCCCATGACTGCTGGACCTCAGCCACGAGTGTGGAGACTCCTTCACGACTGCGGGGCCTCCACCACAAGTGTTGAGACTTCCCCATGACTGCGGGGCCTCAGCCACGAGTGCGAAGACTCCTCCACGACTGCGGGGCCTCCGCCACGAGTGCGGAGACTCCCCCATGACTGCGGTGCCTCAGCCATGAGGGCAGAGACTCCTCCACTACTGCGGGGCCCCCACCATGAGTGCACAGACTGCCCCACAACTGCAGGGCCTCTGCCACGAGTTTGGAGACTCCTCCACGACTGCGGTGCCTCTGCCACGAGTATGGCGACTCCCCCACGACTGAGGGGCCTCAGCCATGAGTGCGGAGACTCCTCCACGACTGTTGGGCCTCTGCCACAAGTGCCGAGACTCCCCCATGTTTGCGGGCCTCCGCCTTAAGTGTGGAGACTCCTCCACGACTGTTGGGCCTCTGCCACAAGTGCCGAGACTCCCCCACGACTGCGGGCCTCCGCCATGAGTGCGAAAACTCCTCCACGACTGCGGGGCCTCGACAACAAGTGCAGAGGCCCTTTGTGAATCAGGTCCCATCTCTTTCCCCTGAGCGCCCTCTTGCTCCTGAACTCACTTCCTCACATCTCCTTCACCTCACTGTCCCGAAACACACTGCGCTCCCACTCGCTTCTAAGACCTGCGTCGTCTTTTGCTTTCGCTGAGTCAAAACTTGGACAACTGTCTAACTCCTTCAAGCACATTTGCACAGAATCGCGACTGGAGCACGTGACCAATGCTGCGTGTGCCCCGCAGAGAGGCCAAGGATTGAACACCTTCCTTGCCCACAGACAGGGACTGTGAGAAACCAGCGGCGGCCGGCACAGGGCCGCCTCACCGCACTCACCTGTGCCAGCCGCCGCTGTGACAAGCTGGCACTGTCTGCAGACTCAGCTTCCGAGTTTTCACTCCTGGCCCCTTACAAACACCTGGAGGCAGCGCACTACAAAATGTGTCTATAGGAGGAGTATGCTACACGAAAAATAAAATACAGAAACACAGCGTGCTGGAGCTAGCGAACACTGATACAAGATGAAGTAAATAAATGTGAAATATAAACAGGGATAAATGGCTGACATGGATCACCTTCACATTTTTTACGTTCATTGTTCAGAAATCAATCAATGTTTTTTCCATTAAAGTTATGGGTATTCGATAGAAACGTAGCCTGAAATGTCCTCCTTGATCCCACGCAGACCCTAGGCTTCAATGCGCTTTGAAGAAGAAGTGGACCCGGTCAGAGGGTTACGGAACACCGCGACCAGTGCCAGAGTCCAGGGTTCTACCATGTAATTGACTCCGGAGTAAGCTAGTTATGCGTTATTTTACGGTAATTTGTCACTAGTAGCGCCTAATCTTACAGTGACATTTGCAACAAGGACGAAGCCAAAAACTACATTTGTACCTGCTGACCAGAGCAAAAAGGAATTTTTGTATCAGTCTGTTTGTGACAATGTCAGTACAGAATTGGTGCAGAGTGGCCTGGCACTAGTGCACAATTCACTAGGACAAGCGCGGAGTTATCCCGCAGCAGGGCTGACATGCACTTCAGGCGCTATGTCCCCTAGTGCCGAATTGTGATCCGGTCTCTGCCACTCCAGGTTGGGAGAGTAACTGCGGAAGAGTACTTGGGCTGGGATTCCAGGAAGGGCGTAGGGGAGAATAGTTTCCACTCAAGCTGCTCCAGGACAGAATGTTTTCTGTCAGGTTCAATAAACCGAGACCAAGACGGAAGAGTGGCAGGCCCCGCTCTGCGCTCAGAGCCGGCAGCCCTTCAAAGGCGGGAAAATACACACTCCTGGCATGAACACATTATGCAATTAAACACATCTCAGGAGCGTGGGACTGGTGTATGTCACAGCGAAGGGAGTGCCCTCCACGGCGATCTTTGCCAATGGACTGCCTGGTGTAGAACACTTCCCCAGTGTGACCAAGATCACACGTGGCACCAGTCATGGAAATAGAGCGGGGTATTTGGCGCGCTGCACCTTGAGAATGCTGCTTTGAGACCCTGTTCTAGACCATTAAGGAAATTCCAAGTCCATTCTTGATTAAGTCAACCGCAAGCAGGCTAGTTTGTTTGGAAGTGTCGGGGACTTTCCGATAGGGCCTGGCCTGCTAGACCAGTGCTGCACTGACAGAACTGGGGACGTGCCAGGTAATGGGTTTGTTACTGGCAGATCATTCTCCCACCTCGCCGCCAAGACCTGGAACACCCTCCCCACCCTCCTGCGACAGACCCAAGACCTACTTACCTTCAGGAGGCTACTCAAAACCTGGCTTTTCGAGCAGTAACAGCACCCCCCCACCCAGCGCCTTGAGACCCTCGCGGGTGAGTAGTGCGCTTGACAAATATATTGATTGATTGATTGATTGATTGACTTAAGATCAAAATGTAACCATCACAGCAAGAGTCCACCAAGTATCACCAAATGCGTACTCCATAAGTGCAGATATTTCAACACTCATCACATACACATAACTTACACACTGTCACAACACAGCCTAGACAATATCTTTTAGACAGAATCTTGGCTTGGTGACAACAGTCAGAAAATTATGGATGCACGTGTACTCCCAGGTTACGCCATCATCAGAGAAAGATATGCACCTAAATGTCATAAAAAATGTGGTAATGAAATCCCAGAACACATTACCACTCAGCAGTTCCGCCCCCCAACACTTTATACAAACGTCACTTCAGTGTGAACTGAACAAACAAGAAAGACATGTTAATTCCGAAATATTCTATAAAAACAGAAATATAAAACGACTCTTCATGTTTCCAACTCACACAAACGAAAACATATTGGACTTAATCACAAGCCCAGACGTTGAAAGGTCTGAAAACTCTCTTTTCCATTTTGAAATTGTCTCACCAAGCAATCGGGAAAAGAAACCACATTTATAAAACCGCTGCTTGGATCCCTCAAAAAAGTTACCACAAGAGCATTGGAAACCTCCCATAGAAAATGTATCCCTAACAGCACTTATGCCCAAGATGTGTACTTGAATGCAATTCTCCAAAATAAAGCACGATTTCGAACAACCACCCCTTTCTTCAATGGGAGCCTGTGTATTCATTGGGAACACAGGCTCCATTGAAGTCAATGGAAGTCCGACTGAATCGTATCCAGGCCAGGAGCATTGTAATCGGTCGGTAGGACTCCCCGGATCCGACTTGTTCGGAAACTATTCCCAGACCAATTTGGACTGAATGCTTTCTGAACAACATCGTAATCGACCCCTAAGTGAGTCATTACAATGTCGGTCAGAATCACTTCCGCCCGACATCACATCGATCATGGGACCAACCGACACCCGGTCGGAGGTCCCTACTGCCCCATTAGGATGCGACCGAACATTGTTCGTCGCATTCCTATATTTTACTATGGGGGCATGCATTCTAGCCATAAACCGGCCGTAATGCATAGTAGCATGGGTGGTGCAGTTCATCCCTGCACCTCGTGGCAGGCACTTCTAGGTGCCAGCCACAAGGTGCAGGGATCACCAGGGGGGCCCCATAGGTGCCCCATCGGCCTACAACCTGAGGCCATGCGCCAAAGGGGGCCCTGCTGGGGGCCCCCAAACATGCTCTCTGACATGGGCTCCATGCCGAACAGACCTACATGGAACCCATGTCGCAAAGAGTACATCGGAATCTCAAGGGAGTCAAGAGCTCCCCTTGAGATTACAGGCTGCATTCCGACAGGCGGATGGGGTCCATGAGCCCATTGGAAGCCAGTCGGAATGACCAGCCGGTTTCATTTCTGACTGCCTCCATCGTAACGAGGCGATCAGAAAGGAAACCAAACAGTCCAATGTGGCTGTAAAGGCTCCGACGGCATGTCGGAGCCTTTACAGCGCTGCATCGTAATTGGCCCTTTAGAGAAGCTTATCAATTCACTGAATTTCACTTTTTACTTTGACCATCTTATAGCCCCTTTTCCTAATAAAAGCAAGCCTCCAGTTCTTCTACAACATTTGGTGACAGATAAATAACTCCTGCCTGCAGGAAGGCAAAGTTCACGACTGTCTAATAATTCAACAATTAATTCCATTGAAAGAAAACTTAAAATGGCTCAAATCTAATTTCAACTAACAGACCAGTAATACATTTCCCATGGCTTGGATACTCATAGTCCTTTAACCATCAATACTGATAAAAAAATTATAATGTTTATGTGACTGACCTATCATTCCGGGTTAAACAAAGGCTTTATGTAGTACTGTAACTTAGGCTATCAAAATTCTCAAAGACATTCAAACACATTGGACAGTGGAGAAGCCGCTCCTCTCACAGCCCTTGATCTCTAGATGTCCTTTTACCCAACTGAGCATCACAGGGTCATTGGGACTTGTAAGGGATTCACACTCACAGTTCTGAGCTAGTTCACTCCCTACCTCAGTGACCATAAACTGCTGGTAAGAATGGGACATACCTTTTCCTACCCTAAGACACTCTCATGTAGGGCTCCATATTCACCCACCCTTTGTGCAGTATCTTCTTGGAGCCCTTGTGAGTCATGATGGAGTCAGCCATGTTCATCCACCATGAAGCTCCATGCAGCCCACATCATACAGTAAGGCTGGGGATCGCCTCTTAGGATTCATACATTTTCTCCTGCTCCAGAGGTATTTCCATCCAGGTACCAGTTGTCCCTTGAATTGTTCTTGCCGAAATGTTCGTCCGGTCCTGTACTATTAATTAATCTGCATACATGAGATAGTGTCAAGCGTTGTCAATCCCTCTCTGCAGTGTAGAACATTTCTAGACCACTTACAAATTACTTTAATACAACACACCCCTTTCTAAAACAGTTTAGATGAACTAACCTTGCTGTGATACATTGTGCTGCTCACCACTGTGTAACTCTAGAAACCTCTGTCAAACTATGACATGCAGCACTTAAGAAATGTTCTGGTATATTTGACAGCTCTCTAGAACATTTAAGATGCCCCAGCCCAACTGTGCACCACTGTGGCTCACACTGCAGGGTCACCCTAGAAGACTCCACCTTCCCAGAATCCTTCGAACTCACCTCTAAATTCTAAGTGATATAAAAACGCTCCCGATAAGACTAGACTCCATTAGAAAATTTAGCAACTGAGTCATCAGTGGTGATCATCTGAACTTTATGAATCTCTAAACAGGACAGCATTCAAGAATTTCTAGAGTTTTTTAATCCAGAAGATAACCCGCCCTTCAGACGTCCATTTATCAACCACATCCTGCCAAGGGTGTGCATATGAGCCTCGCATGTTTCATGCCTGTTTTCATCATGTTTGTTGGGTTTCTTATGACATGTTCTGTGCTCACTGTGGAATTGGGATGTGGGAGAGGGAAGCATGTTTCTGCTTGAATTCAGGCATTTGCTGTCTTTCTCTCAATGCGCCGGTGAGTTACTCTGATGCATAATAAACCTGACCTGCTTTACTTCTTACCAGTATCCTGGCATCTTTTCTTTGGGGCCGAGACGACCGGTGGTGACTCCTGGACCTGGTGTGCACCATTGAATTTTACAGATGCTGGACATAAAGAGAAGGAAGTACTACCTTATTCCTCCTTGGTACTCCGTTTTGGCGAGTTCTGGAGACTGCGCACCTTGATGTTTCTGCACGGGGTGTTTTTTATTGTTGTATGGACCTGTAAATATTTACGAGCTGTGTCCATGCGCAGGATACAGTTACTTCCTTCTCAAGTGCCTTGTACCATGAGAAGACTATTCACTCATCTTCTGGATGATGAGGAGGATGCATGTTACGATTCAAGCGTCATAATTTCCCCTGATGTTGTTGTGACTTAGCCTGTGGTGTGCGCATGGTAGTTCATCTTTGTGGGCATTGTTGGTAACCTTCTTAAAACGGGCTGAGAAACTTTGGACACTGGGAGCTCCTGGCATCTTAAAATTGGCTGAAATACTTATGACACTGCTCACGTCGCATAGTCCTCGGTAGCCGCCATCTTTGTTTGGGACAATGGATTTCATTGGTGTTGATCTATGTGTGTGATGGAGCGGTGACACACACACTTTGTACTTTACGGTATTCAGACAAAATATTGAGTTTAAAATATCGCCATACCAGAATATCGAGTCAAAAATATTGTGATAGGGGAATATCGACAGGAAGAATATCGATGTCAAGGATATCGATTTTAAGGTAAATAATATTGATTTTCCAATAGGGATAAATGGTGGGAAGAGACTTAATTTTAATGAATTAATATTTCATTTTTAATAAATAATCTTTGTTTAATTTATAATTAATGATGTTATTTGTGCAATATTTTTTATTTATTTTTTATGTGGGTTGTGGGATTTGTATGAGGTATAGGATGGGAAGTAAATACATTTTAAGTAATGAAACATTATTTTTTAATTCATATTAATTATTAATTTGATAATTAATTATGTTAATTGTGGAAATACTTTCCTCTTAAATTTTATGAGTGTGTTGTGTTTTTTTGTGGGGTATATTGTGGGAAGAACATTAATTAAAATTAATTAATAATTAATATTTAAATCATGATAATTGGTTTGTTGATAAATATTTATATTAACAGTATACATATTTTATTTAAGTAAAATGTTAGGTGTAGGTTGAGAGTTTTGTGGGGTCATAGAGTTAGAAGTCACTAAACTACATTTATGTAATAAATAATTTTTGGTTAAAATAATTTTTAAATAAAAAAGCTTATTAGCATGAAAATTATTTTTGTAATTTATTTATAATAATATTTGTAGGTATTTGTGATATGTATATAACATTGTAATATGTTTTCATTCTTTTAATTTGTAATATTAAATATATTTGTATTTTTTTCAACACATTTATATATTTCTTTTACTTTGTTTTTGAAGTAATTTTATTTTGTTCAAGATATTAAGATATTCTGTTTGTTTTTATGGTTGCACTGATTGTAGTGGGAATAGTAAGTTTTACCCCTCTGCTATCCAGCATTTTCCCTACTGTACCACTTATTGGAGTGGGAATAGTAAATGTTATCCCTCTGCAATCTAACACTTTTCCTAATGTTGCAGTGACTGGAGTGGTAGTAGTAAATTTTACCTCTCTGCAATCCAACACTTACCCTACTGTTGCACTTATAGGAGTGGGAATAGCAAATGTTACCTCTCCGCAGTCCAACACTTAACCCACTGTTGCACTTATAGGAGTGGGAATAGCAAATGTTAGTCTTCCTCACTCCAACACTTCCCCTACTGTTGTACTGAGTGGAGTGGGAATAGTACATTTTACCCCTCCGCTATCCAACACTTTCCCTACTGTTGCACTTATAGGTGTGGGAACAGCAAATGTTTCCGTTCCGCAATCCAACACTTTCCCTACTGTTGTACTGATTGGGGTGGGAATAGTAAATTGTACCCCTCTGCTTTCTTACACTCTCCCTACTGTTGCACTCATTGAAGTAGGAATAGTCAATTTTACCCCTCCAGAATCTAACACTTTCTCTACTGTTGTACTGACTGGAGTGGGAATAGTAAATTTTATTCCTCTGCAATCCAACACTTTCCCTAATGTTGTTCTGATTGGAGTGTGAGTAGTACATTTTACCCCTCTGTAGTCCAACAGTTTCCCTACTGTTGTTCTGTCTGGAATGGTTATAGTAAAAATTACCTATCCACAATCAAACAATTTTACAACTGTTGCATTTACTGGAGGGAGATTTGTATATTTTACCAAGTTTTATTATTTTTGCGTTGTGTGAAGTGAGAGTTGTATGTTTTTTATATATTTACTATAATAGTTTGTGTAGTTTTGTATACATTGTAGTGGGAATAGTATATGTGTTACATTTTATATCTTATATTTTATATTATAATTTATATTCTTATGTTATTGCTTATTTAGATTTATAATATTTTTTTTAATTACTGATATTTTTATGAGTATAGTATTTGTTTAAAAATGTTAAGAATTTTAATTTGTTTACTTTTTTAATTTAATTAGAACGGTTTGTTTTTTAAAGATTTTTATATTATTTAGAACATTTGAAAATATCATATAAATGAAAATAATCAGTTTAATTTTTGTTTTTTTATTGTTTTTTTAAGTAGATATAAGTAAATGTATATAACAATTATTATATATGTGTGTATAACTTTTTAAATGACTTTTTTTAATATTTGTTTTGATTAATGTTGTTATTTAGTATACTTAATATTTATTATTTTATTATATATATATATATATATATATATATATATATATATATATATATATATATATATATATATATATATATGTTTTACAAGCGTTACCCCTAACTGGTCGGCGCACTCAGGACTGCTCTTCTTCATGGGAGGGTGCGGTAGAGAACTCCCCTCTCGGCCAACGCGTTTCGGGAAATTGACACCCTTCTTCATAGGCAACATTCGAATAATGACGGCATACAGGGCTTGCAATGGCAATCCTTCTTTTATTTCAATATTTCCAAGGCATTCTGGGACCTGTAGTATTAAAATCACAACCCAAATGGGCGCCGTCAAGTCTCATCATTTAACAATCACAGGGGATAAATCCAGTCCAGCAAACCTCCCCATATCATGAAAGATGGCAAGTCCTGTCCTGCTCAAGCTGCGCTATCCTCGCAGCGAGTAGACCCATGAGGCTGCAGGGGTGGGACCACCCGCAGCAAACGCCGCTTGGAAATCCCGCTCAGTGACGCCCAAACAATCCAAGGCATACGGACCTCTGCAGCAAAATGGTGGTGCCTCACCGTGACCAAGGGCTGGTCACTATTGTGTTTTACAAGCGTTACCCCTAACTGGTCGGCGCACTCAGGACTGCTCTTCTTCATGGGAGGGTGCTGTAGAGAACTCCCCTCTCGGCCAACGCGTTTCGGGAAATTGACACCCTTCTTCATAGGCAACATTCGAATAATGACGGCATACAGGGCTTGCAATGGCAATCCTTCTTTTATTTCAATATTTCCAAGGCATTCTGGGACCTGTAGTATTAAAATCACAACCCAAATGGGCGCCGTCAAGTCTCATCATTTAACAATCACAGGGGATAAATCCAGTCCAGCAAACCTCCCCATATCATGAAAGATGGCAAGTCCTGTCCTGCTCAAGCTGCGCTATCCTCGCAGCGAGTAGACCCATGAGGCTGCAGGGGTGGGACCACCCGCAGCAAACGCCGCTTGGAAATCCCGCTCAGTGACGCCCAAACAATCCAAGGCATACGGACCTCTGCAGCAAAATGGTGGTGCCTCACCGTGACCAAGGGCTGGTCACTATTGTGTTTTACAAGCGTTACCCCTAACTGGTCGGCGCACTCAGGACTGCTCTTCTTCATGGGAGGGTGCGGTAGAGAACTCCCCTCTCGGCCAACGCGTTTCGGGAAATTGACACCCTTCTTCATAGGCAACATTCGAATAATGACGGCATACAGGGCTTGCAATGGCAATCCTTCTTTTATTTCAATATTTCCAAGGCATTCTGGGACCTGTAGTATTAAAATCACAACCCAAATGGGCGCCGTCAAGTCTCATCATTTAACAATCACAGGGGAAAAATCCAGTCCAGCAAACCTCCCCATATCATGAAAGATGGCAAGTCCTGTCCTGCTCAAGCTGCGCTATCCTCGCAGCGAGTAGACCCATGAGGCTGCAGGGGTGGGACCACCCGCAGCAAACGCCACTTGGAAATCCCGCTCAGTGACGCCCAAACAATCCAAGGCATACGGACCTCTGCAGCAAAATGGTGGTGCCTCACCGTGACCAAGGGCTGGTCACTATTGTGTTTTACAAGCGTTACCCCTAACTGGTCGGCGCACTCAGGACTGCTCTTCTTCATGGGAGGGTGCGGTAGAGAACTCCCCTCTCGGCCAACGCGTTTCGGGAAATTGACACCCTTCTTCATAGGCAACATTCGAATAATGACGGCATACAGGGCTTGCAATGGCAATCCTTCTTTTATTTCAATATTTCCAAGGCATTCTGGGACCTGTAGTATTAAAATCACAACCCTAATGGGCGCCGTCAAGTCTCATCATTTAACAATCACAGGGGATAAATCCAGTCCAGCAAACCTCCCCATATCATGAAAGATGGCAAGTCCTGTCCTGCTCAAGCTGCGCTATCCTCGCAGCGAGTAGACCCATGAGGCTGCAGGGGTGGGACCACCCGCAGCAAACGCCGCTTGGAAATCCCGCTCAGTGACGCCCAAACAATCCAAGGCATACGGACCTCTGCAGCAAAATGGTGGTGCCTCACCGTGACCAAGGGCTGGTCACTATTGTGTTTTACAAGCGTTACCCCTAACTGGTCGGCGCACTCAGTACTGCTCTTCTTCATGGGAGGGTGCGGTAGAGAACTCCCCTCTCGGCCAACGCGTTTCGGGAAATTGACACCCTTCTTCATAGGCAACATTCGAATAATGACGGCATACAGGGCTTGCAATGGCAATCCTTCTTTTATTTCAATATTTCCAAGGCATTCTGGGACCTGTAGTATTAAAATCACAACCCAAATGGGCGCCGTCAAGTCTCATCATTTAACAATCACAGGGGATAAATCCAGTCCAGCAAACCTCCCCATATCATGAAAGATGGCAAGTCCTGTCCTGCTCAAGCTGCGCTATCCTCGCAGCGAGTAGACCCATGAGGCTGCAGGGGTGGGACCACCCGCAGCAAACGCCGCTTGGAAATCCCGCTCAGTGACGCCCAAACAATCCAAGGCATACGGACCTCTGCAGCAAAATGGTGGTGCCTCACCGTGACCAAGGGCTGGTCACTATTGTGTTTTACAAGCGTTACCCCTAACTGGTCGGCGCACTCAGGACTGCTCTTCTTCATGGGAGGGTGCGGTAGAGAACTCCCCTCTCGGCCAACGCGTTTCGGGAAATTGACACCCTTCTTCATAGGCAACATTCGAATAATGACGGCATACAGGGCTTGCAATGGCAATCCTTCTTTTATTTCAATATTTCCAAGGCATTCTGGGACCTGTAGTATTAAAATCACAACCCAAATGGGCGCCGTCAAGTCTCATCATTTAACAATCACAGGGGATAAATCCAGTCCAGCAAACCTCCCCATATCATGAAAGAGGTCCGTATGCCTTGGATTGTTTGGGCGTCACTGAGCGGGATTTCCAAGCGGCGTTTGCTGCGGGTGGTCCCACCCCTGCAGCCTCATGGGTCTACTCGCTGCGAGGATAGCGCAGCTTGAGCAGGACAGGACTTGCCATCTTTCATGATATGGGGAGGTTTGCTGGACTGGATTTATCCCCTGTGATTGTTAAATGATGAGACTTGACGGCGCCCATTTGGGTTGTGATTTTGATACTACAGGTCCCAGAATGCCTTGGAAATATTGAAATTAAAGAAGGATTGCCATTGCAAGCCCTGTATGCCGTCATTATTCGAATGTTGCCTATGAAGAAGGGTGTCAATTTCCCGAAACGCGTTGGCCGAGAGGGGAGTTCTCTACCGCACCCTCCCATGAAGAAGAGCAGTCCTGAGTGCGCCGACCAGTTAGGGGTAACGCTTGTAAAACACAATAGTGACCAGCCCTTGGTCACGGTGAGGCACCACCATTTTGCTGCAGAGGTCCGTATGCCTTGGATTGATTGGGCGTCACTGAGCGGGATTTCCAAGCGGCGTTTGCTGCGGGTGGTCCCACCCCTGCAGCCTCATGGGTCTACTCGCTGCGAGGATAGCGCAGCTTGAGCAGGACAGGACTTGCCATCTTTCATGATATGGGGAGGTTTGCTGGACTGGATTTATCCCCTGTGATTGTTAAATGATGAGACTTGACGGCGCCCATTTGGGTTGTGATTTTGATACTACAGGTTCCAGAATGCCTTGGAAATATTGAAATAAAAGAAGGATTGCCATTGCAAGCCCTGTATGCCGTCATTATTCGAATGTTGCCTATGAAGAAGGGTGTCAATTTCCCGAAACGCGTTGGCCGAGAGGGGAGTTCTCTACCGCACCCTCCCATGAAGAAGAGCAGTCCTGAGTGCGCCGACCAGTTAGGGGTAACGCTTGTAAAACATATATATATATATATATATATATATATATATATATCCCATACCATAGGTTCTCTCGTCTAAAGAGCCTTTCCAATAGAGTGCACTCAGGAGCCATCTGCGTTTTGCAAGCAATTTTTCAATTTATTAGCGTCCTTTACTGCATAAGTCGACAAACGCGTTTCGGCGTGACCGCCTTCGTTAGTGTCTACTTAACAACTTCAAAATGTGAGTTTTTAAATAAAGTTGTGCAATACAATTCATAAAAATAGAAAGTGCCTCGTGATTTCAAATGATAATGAAAATAAAAGAAGGTACAAACGAAACTGTCGTTACTGCGGCGGCCATCTTACAATAGTCATTCTGATTTGGTTTTTACTTGATAAGGCAAACCAATCAATTTTATCCTATCAAAACTGCCAATGTTGTCATACATTGAAGCATCATTTTCCTTGTATATATGATAATTCATCATTTTAAAGTACAGAACGTGACAATTACTTCCACACTTTTATATTGTAAGTGTTAGCATTGTTTGCCGTCTTGCTTAGTTCTATTACGCCCTGTATGGGCAGCTATTATTCAGATTCATCTGCGTAACTTTGTTTCCAAAAGGGCATCAGTATTAGCAATCATAAACAGATTTCATTTCATCGACAATCCCATATGTATACATAAATGCATCATTTTATATGTACAAATACCCACTGTTTCAAATGAAAACGGTTATTAAGAAGCCACATTGTAGCTGTTGCTTTGACTCGGTGGAACCCCATCTTAGCCTATATGGACCCACATTTCTTCTTCATTATTGAGTCCCTTAGGTGTTTTGGTTTGCATTTTAATGATGTACTTAGATTCCAGTATACGCAATTTCTTTACACGATCTCCTCCCCTCTCAGATTTCGCAATCTGATCTAGGCAGACGAACGTGAGAAGATTGCTATTGCTGCTGTGTTCCATCTCAAAGTGGCGTGCCACGGGGTAATTATGATCCCTATTGTTTATCGCCCTCAGATGTTCTAAGATTCTTTTCTTCGTGGGGTGGATCGTACTCCCCACATGGGCACACTAAACAATAAACTGTGTACTCTGAATTGCAATTTAAAAGCTTTGAAATCGGGGTTCTTCCTTTTTTTCCTGGTATCTGGTAATCTTTTACTTTATGGCTATTTTTGCATGCTTTGCATTTCATGCAAGGGAAGAAACCCTTGATGGATATTGGTTTCTTCTTTTTGGGTAAGTAATGACTTTTCACCATATGGTGTTTTAGGGAATTTCCTCTTCTATATGTTACTAGGGGGATTGTCAGTTAATTTGTTTCCCACTACATGATCAGATTTTAATATCCTCCAATTCCTTCTGAGAATTTGAAACACTTGTGAAGATTTCTCAGTGAAATTGGTGATAATCCTGATTTTTTCATTCTTGCATTTCTCCTTATCCACGAGTAAGTGTTGTCTCTCTATGGAATTACATTGAAATTCAGCTCTGTCTAGAATGCCTTTGCAGTAGCCTCTTTTCTTAAATCTTGATTTAGCCTGACTGACCGCTTTGTTGTATTCTGGGATGGTAGAGCAATTACGTTTCATTCTAAGAAAGTCTCCTAGGGGTATATTATTAACTACACTTCTCGGGTGACAGCTCCCTGCATGCAGGATGGTATTCCCTGCTGTTGGTTTTCGATAGAGTGCTGTTTCTATGTTATTCCCTTCTATATACACCCTCAAGTCTAGATAAACTACCTCCTCCTTGCTAATGCAGCGTGTAAATTGCAAATTCTGGTTGTTGATATTCAGAGCTTCAATAAACTCTTCTGCATCGCTCTGCGGACCACGCCACAAGATGAACAAGTCATCTATGTACCGCGTCCACAGAGCGATGTTGTCCATCCATTTCTCATTGGTGCCGGTCCAGGCCACGTGCTTCTCCCACCAGCCCACGAACAAGTTTGCGTAACTGGGGGCGAAGCACGTTCCCATCGCCGTACCTTGCTTTTGCAAATAAATTTGTCCAGAAAATACAAAGATGTTATGCGTTAGACAAAATTCAGTCAGTTCCATCAGCATCTCATTGTGCTTCCGATATTTCAATGGTCTCTTACCCAAGAAGAAGCTAATTGCTTCTAAGCCTTTCACATGATTTATAGAGGTGTACAAACTGGCAATATCCAATGTTATCAATAACATGTTAGGTTCCCATGTTATACCCTCTATAATACGTAAAAAATCTTTCGTATCACGTAGATACGAGGTCAAGTCTTTCACCATAGGAGAAAAGAAATGGTCAATATATATTGAAGTGTTCTCCAATAAACTGTTCTTTGACGATACGATCGGCCGTCCTGGAGGCCATACTGTACTTTTATGTACTTTAGGCAAGTGATAAAAAGTTGCCAATTCAGGATGTTCACATTTTAGGAAATTCCAATCATCCTGATCTAAAGTCCCCTCATCTCTCCATTTGGTGATAAGTTCATGGAAATCCAATATGCTCTTGTCATATTGTTGTTTATTTATGGGAGTGTAATGTTCCATCTTATTAAGTTGGGAGAGTGCTTCGTCCTCATATTGTGTCTTCTTGAGGATTACTACGTTGCCCCCTTTATCTGAGGGCTTAATAATGATTGTTTCATCTCCTTTTAGTTCCTCAATTGTTTCCCATTGCTTTTTAGTCAGGTTCTTTCTTCTAGCATTAAAGTTCTCTTTTTGAAGAGTTTTTAATTCCTCGATGACCACATCCTGGAAAGTGTTGATCGCATCATACGCTGTTCTTGGAATGGTTTTGGACTTGACTCTTACATTACTTTTACATCCTTTTTGAGTGATGCCACTTTGTTCCAACCTTTGGGTTGTACTTATATCTTGTTGCTCATCTTCCAGTTCATGGAGTAACAGGATAGTTTGTAAATCCGTTCCTGTTAGTTCTTCCAAATACTCCTTTTCCTCTGGCATTTGTGAATGACCTTTCTTGGGATATAGTGAATGCAATTTCATCAATTGAATTTTTCTGATGAATTTATAAATATCGATACGTGTCTGCGTATAGTCAAAAGTTGGTGTGGGGCAAAACGTAAGTCCTAGTTGAAGAATACTCAATTCAGTTTCTGTCAGATTCCTATCTGACAGATTAATTACAGTTTGTTCCTTCTCATTTAGTTCCATCGTCCCCCCCGTTTGCTGCATGTCACAATCGTGGTAGAACGTTCCATTTCTGCCTTTTTTGCCCCTCCTCGTCTTCCTCTTCCTCCCCTTGTTTCTGGTGGATGAGTTCGTTGGGCCGGTGTCTGTCTCAGGTCCCTCATTTTATTTTATTATTTTATTTTATAGATATATATATATATATATATATATATATATATATATATATATATATATATATATCCAATTGCCGCTGGTGCATAGAAGACGTAATCAACATCAGTTGCTCCAGAAACACTCGTGGACACGGACCTTCGTTAAAGTGCTTATTTATTTCGTAAGGTTGTCGTCATAACGTTTCGGCTCAGCAGAGCCTTGATCACATGACAACGTCAGTGCAATACAAGATCCAATAAATAGCCTGAACAAAGAGTTCAAAATGCAAAATTACAAACATGTGACCTTTGGTATCATTGACATAGAGAAAACACTACTTCATTCACTTAGTGTTGTGCAAAATGCAAAAAACGACTTGACCCTAAAATAAAACAGGATGAAGTTATTCGAATTGTGCAAATTGTTGCTGTTATTCAAAATATTTAGTTTAAGACAATAAATAGATAAATAAGTCAGTAAAAACAAACAATTCATTTCAAATATAATTGTCGCCCTTCATGGTATAAACATACCAGGTAATCATGGTGTGAATGCCAGATAAACGATACCTATAGCCCTAAAAAACAGAATATAGGATGATGCACAAATAATATATGTTGGGTGCACAAAATAATGGCATAAATGCCTGTAGCATCCATCATCTACATATTAGAAGGGTTATAATGATTAGGGTAATCATGGAGGGGGCTTTAAATAAATATTGTCTATATCTAAAAAACATATGTCAACAATATCGGTCATGTGCAAAAAGTGATCCAATCAATATCTCATGATTTGTATCAAGGCTATAAACGGATCCACAAATAGGTGCTAAAAGATTAAAGTGCATGAGTTATGGAAGGAAAAAAGATAAAAACATAACATATCCAACGCTGGCGTGTAACGGGACCTCATTGGATAATTACCTACTGAATTTCAACAATATTTGAACAGAGAAATCCTGGGATCAGGGAAGAGTATTCCATTAAGATACTGTGATATAAGAGTGAAAATACAACAAATGTATAAAGAGACATCATCTCATAGCATAAGCAAAATTATGTTGATTAGAAGTTATAGTCATTCACATTGTTCATTTCATACCTAATTGTATGGTTCATTTAAGGTAAACATGTATACGTATCTTCAGTTGTATTGAGCCCTTTCGGGTGCTTAGTATCTAAGCGTAATATGTATTGAGTTTCCAACTTGCGGAGCTTCGCTTCTCTATTGCCACCTCGTCTGCTCGCATTTATGGCATCAATGACATAGAATTTGAGTAGACGACTATCACTGTGGTGGGACTCCCTGATTTTATAGATATCCTTATGTTGCTTGCTATATCCTGTGATGATTCTGAAAGTGTTGATTTTTGCAAGGGGAGTGAGAGCTAGGCTATCATTGACAACACTCTGACTGGGAGTATAGGTGCTCAGAGGTTCCTCCCTCGTGTGTTGCATAGATTTGCTAATAGCACTATCTATAGCTTTTTTAGAATAGCCTCTCTCAAAAAATCTGATGCTACTAGAAAGTTGTGCCAAGGTCAAGTCAGTGATATTGCTGCATACTCTTCTGATGCGCAGCATTTCCCCGTAGGGGATGCTAGCTATCAGATGGGCCGGATGTGAACTTCTGGCATGTAACAGTGTGTTACCTCCTGTCTTTTTACGGTATAGTCTGGTTTCCAATACTTCTTTAAGGACATAAACCTCAGTGTCTAAGAATGTCACTGATATATATATAGATATATATATATATAAAATAATTTTTTTAGTACAACAATATTAATGACCGATTTTTTCAAATATGTTTATTCTTACCGTTCTAAGTATAGCATGACAATATTTTTTAGTATCGATATTTTGGTCACTAAATATGTATATGGCGATATTTTTGGGGATAATATTCTGTCAGTGAACCGTGCTTTACATGTCTGGAAACTTTGTAATCAGCCTTAGATTTACTTTATTTGGTAATACCACCTTAACTACTTATACTTTATTCCATATAGTGGGATATGCATTGTGATCCCTGTGTGTTAAGGAGAGGTGACACACACACCTTGATTTCACACTATATACACACACACTTTATGATTCCAGTGTTTCAAGGAGCAGTGATGCACACATTTTGTACTTCACTTGTCCATATATTCTTTAACTTATTGGTGTTTGGTTTATTGTCTTAAGTAATCTCATATGTTTCAGACATTCATTGTTAGTTAATTTTGTGTGGGTTGGGCAGGAGCACAACGAGCAAGCACAATTAATAATAACACAACATGCATCAAAGTATTGTGCCTCCACCATCCTTCTGGCCAAGCCCTTGTCATGCCAGCGTTTATTGGGAACAATGGAAATAAGTTTTCGAAGCGGATCTGTATGTTATAGATGGTAAGGAATTCACTCACAAGAAAAAGTATGCGTTGTAAAGACACTGTTTAGGTTCGGAAGGGACGAAAGTCTGAAAACACCTTCCTCAACAGTCTATCTTGGAGGAAGGAGATGTGGTGGATGAGTATGCCTCTGCAATAAGGATGTTGGACACAAGATTTAAACCGCACAAAAATGTCATATTGGAGAAGCATACATTTTATAGACACTATTGAATCCCTCGAGAAGCCATAGAGAGTTTTGCAGGTGCATTAAAAACTTTAGCTTCTGCATCTGAGTATAAAGAACTTGAGAGCGAGTCAATTAGAGACCAAATTGTGGATCATACCAACAATAAGAAAATTCAAGCCTTTTTCATCCAATCTTACATTGAACAAAGTTGTGGAGTTAGCTGTTGCGGTTATTAAAAATACTGTAGCTTTCATTGCACTATTCTCCATTGTTCGAGAATCCACATCAACCAAACAATTGATGGCTGATATATGAACCAGCAGGCACAGCTCGTGCAGGTAAGAGTGGTCGGGTGGGGGGGATGTGACATACGACGACAAGGGAAACTTAAATAAAAAAAAAGAAAACTATGGTTTTGATTTAAATTTCCTTCGTTGTCGTATGTTGAATCCTCCCCACCCCATTGCTCTTACCTGTATGGGCCTCGCCTGCGCACCAGAGGTAAAAAGAAGAGAGTTGAAAATAAGTTTAAAATAAAAATGTTACAGTGTTATATGAGTGGAAGTTCTAATCATTTGGGAAATTCATTGTTGTGCCCTGCATATGATAAAGTATAAGTGAATGCAAGAAGAACGGTCATTTTGTAAAAGTATGCAAATCTAAAAAGAAAAATTGAAACTCCTAAGTGGTGAGCAGTGTCAGTGAATAAGCAATTGAACAAAAGTCTTTAGAGTCAATTGATGAAAGTGTTGTTTTTTATGTTGAGGTTTCACAGAATTTACAGGTTGACAAAACTGAAATAATGCAAATGTATAATACCACAGTAAAAAGGCAAAGTCTGTGGGCGATGTTGAGGTCAGTATGATGACGGATTCTGGATCTCTTTTCTCTATTATTGAGGTAAGTAATTGGAAACATTTTTCAATATTGAATTGAGAAAATCAGTGATTAGACCTGTAGCGTATGGAGGGAAACCCAACGAGGTACTTGTGGAATTTAACACTATTGTATCCTTTAAGGGAAATTCCACACCTGCTGTTGTGTATGTGGCTAAGCATGGTTCATCATTGCTGGGACTGTTGAAGCAATGGAATCTGGGGTTTATCTTGAATCTGAACAATCCTGAGCAAGGTTTGCTCAAAAAAGAATGTTCAGATGTATAAGGGATGTTACCTTCAGAATGGGAGATCAAATTTCACAGAGCTTTTACTGAGGAGATGGAGAAACAGGAAAGATTTAAACACAGCATTCAACTTCAGTCTGGGGCAGAACCCATAGTCCACAAAGTGAGAAGGGTATTGCTTAAAGTGAGAGCAGAGTTATGGAAATACCTTGACAAATTACAACAACAAGACAGCATTTAATCCATTGTGGGCTCAGGATGGTTGTCTCCTAATGTTTTGGCACGCAAACCTAATGGCACTTTTAGAATGTGTGTTGAGCTTAGGGATCTAAATTCTAGAATTTGGGTGGACCGTCACCCACTTACTAACAGAAATGTTATCCTTGATTAAGGGAGCTAAGTTGTTTCCCACTCTTGATATGGCTACTGTGTATCACCGTATAGTTCTACAAGAGGGATCCCATCATTTAACCTCGTTTGTCAACCCCAGATGGAGCTTTTTGTTTTAAAAGGATGCCCTTTGGATTAGCTTCCGCATCAGAAGTGTTCCAGCGGCTCATGGAATTGTTGTTCAAGGATGTTAAGAGATTTCTTTGTTTTCAAAATGATGTGTTGGTGCATGGGAATGAGAAAATTAGCCATGACTGAAGATTAGCACATGTATTAAATGTTCTAGAACAAAAAGGAATTACCCTTAAGATGGAGAAGTGCAAATTTGGGGTGACTACAGTTGATTTATTGGGCCATAGATTAACTGCTGCTGGTATGGAACCAAAGCAGAGTTTGGTTAGAGCCATTGTCAAGGCTCCTGTTTCATAAGGGAACGATCAGTTGGGATAATTTATGGGACGGATTGAATTGTATTTCAGTTTTCCACCATGCTGCGCCAAAAGAACTTACACTATGTACCAACTATTGAGGAGGAAAAATGAGATGCTTGTGAGATGCTTGTGTGTGAAGTGATACCTGTGAGCAAGAGTTTGAAGACATAGGAAATGTATAGCCAAGGCAATTCCTCTCAAAACATTTGATACTAGTGGTCCGGGTATTGTAATTACGGATGCTAGTTAGTACGGTTTAGGAGCCGTGTTGTTGCAAAAATGGAACGGGAGAGAAGAAGTGGTGGCATTTGCCAGTCCTAGTCTAAAAGGGGCAGAGGCATCATATTCTGTTGTAGAACATAAAGATTTAGGTTGCTGGTTGGGTGTCAGTCCTTTTTGTCATTATCTATGGGGCACTGAGTTTGCAGTGAAAGTTGATCATAAGACTTTGATTGACATGTTCACCACCAAAGGTGCTGGAAAAGCAAATTCCAGAATAGCTAAGTGGCAATATAGGAAGCAGAAATTCTGCAACCATATTAGAACCAAAAAACGTTATGGGGAATTGAAGACTGCCTATAAATTCCAACGATGAGGATCAGAAAATGAGTATTACAGAAGAAGACAATGTGGTCAGTAGTTGTCGTGCGCCACTAGCAATGCCATTTCAGAGTCAGAATGGCTAGTGGCTCTGAGTCAGGATCTAACTTTGACAGAAGTAAAGAAGTATGTCAATGAAGGTGGCCGAAAGGCAAACTAAGTGATTCTTTGGTGAATGCTTATTAAAATATTCAGTTTGAATTATCTGTACTTGATGGTTTACTATGTAAGTCTGCACTTTTAGATGTACCTGTCTATGTGAAATCAAAGGTAATGGAGTATGCCCATGGTGGGTATATTGGCATGCGAGCCATAAAGAGAAGGGTAAGAAAGTTGTTTTAGTGGCCTCGTATGGATAAGACATTGAAGAGTTTGTGTGGCAGTGTAGGTCTTGTTTTACAAGTGATAAAACTCAGGTCACAGTGCCTAGTCCAGTAACAGCTGTACCTGTTCCTGAGAAGGCATGGTCCAAATCGGAAGTAGGTATTATTGGTCCTGTGGGTATAACCAATGGTCATGTTAAATACATTATTGTAGTTGTTGATTATTTTTCTAGGCGTTTGGAAGTGATATTTGTAAATATTAGCACTACTTCTGTAGTTAAGGATGTTTTTTAAAAGCAAAATCTTCAGGAAATGGGTTCTGGATGAGATTGTGACTGCTAATGCTCCTGAATTTGAGGTTTTCCTGGCTGATTTTGGTATTAAGCATACAGCAAATTCATTGTATCATCCCAAGTGCAACCCAATTCAGAGACTAAGGCTTCTCCGTTTGTGTTGCTGAAAGGAAGATTGCATGGATCGAAAATTAACCGATTATGGATGAAGAAAATGATTTCTGATGAGGTGTTGCAGAGTAAGAGTGGGAAGTGGAGAGAAGGGACTCTACGGTTAGGAATTTAGGGCCTGATTACGATGGCAGTGGGACTGCCACCATCAGGCTGGCAGTGGCGGTCCCACCCCCATCCAGCCCCTTGGATCCGACCGCTGCATTAGGATGCAGGCGGTTGGATCTCGACTGGCAGGAAGGAAGATCGCCGCGTCCAATAGGACCAAAGATCCGGTCAGTGCAGTGTTTGGCCTCCTATTCCCTACAATGGGGCGTGCCTGCTCAGGCACTGCCATAGAGATTAGGAGGTACCTTTCTGCAGGCCGTTTCATGGCAGTTAATTTACCATGAAAAGGCAGGCGTAATGTGACTTTGGGTGCTCCTAGTAGAGCCCCCTTCCCCTCTGTCCCTCGACCTACGGTGCCCCTCTAAACATACCTGCACCATGTGGCAAACACCGCATGGTGTCTGTCACATAGTGCAGGGATGTTTGGAATGTGTATATTTTGTACTGTGGCGTGTGCTGCAGCCCTCAGCACACGTTGCAATGCAAAGTATGCACAGTGCGACCGTTGTGAAGGCGGTTGCATCCTAATGCGGCAGCAGGACCGCCGACATCTAGTCGGGCTGTCCTGCTTCTGCCACAGTGCCGGTCAGACAAAATTCCGACCAGCATCATAATGAGGCCAAGAATTCTAGATGGCAAGAAAGGTAATTATGTGAAAGTCAAAGTATCGTTGAGGGGAGGGAGGAAATCTTCTCAATTTTCTGCCCGGAAAAAAGTGGTTAGCACAAGCAAACATCCTGTCATCTTGGATGATTGGAAGTGCTAGAATAAGGATAAATTGTATACTGTTCCAGAGTCCTGTGAAATATTAGTGAACGGTTAATGTTGGGCTGAGGTCATAAAGAGCTTCAAGTCTCCCATTTGAGGTACAGCATTATGTGCTGAATTCCTTTTTTCTACATTGATTTTTAGAGTGCTGTGTATCTTCTTGTATGCTTTTATGCATCTTATTGTGTATTTTTATCCCTATGATGCTATAAGTATCTCATTGCTATCTTGCACATGCTTTGTATTACTTTTTTGGCTGTTCTCAGCTGAATTAAGATTGTTCTGATGTGCTAGTTAATATGGTATTCACTGGAAAAAAAACTATGACTATGTAAAAAGTTATTTATTTTTTAAGTTTGTGGAAAAAAACTTTAGACATGTTAAGTTTTGTGGTTTAGGATGTTTGTGTTCTGTGTGTCGATAATGTATTTCATTGTTAAATATGTTTTAGGTGGGGTTTCTTTTATGGTGTTTGTATGGGGAAAGATGTGCTTGGGTTTCTTATTGAACGTTCTGTGCTCACTGTAGAACTGGAAAGTGGAAGTGGGGCGCTGAGAGTGTCGAAGAAACCTAGGGCCTAAACAGTTGAGCGCTTTAAAGCATAGTAGAGCAATTCAAAACGTAAGAGACAGTCTCATAACGTGAAAAGAAATCCCATCAGCCACCGACGTAGCATGTATCATCATTTGGGATATATTTGGAGTTGCAAAGCCCTAAGACAACTGAGGGCTGCAACCTTTTTGAGCAAAGAACTCACAAATACTTTAAAATTTTAATTAATGCAAAATAAATTGTTTGAGAAAAGAGATCCCTTCAACATGATACTGCAAATGTTTTTAGTGGTGATGGTTGCAGTGCAAGTGAAATAGTGTGCAAAAACCTAAAATTGACTACCAGGACAGTAGAACAACTTTAATAAACGCTGTCCTGGTGACAAGATTAAAAAGCCAGTGCAAATACAGTTTTAAATAATAACTGCTTAAGTCCGAAAGGAAGGTCTGTTCCTGTTGGACTTAAGCAGTCTCTCTGCCCGCCATCATAATGCGGTGGGCGTTCCTGCAGGGTCCGGTGGCAGTGGGACCGCCACCGACAGACTGAGGGTGGCAGTTCTACCACCATCATAATGAGGTCCTTTGTGTTAGAAAACACAAAAAAAAGTTCTCTTACAGATGCACCATTTTTTGTTTGTATTGTATAGAATACTGCAAACATTTTTGCTCTAGTCCAAATAAAAGGAAGATGTATGCACCATAGCATAAACTTAGAAAATGGATTGTGAACCCATTTGCAATATATGCATTGCTTATGGATATGTGAAAGTGTGTAATAGAGACATCACCAAAGGAAGGATTAAACCCAAAAAATCCGAACTAACTGATTTTGCAGTTTGTGTATAAAAAATTGAACAAATGGATTTTTCCTAAAACATTGTCCCATCTGTCACATTAGAAAACTGACCCTCTTCAGCTCCTCCTGAACTAGAGGTCTGTGTAAGAAGGTCTCTCAATGCTAACGTAAAACCCCTTCCTATAGCGTTCCTACTGGATTTGTCGGAGAGTTCACACTATGAAGCCCCTTCCTACTGTATTTCTTATCGGGTTACACCGTGTAATGCCCCTTTCAATTACATTTTGCACCAGGACAGCATCAACAATGTCTCCATCTGTTATGAGCAAAAGAACTACTTCCTGGGGGGCTTCCTCAAGTGCTGACCAATCAGATGCTCTTAAAGAAGAACTCAATAAAGGGGCGGAGCCAAAGAACTGGGGTCAACTTACTGTTGGACCAAACCTGAGCACCTTCTTAACACCTGATCTGCAGATCAGCAATTCAAGGCTTACTCTGAAAAGTGATGTGGGGGAAAAAGTCAGGACTCCTCAAAGCACAAAATAACATTTAATAAATCAATAACCATCCAGGGCTTTGCATTTGAAAAATAAGAAGCACTTAATTCACGCACAACAAAGTACTGAACATAAAATAACTGTCCTATCCACTGGAACATAGCCTTCACAAACTAGAGAAGAGCGTAGGAACATCTCTGTGTTAATATATATTTTCATCCTACTGTATTTGTCAGAGAGTTCACAATGTAAAACCTCTTCCTACTGTATTTGACACATGTCTGGGTAGATAATATCACTGCCATGGTTATGGAAGGTATCTACTTCATGGGTCTCCTTCTTAGGCCGAGTAACAGAAGCGCTGCATAATCAAATGATAAGGAAGGAGACCAGCAAAGCAGCAGAGCCAAAGGCGAATGCTTTCATTAGTCCGTGCTGCTGTACTGTCTCTTTCACAATACAACTTTGTTGTATATTTTTACATTGCTGGTAAATTAATAAACTAAGGGCCTCATTTACAAGAGGCCTGCACTGCCGGAGCGTCACTTTTTCTTTTTTGACGGTCCGGTGGCGCAAGCCTCTCAATCATATCTTTGAGGCGACGCAAAGCCACTCTGCGTGGCTTGGCATGGTCTCATAGCTGGGAGTACGGCAAAGCAGCACTCTGCGTCAAGGAGGTGCTCCATGGGAGTTGCGATGTGTATTCCCACGCAACACCCATGGATTTTGAAGCTGCCCCAGATTTACAATATCACGTAAACCTGGGGCAGTGCCAAAACCTTACGCCTCACTAGAGCAAGCGTAAGCAGGTGAAATGTTTTAATTTCTCCTTGTTTTTCCTCTTTCCATGTGTGCTGCATTCTACGGCGCGCCTAGAATGGGGAAGATTCCCCTCGTGATTGTTTTTGTGCAGGAAGGTGCACCTTTCTGCACAAAAACAATCATGCCAACAACACAGAGACCCTTGCACCACGGTGCAAGGGTGCCTGCGATGGTGCTCGCCTGCAAATTGTGCACCGCCTGAAAGGACAGGAATGCGCTGTATCTTGCAGTACTGTGCATTCCTGCCCTTTCGAATAGGCATAGGGCAGCGCAGCAAAAAGACCTGTGGCGCTGCCCTATGTCAATTCCCAGTTAGTGAGGCCCTGAATATAAACAGTATAGGACCAATCTATTAAAGCCATGTATGGGCTGGGAAAGGGTCAGCACCTTTCTTCACCCCCTCCTGAGTTAGTTTGGCTCGCAGTAGAATCCGATTCAGTGCTGAGCATTCTGCCTAGTATGGGAAACTATTCCAGGCTCAGCTCCTCTGATTCTGTCAAAGTTTAGTTAGTTCAACTCCTGGAGCAGGCTACTTCTCTCAAGTGCTGATCCGAAACTTGGAATCCTATAGTATTCCCAGGAGAGAAAAAGTGGCCACAACATCCAGATACAAATAGCTCCAACGTGGAATGCCCTTCCCTGGTTTTTGAGAGACATCTTAAGTTTTACTGTTTTGGAAAACATTTGTTTCCTCTGTAGAGAAGGGATATAATCATCTTGATTCGATTGTTAAATGTTGACCTTTGGGTACTTGCTTTATTTGTGTTCTTCTGGCTCTTAACTTTGTTTATTCGTATTGTTTGCACTGTGTTATGGGTGCAATAATGGATTGTAGCGGTGGTTTGTATTGACATTGTTGGCTCATTATAAGAAATAAAACAAAACCGTGAAGTCCAGAGGGTGCTGAAGGACAGGCCGATGCTCGAGATGATCCTAGGGCTGCTTGGCAAAGGCTGTCGGTGCTCTAGGCCTGACAATAAGCGGGTGATGACGATGGCGGACGGACTTAGTCCGTCCGCCATCGTTGCAGGGATTGGGACCAGAACCTATAAGGTGGCGGTCCCACACATGAGATTACGATGCCACCGCCACCATGGTGATCGCGTCGTGTACCTCTAACATTGCGGCGGGTACTGCTGGCTGCAGAACCCGCCGCAATGTCCTAAATGCACTGTTTGCATTTCCCTGCACTACGTGGCAGGCATCCCGCAGTGCCTGCCATCTGGTGCAGGGAAATGTAGGGGGGTACCATAGGTGCCCCATGTGAGAAGTTGGCCTGGTATATGATGCTCACTAGTTAAAGTGATCACCTTGTACCATGCCAAGCAACCCTTATGGTGTGGTTGTAAGTCAACCTTTTCGGACTAGCTGCCCTAGTGGTAGCGTAGGCTAAGCAGTCTTTGAGGCTAAACTCGTGAAGCGTGTTAAGCCAGCGGTTTTACCAAATGCAACCCCCTTTTATACCAATGAAAGGACACCACACAGATATATATTCAAAATATATATGTATTTATTTCTCAAAGTAACCCCTAGTCTCTTTATGAGCACAGGAGCACAAATCGTCAAACAAGATTACAGTAGAATACACAGAAGTTGCACTTTATATGGATAGGCCCTGGTGGCCACTCGAACCATATACTAAAATAGTGGTATAAGTACCACGAACAGAAAAGGGGAAAGGCCTAGGGCCTCTAGAATCGCTGGGCCTACAAGGAGCTAACTTCAGTTAGTGACCAGGAGGTCCACGGGTGGCGTGTGCAGAGCAAATAGTCACACGCGTGCTCCCATAGGTTTCAATGGGTGCGTAAAAAGTACAAAGTTACTGCAAAGAGGATCTTCCGGATGGACTAGGAACTCAAGATTTGGAACACAGGCACTCGAGATGTAATACTACACTTGGGCACAGGTGTGCCAGCTTTACCTCACCCACAGGAAGCGGGTGCATAGGCCTCGAAGTGCGTCGGGTTTCTTCTATCTGTTCCGTGGTGCCTGAAGACAAAGATGCTGCAGGCGGTCGGTCCGGGAGAGATGCAGTGGATCCAAGAGTGGATCGGAGATGTTGAAGACCTGTAAGCAGAGGGGACAGTGTTCACAGTCACTAGCCAGTGACCAGCGTGGCACCAGGTGGGTACCAGGCAATGTCGGGTGCAAACAGGAAGAAAGGTGTAGCTTGTCTCTGCAGCCACGTGGTCCCTGGAGGTCGACGACGTCCAGGAGTCGGTTCACGAGCTGCCCCACGCAGGCTCTCGCTGTCGGCGGTGTCGGCGACTTGATCGAAGCAAACAAGCCTTGGCAAAAGCAATTGTTGTAAGAGATGAAATAAGCTGATGGTTCTGACCAGCAAGGTCAGAAGGACTGCTCCTTTGGAGGGGAGCAAGGGCCAGTCTGGAGCAACCAGACCAGTGGTGTATTTCGTAGAGTTTGTTGCCAAGATGGCTACTAGCCAGCGGGCCAGCAACCGGTTAGGCGCGTCACGTGGCAAAATGCAGAAGGGCCCCACGCAGATCGTGGAGATGCTGGAGGGCTCACCTTTGGTGCAGATGCTGCTCGGGTGTTGGGCTTCTCAGATCCCAAAGCACAACTTGGAGGGAGCCTCGGTTGTTGCACTTGTCAGCTTGTCGTAGTCGTTCCAAGATGGCTGGCTCCACGTGTCTCGGTGCCTCCACGGGTCTCCTCTTTTCAGGGACTGTGGATCGGGCGGTGAGAGGTCTGGAGGTCCAGGTCTTGTCAGTCTCTGGGCTCGGGCTCCGGCGGGAGGCGGCAGCAAAGCAGACGTTGATTCGCTGGATGGTGCTTGCGTTAGCAAGGTGGTCACTCCCTGACCACAGGGGAGATTGGCTTCAGTCCTCTGTGCGGCAGAGCGTCGAAGTTCCCGTCTTCTTCTTAGTGTTAAGTTGATTCCAGGATGTCTGAAGTCTTAGGACACAGCTCCTACTTTTAAGCGGATTCTAGGGGCCGGACTACCTGCTAGGTCCCTCCCTATGGGTGGGACCAGGAAGGGGGGTGGTTACACCCCCAATCCTTTGTCCAGCTCGCCCCAGGCCCGGGACTGGTGTGCCCCAGGACCGGTTTGAACTGGCATATGCACCGAGGCTCCTTGTGAGCCACAGGCATGTCTGGTTTCTTTCAAGCCCTACCTGACCAATACACAAAATCCTGTCTGGGGTGGTGCACGCACCTCCCCTGGCAGAAAACCCTTTGTCCACACCTCCCAAGCTGGAAGGACTCCCAGCAGCAGGAGGGCAGACTTGTGTCTGTGGTGGCAGCATCCATTTTGTGGAGCTGAGGCTATGTCTGATTTTACCCGGGTTTCAGGTACTGTACATGTCGTGTCCCTCTAGAAGGGTGGAATGCTAACCCCGTCGCCAGAATTGGCGAGGGGTTAGTATTCAAATTCGTATGACACCTTACTCGACATGTTTTGATAAAGCCAAACCAAAGATAGCATTTAACCGCGAGGTTCATAATGCACTTAAGAGTATATGGTATGACGATATCTGGAAACAGTAGAAGGAAGTTGTTCCGACCACTGCAGACAGGCTCAGCTCATGCCAGAGCACCATCTCACATGGAACCAAGCACTCTGCCTTCAGGATTGTTAAGGCCTGCCATAGGAGTGACTTATAGGTTACCAGGTGTCCCATTTAAGGTTAGGTATAGGTATACTACACCTAAGTAAGAGGTGATTACACCAACTTACCCCAGCTGAGTGATCAGCCAGTTGTGTCAAATTGTTAGGCCAAGCCTGGGGTGGCATAATACATGCTGCAGCCCCTGGCAGGCCTTGGGTACACCAATGCCCTGGGTACCTAGTGTACACTGGTACAGGGGCTGACAGGGTGATCCACTTCCAATTGGTTATGCACCTAGGGTGCATAGTTTTAATTTAGTAGAGAGAACAGCAGGCTGGGGGTCTGATTGGCAGGCCCACAGCCTCAATATGTCAAAAACCAGTGAAGCAAAAAGCAAAAATTTGGGATGACCATAGGATAGCAGACCCTACTCTCCTACACAACCCCCCCCCCAAACGCTGGGACATTAAACTAGCCTTGACCAGTCTCGTCTTCATGTCCTAAGTGGAAGTACCTGGAGAGACCATCTGCATTCCCATGGTCAGTACCTGGCCGGTGCTCCACTGTAAAGTCCATCCCCTGTAGGGAAATGGACCACCTAAGCAGTTTGGGGTTTTCACCCTTCATCTGATTTAGCCACAAGAGGGGCTTATGGTCGGTCTGAATCTTGAAGTGAGTGCCAAACAAGTATGGCCTCAGCTTCTTCAGGGCCCACACCACAGCAAAGGCCTCCGTCTCAATAGCTGACCAATTCTTCTCTCTGGGGGTCAACCTTCTGCTAATAAAAGCAATGGGTTGGTCTTGACCATCTACATTAAGTTGTGACAGCACAGCTCCCACACCCAACTCAGAAGCATCTGTTTGGACAATAAACTCTTTGGAGTAGTCAGGACTTTTCAGGATAGGTGCAGAGCACATGGCCTCCTTCAGGTCATCAAATGCCTTTTGACAGCTTACTGTCCACTGAACCTTTTTGGGCATCTTCTTGGATGTCAGATCATTAAGAGGAGTCACAATGGACCCATAGTTCTTAACAAACTTCCTGTAGTACCCAGTCAAGCCCAAGAAAGCTCGAACTTGAGTCTGGGTGGTTGGAGGGGACCAGTCCTTGATGGATTGTATCTTACTCTCCAGTGGTTGAACTTGGCCTCCACCTACAAGGTGGCCCAAATATACAACCTTACTCTGCCCTACCTGGCACTTAGTAGCCTTGATAGTGAGGCCTGCCCTTTGCAGAGCCTCAAGAGCCTTCTTCAGGTGGATCAGGTGATCCTCCCAGGTGGAGCTAAAGACAGCAATGTCATCCAGATATGCTGCGCAAAAGTCATCCAACCCAGTAAGGACTTGGTTCACCAGCCTTTGGAAGGTGGCAGGTGCATTCTTCAGACCAAAGGGCATCACCACAAACTGGTAGTGCCCACCTGGGGTTGAGAATGCTGTTTTGGCTTTAGACTCCTCAGCTAATCTGATTTGCCAATAGCCAGCTGTTAAGTCAAATGTGCTCAAAAACTTTGCAGAAGCTAGTTTGTCTATGAGCTCATCTGCCCTTGGAATAGGGTGTGCATCTGTCCTGGTGACAGCATTGAGACCCCTGTAGTCCACACAGAACCTCATCTCTCTCTTGCCATCTTTGGTGTGAGGTTTGGGGACCAGAACCACTGGGCTAGCCCAGGGGCTCTCTGAGGGTTCAATGACACCTAATTCCAGCATTTTATGTACCTCAGCCTTTATACAGTCCCTGACGTGGTCAGGTTGTCTGTAAAGCTTGTTCTTTACAGGCAGACTGTCACCAGTGTCCACCACATGGGTACACCAGTCAGTTTGACTAGGTATCAAGGAAAACATATGTGAAAATGATTGTAGAACCTGTCTACATTCAGTCTGCTGATGGGCAGTGAGGTTGCCTCCAAGGGTCACTCCTTCAACTGAGCCATCTTCAGGGTTCTGAGACAACAGGTCGGGGAGAGGGTCACTCTCTTCCTCCTGTCCCTCATCTGTAGCCATGAGCAAGCCCATGTCTGCCCTGTCAACATATGCTTTAAGCCTGTTAACATGGAGTACCCTGTGGGGACTCCTGGGAGTTCCTAGGTCGACCAGGTAGGTGACCTCTCCCTTCTTTTCCAGGATTGTATGGGCTCCAGACCATTTGTCTTGGAGTGCTGCTGGGGCCACTGGCTCCAACACCCATACCTTCTGTCCTGGCTGAAACTCAACCAAGACAGCCTTTTGGTCATGCCAAGCTTTCTGTAAGGCCTGGCTTGCCTCAAGGTTTTTGGATGCCTTCTCCATATACTCAGCCATCCGGGAGCGGAGACCAAGTACATAGTCCACTATGTCTAGCTTAGGCTTTTTGAGAGGTAACTCCCATCCTTCCTTCACCAAACACAGTGGGCCTCTCACAGGGTGCCCAAACAACAATTCAAAGGGGCTGTAGCCAACTCCTTTTTGTGGGATCTCTCTGTAAGCAAACAGAAGGCAGGGTAGAAGGATGTCCCATCTTCGCCTGAGCTTTTCAGGTAATCCTTTGATCATACCTTTTAGGGTCTTGTTGAATCTCTCAACAAGCCCATTGCATTGTGGGTGATAAGGGGTGGTGAACTTGTAGTTGACACCACATTCCTTCCACATAGCTGTCAAGTATCCTGACATAAAGTTGGTACCTCTGTCAGATACTACCTCCTTAGGAAACCCCACTCTGGAGAATACTCCCAGCAGGGCCCTGGCCACAACAGGTGCTGTAGTGGTCCTAAGGGGAATTGCCTCTGGATACCTGGTGGCATGATCCACTACCACCAGTATAAATCTGTGCCCAGATGCAGTGGGAGGATCCATGGGACCCACTATGTCTATTCCCACTCTTTCAAAGGGGACCCCCACCACAGGTAGTGGTATTAGGGGGGCCTTTGTTGTGCCACCTGATTTGCCACTGGCTTGGCAGGTAACACAGGAGCGACAAAACTCCTTTGTATCTTCATTCATGTGAGGCCAGTGAAAGTGAGGGACAAGTCTGTCCCAAGTCTTGTTCTGGCCTAAGTGTCCTGCTAAAGGAATGTCATGGGCCAAGGTAAGAAGGAAGCCCCTAAATTGCAGAGGTATAACCAACCTCCTGGTAGCACCAGGCTTGGGGTCTCTAGCCTCTGAATAAAGGAGCCCTTCATCCCAATACACTTTATGGGTACCTTGAGCATTCCCAGCAGCCTCAGCAGCAGCCAGCTGTCTGAGGGGTTCAAGAGAGGGACAGGATAACTGAGCCTGCCTCAAGTCAGCCCTTGAAGGTCCCCCTGTCCCCAGAAACTCAACCTGATCAGGTTCAAGCTCTTCAGGGACAGTTCCTTCAGGGTCCTCTAGATCAGCTTCCTGGGAAGGCTGATCATCACTCTGAGGCAGGGGGGAAGGCACAGCCTTGACCCTCCTGTTCTTCTTCTTGGTAGGTGCTTGGTCCATTGTTCCAGGATCCAAGACCTGAGGTTCAGTGAGGCACTTTTTGGCCTGTGACCTGGTCACAGCAAGGACATGTGATGATATACCTAACATCTCTGCATGTGTCCTGTACTCCACTTCTGACCATAGAGAACTCTCTAGGTCATTGCCCAACAAACATTCTACTGGGAGGTCTGCACTAACCACAACCCTTTTGAGGCCAGTTACCCCTCCTCATGAGAAGTTAACAACTGCCACACTATGTGAAGTAGTGGCATTGCTGGCATTGGTCACCAAGTAGTTCTCACCTGGTATGTACTGTCCAGGGTCCACAAAGCCTGGTGTCACCATAGTGACACTGGCACATGTGTCCCTGTAGGCTTGAGCCACTTTGTCATTAATTAAAGGAGTCTGTCTGTACTTGCCCAGGTTACTGGGGCTCACAGTCAGGGACAAATCAATGTCCCCATCACAGATCAAGACTGCCTGTGTCAGGGTTCGGTCTAAGTCAGAATCTCCTTCAGTTCCCATAGTGATTCCCACTACACCCTTTGTCTGGGGACCAACACTGCTAACAGTAGTACTGGGAGCAGGTGCCTTAGGGGCAACAGTGTTGGGGGCTCCACCCTTTTTGCAATCACTAGTCCAGTGAGTTGTATTCTTGCAATGATTGCACCAGGGTTTCTTTTGACCTTCTTTCTTCTTTTTGGACTGTTGTTGGGACCCACCCTCCTTAGCAGTAGTTTGGGGCCCTGTTGAAGACTTCTGGTCTTTAGGTTTCTGATCTCCACCCTTTTGGTCTGTTTTCTTCTGATCACCCCCTTGGCCCTGGTTCTGGTTCTTTTGCTTAACCCTGGTTCTGACCCATTTGTCTGCCTTCTTTCCCAATTCTTGGGGAGAGGTCAGATCAGAGTCAACCAAGTGTTGATGCAGTTGCTGGTTTTGACAGTTATTTAAAATCTGTTCTCTCATCATCAAATTATACAATCCTGTAAAATCAGATACCTTACTTCCCAGCAACCAACCCTCCAAAGCCTTAGTGGCACATTCAACATATTCAGACCAGTCCTGAGTCTGTGTCTTTTGGGTGTCTCTGAACATTAACCTGTACTGTTCAGTGGTTAAGCCTAACCCATCTACCAGAACACTCTTCAGGACTCTGTAATTTCTGACATCCTCTTCTCTAACAGTGAGGAGTCTGTCTCTGCCTCTTCCTTCAAAGGAGAGCCAGAGGATTGCTGCCCACTGGTCTTCAGGAACCTGCTGTACTTTGCAGGCTCTCTCAAGAGCAGTTATCCATTTGTGGATGTCATTCCCACTTTTGTAAGGGGGCACAACCTTAGACAGGTTCCTATTATCAAAGACCCTATCTTTGTCCCTAGGGACAATGCTGCCACCAGTGGGTATAGACCCACTCTCTCTAGGTTGCCTAGCCTTGTTCAGTTTTTCTTCCATCAGGGCTACTTCTAGCTCCTGCTTCCTGATCCTCAGCTGGGCTTCCTGCATTCTGGCCTAATGTTCCCTCCTCTGAGGGGTGGTCATCCTTTTCCTGGAGTGACCTTGAGAGCCTCTAGAGCCATGAGAAGCATTGGAGTCACCTGAGCGATTCCTTTGCCTCCCAAGCCCTGTGTTAAGTCCACTGGGGAGATCCAATGGGGTAAACCCATTGTCAGTCCCCAATAGCCTTAGTTTAGCTGGGCCAAGTATAATACTTGGCACTGGGCTAGTTCTCCCTTCATCATCACTACTTTCTGTATCCTCACCACTTTCCTCCCCTGTAGTATGATTCTCATCTAAGGGATGGCTATTGGAACTGGGTACCTCTGTAGCATCTTCAGAAGGGGGGCCTCCTGTTCCTGACCCTAAGGGGGCTAACTGGGAAGCTTTCCTGAGTTCTCTCTGATTCTCATCATTTTGCAAGAGTTCTCTGAGCTCAGCAGAGGTAGGGTTCTTGGGCTGTTTAAGGCCTCTAAGAGTTGCCAAATGCCTGAGCTCCTTCTGGTTAAGGGTAGCAAAGCTGGATGGTGCCCTCTGGGGGTCACTCTCAACAGAGATGGGTACAGTGGACCCCTCTGCCCCGGCCATTGCTCTTAAGTGTGGGTGGATGTGTTGCAATCTACCTACACTTGTGTTTACCTACTAAACCTATCTAGTAGTTGTAGTCAGGGTGTGCTACTCCCTTTGCTCTACAACAACTAAGTTCAGTAGAACTTATGTATATCTAATCTTGTTTTATATGTACCTACAGGTACCTATGTGATCTTTCAATTGGCAACCAAGAGATTACAATGGTAAAACACAGCAAGCTCAAATCCAACCGCTGCTCACCAATGTGAGAAGTTGGCCTGGTATATGATGCTCACTAGTTAAAGTGATCACCTTGTACCATGCCAAGCAACCCTTATGGTGTGGTTGTAAGTCAACCTTTTCGGACTAGCTGCCCTAGTGGTAGCGTAGGCTAAGCAGTCTTTGAGGCTAAACTCGTGAAGTGTGTTAAGCCAGCGGTTTTACCAAATGCAACCCCCTTTTATACCAATGAAAGGACACCACACAGATATATATTCAAAATATATATGTATTTATTTCTCAAAGTAACCCCTAGTCTCTTTATGAGCACAGGAGCACAAATCGTCAAACAAGATTACAGTAGAATACACAGAAGTTGCACTTTATATGGATAGGCCCTGGTGGCCACTCGAACCATATACTAAAATAGTGGTATAAGTACCACGAACAGAAAAGGGGAAAGGCCTAGGGCCTCTAGAATCGCTGGGCCTACAAGGAGCTAACTTCAGTTGGTGACCAGGAGGTCCACGGGTGGCGTGTGCAGAGCAAATAGTCACACGCGTGCTCCCATAGGTTTCAATGGGTGCGTAAAAAGTACAAAGTTACTGCAAAGAGGATCTTCCGGATGGACTAGGAACTCAAGATTTGGAACACAGGCACTAGAGATGTAATACTACACTTGGGCACAGGTGTGCCAGCTTTACCTCACCCACAGGAAGCGGGTGCATAGGCCTCGAAGTGCGTCGGGTTTCTTCTATCTGTTCCGTGGAGCCTGAAGACAAAGATGCTGCAGGCGGACGGTCCGGGAGAGATGCAGTGGATCCAAGAGTGGATCGGAGATATTGAAGACCTGTAAGCAGAGGGGACAGTGTTCACAGTCACTAGCCAGTGACCAGCGTGGCACCAGGTGGGTACCAGGCAATGTCGGGTGCAAACAGGAAGAAAGGTGTAGCTTGTCTCTGCAGCCACGTGGTCCCTGGAGGTTGACGACGTCCAGGAGTCGGTTCACGAGCTGTCCCACGCAGGCTCTCGCTGTCGGCGGTGTCGGCGACTTGATCGAAGCAAACAAGCCTTGGCAAAAGTAATTGTTGTAGGAGATGAAATAAGCTGATGGTTCTGACCAGCAAGGTCAGAAGGACTGCTCCTTTGGAGGGGAGCAAGGGCCAGTCTGGAGCTACCAGACCAGCGGTGTATTTTGTAGAGTTTGTCGCCAAGATGGCTACTAGCCAGCGGGCCAGCAACCGGTTAGGGGCGTCGAGTGGCAAAATGCAGAAGGGCCCCACGCAGATCGGGGAGATGCTGGAGGGCTCACCTTTGGTGCAGATGCTGCTCGGGTGTTGGGCTTCTCAGATCCCAAAGCACAACTTGGAGGGAGCCTCGGTTGTTGCACTTGTCAGCTTGTCGTAGTCGTTCCAAGATGGCTGGCTCCACGTGTCTCGGTGCCTCCACGGGTCTCCTCTTTTCAGGGACTGTGGATCGGGCGGTGAGAGGTCTGGAGGTCCAGGTCTTGTCAGTCTCTGGGCTCGGGCTCCGGCGGGAGGCGGCGGCAAAGCAGACGTTGATTCGCTGGATAGTGCTTGCGTTAGCAAGGTGGTCACTCCCTGACCACAGGGGAGATTGGCTTCAGTCCTCTGTGCGGCAGAGCGTCGAAGTTCCCGTCTTCTTCTTAGTGTTAAGTTGATTCCAGGATGTCTGAAGTCTTAGGACACAGCTCCTACCTTTAAGCGGATTCTAGGGGCCGGACTACCTGCTAGGTCCCTCCCTATGGGTGGGACCAGGAAGGGGGGTGGTTACACCCCCAATCCTTTGTCCAGCTCGCCCCAGGCCCGGGACTGGTGTGCCCCAGGACCGGTTTGAACTGGCATATGCACCGAGGCTCCTTGTGAGCCACAGGCATGTCTGGTTTCTTTCAAGCCCTACCTGACCAATACACAAAATCCTGTCTGGGGTGGTGCACGCACCTCCCCTGGCAGGAAATCCTTTGTCCACACCTCCCAAGCTGGAAGGACTCCCAGCAGCAGGAGGGCAGACTTGTGTCTGTGGTGGCAGCATCCATTTTGTGGAGCTGAGGCTATGTCTGATTTTACCCGGGTTTCAGGTACTGTACATGTCGTGTCCCTCTAGAAGGGTGGAATGCTAACCCCGTCACCAGAATTGGCGAGGGGTTAGTATTCCAATTCGTATGACACCTTACTCGACATGTTTTGATAAAGCCAAACCAAAGATAGCATTTAACCGCGAGGTTCATAATGCACTTAAGAGTATATGGTATGACGATATCTGGAAACAGTAGAAGGAAGTTGTTCCGACCACTGCAGACAGGCTCAGCTCATGCCAGAGCACCATCTCACATGGAACCAAGCACTCTGCCTTCAGGATTGTTAAGGCCTGCCATAGGAGTGACTTATAGGTTACCAGGTGTCCCATTTAAGGTTAGGTATAGGTATACTACACCTAAGTAAGAGGTGATTACACCAACTTACCCCAGCTGAGTGATCAGCCAGTTGTGTCAAATTGTTAGGCCAAGCCTGGGGTGGCATAATACATGCTGCAGCCCCTGGCAGGCCTTGGGTACACCAATGCCCTGGGTACCTAGTGTACACTGGTACAGGGGCTGACAGGGTGATCCACTTCCAATTGGTTATGCACCTAGGGTGCATAGTTTTAATTTAGTAGAGAGAACAGCAGGCTGGGGGTCTGATTGGCAGGCCCACAGCCTCAATATGTCAAAAACCAGTGAAGCAAAAAGCAAAAATTTGGGGTGACCATAGGATAGCAGACCCTACTCTCCTACACCCCACCAGTGCTAAACAAAACTCTGACGGCACTAGGGGGACCCGCAACGGTCCCCCAATGTACATCCCCGCAAGCCTTTACATGGCGGTTTCACCGCCATGGAAACACTGGCAGGGAGGCAGCATCGTAATATGGCGGACGGTGCCTGCTACCATTCTACTGAGGCGATGCGGTCCGACAGGCAATCGTTACGATTGCTGCTGTCGGACCCGTGGCGAATGGACTTTCCGTCTGCCACGCACACACCCGCCATTGCAATCTGGCGGGCGGTATTCGGCCGCACGATTGCAGTGAATCCAACACCGGCAGGCTGCCTGTGGTGAATTCACCGCAATTGTAATGACCCCCTAAGTTACGGGGTGTCTGCTCTGGTGAGACCCAGTTGTATAGAGGAAATATGGGTTGTGTGAACCCCGTTAGTAGCACATTAGAGCTGCAGAAGTGAATGCAAGACACTGTGCTCTGGCCATTTTATTTCATGATTTTTGTGATCATATTTGAAAACGGTGGCAGCAGGTTTTTAGTCTCTAGGGCTATCTCCATTCACTCTCTCTCTCTCTCTCCCTCTACCATCTGTCTTTCTTTCTCTCTTTCTCTCCATATCTCTCTCTCCTTCCCTCTCTCTCTCCTTCTCTGTCTACTCTTTCTCTCTTCTCATTCCTTCTCTCTCTCTGTCTCTGTCTCTCTTTCTCTCTCTCCTTCCTCTCCTCTTTCTCACTCTCTTTCTCTCTCTCCTTCTCTCGCTTCTCTTTCTCTTCCCTCTATCTCTCTCTCTCTCTCTCTCTCTCTCCTCCCTCTCTCTCCACTTTCTTCCTCTCTCTTTCTCTCTCTCCCTCCCACACTCCCTCTATTTCTAGTTCTCTTTCTTTCTTTCTTTCTTTCTTATTTTCTTTCTTTCTTTCTTTCTCAATGTATCTCACTTTCTCTTTCTCTCTCTCTCTCTCTCTCTCTCTCTCTCTCTCTCTCTCTATCTCTGTATCTCTCTCCTTCTCTCTTTCTCCTTCCCTCCCTCCCTATCTCCCTATCTCTCTCTTTCGTTCTCTCTCTATCCCTCCCTCACTATCTTTCGTTTACTTTCTTTTTCTTTCTCTTTCTCTCTCTCTCTTTCACAACTTACACCAGTCGTGAGGTTGTGTAGGGCTGGAGTGGCTGATCCAACACAGGTTTTTTTCATTCTGAAACTTGTCGTTCTAGCCATACCATTGTAAAAAAATTGGACTACAAGTCCCACAATGCACACAGAACCCCCAGACGGGATGAACTCCTCGCGCATGGACCTGAGATACTTGGGAGGTGTGCGCGGGCACCCCAGCCCTGCTGGCCCATGTCAAGCCCCTGCTGGCATGGGCGTCCGCAGGGGGGGGCAAGGAGGGGCGCTTGCCCCCCCCTGGACTGCTCCTCCTTGCCCCCCCTGTGGCCACTTATGCTTTTACGGACGCCTTTTGTCCGGGATTACGGGCCCTGCAGGTAGCAGAGGTGTTCCCTGCCAGAGGCCTCAACTCCCTGATGGGGCTCCTTGCACTCCTCCTCGCTGCCCCTCCCGCCCATTGTCATTCTGTCTGCGGCTGATTGCCACAAACAGAATGACAATGGCCGGTTTGAGCTGCGCGCCACAAGCACGAGTGGTTAGGTCTGGACACAAAGACCTCCTTTTAACACTCTCAGGGCCGGCTTTAGGGCGGTGCAACTGGTGCCACCGCACTGGGTGCTGACTCTTCGAGGGGGCGCCTATTTGGAAGTATTTTACGGTTTTAAAAGCACCTGCTGCATTGCCGGCCTCCGAAATTGTCATTCAAAAATAAAAATGTCAAGATAACTTGGTGATTAATGTTCTTCCTGGAGAGAAAAGGAGTTTTGTGAAGTGGAAGTTTTAACTCATTTTATGTATCACAGAGGGTTAATGTGTGTGCTGCAAAGAATGTGTACCATGCAGATCACAAAATGCATATAGTTTAAATAGGTCAGTGCTTTTGTCAGAGATCCTTTCGGTAAAAAAAAATCATCATTATGAAATGTAACCTCCAACCATCGGGTTCTGATTTACTTTCTGAGTCTGTGCTTCTCCAGACCAAGCACTCTTAAACTATACTGCCTACCAGTATGGATGACATGCAACTCCTACACCTTGTAGTCCTCTGTATTATGTAACATTTCCTATACACTGATTTACACACCTATGATTGATTGCATCTGAGTAGTGTTTGCGATGTAAAGTGCTCTGACACCCTAAACTGGTACAGGTGGCACTATTAAATACATCTGAGAGAGAGTGGTTATGGAGACTTGAGGGGGTACTGTACTGTTAAAGGGTAGTAGTGTGGGAGTCTGTGGGCAGCGCCCGTGGGGGGCGCCAACAAACTTTGTCGCACAGGGTGCCACCAGCGCTAAAGCCGGCCCTGAACACTCTGTAGCCTGAGAGCAAGGGGTCTTCTGAATGAAGTTCGGGGGGGGGGGGTCGATGCATTATTCTCCCAAGTCAAAAACTGAGGTTGCAGCATAGCCCGGATTTCAGATCCCACTAAAACATACACAGACTTGTGTCAATAACATATCTATCTGCCAGTATGCACCCTATCATGTCTGGCAGGACGTCCCGACCCTGTGTTTCACTACCTCATATCCCCCTGCACCCCACTCCCCACGCTCACTGCCTCATATCCCCCTGTATCCCACTCCCCGTGCTCAGGGCCGGCTCTAGGGCGGTGCTACCGGTGCCACCGCACCGGCTGCTGACTTCGTGTAGGGGGCCCTAATATGATGATTTTAAAAGCACCTGCTTCTTTCCTGGACTCCTAGAAACTTTCAGCCACCTATAAAAATGTCTAAATGACTGCAGTGATTAATGCACTTCCTTAGAGAGAGGGAGAGATCAAAGTTTTGTGTAGTGGAAGTTTCTACTCATCCTAAGGTAGCGCAGAGGGTTACTATGCTTGCTGCAAAGAACGTGCAGCTCACAAAGTGCGTATAATGTAATGTAAATAGGTCAGTGGGTCACACTTTTGTCAGAGAGACCATATTGTTGATAACTCTTTATGAGTTAAAATCCTAATGTGGAACAGTGAGCAAGTAACTTATCAAAGATGCATGCAAACTGGGCTAGGGCGTTATGATTTCCCCCCAGTTTTTCATTATCCTAATGTGGCAAAATGGGTTAATTTGGGTAGAAATCAATTCTTATTAACAAAGAGAACCCCCCCATCCATGGTGCTAGGTTTTAAATTCTAGGTTTCTGATTCTCCTGACCAAGCACTCTTAAACTATCCTGCCTACCTGTACGGATGACATGTGGCTCCTACACCTTCTTGTCCTCTCTCTTATGTAACATTTCCTATGCACTGATTTACACACCTATGATTGATTGTCTCTATGTAATCTGTGTGATGTAAAGTGTTGTGACACCTTACACTGATAGGAGCGGCGCTATAAAATGAATTAAATGCACCTGAGACTGAATGGTTACGGAGGCTTGAGGGGCTCTGTGAAAGGATGGTTATGAAGAACCTGTAGTGGAGGTGGTCATTGGGGGTGCCAAAAAGCATTATCGCACTGGGCCCCACGAGCGCTAAAGTCGGCCCTGCCCACGCTCACTGCCTTATATCCCTCTGTACCCCACACCTCGCGCTAACTGCCACGACATATCCCTCTGTACCCCACACCTTGCGCTAACTGCCACAACATATCCCTCTGTACCCCGCACTTCGCGCTCACTGCCACATATGCCTATGTATCCCACTCCTCACACTCACTGCCTGATCGCTCATTTTACCCTGCCATTCATCTTCTACGTGATCTCTCCCCTTCCACTCGTTCTACCTCTGTTCACCCCTTACTTCTTTTTGTGCCTTACTTCTTTCTCAATATCTCTACTTCTTTTCCACTTCAGTAACATCTGTGACACATCTCTGCACTTCCTTTATATCAACGCACCCCTCTACCTCACCAGTCTACCTCAGTCTTTATTATTCCCTCTTCCTCAGCTGTCTCTACCTGTCTCTGACACACCTCTCCCTCTCTCTACCTGGCCCTCTCTGGTTCTACGACTGCGTTATTCTCCCCTCTCCAGCTTTGATTTACCTGTCTCTGCTCCTGAATCTTTTACTCCTACACCTCACTTCTTTGTCTACCCTTCACCCCTCGCTACCCTTCTGTTTGCCTCACTACGGTCTTTACCCGACCCACCTTCAGTGCCTCTTCCCATTTCGCCTCCTTCCCTCACAGCGCTCTCCTAGCATGCATCTGTTTCTCCCCTCACCACCATGCCTGCCTCTACTCCTCCTTACCTTTCTAACCAGCCTAACTTTCTACTTTCCTGTTATTCCTGGTAGTGAACCTTTCATTTCACCCCTCCGGTTGTATTATCTACGCATTCAAATTGAGTAGGTCATTGCAGTGCTCCCAACCTGACATCGAGACCCAGTCCCCTAGCCTCTCAACATGCCCAGATATAACAACAAGCATTGGCATAGCCAATTGGTCTCGCCTTTGGGACCTGCTGCAGAACTAAATACTTATACTGCCGGCATCATACTTACCCAGCGCCAAGACGCCTTGGCAGAAGTGCGCTATATAAGTTCTTCAGTCAGTGAGTCAGTCATAAGGTCCCAAAGGCGAGACCTATTGGCTATGCCAATGCTTGTTTTTCTCAGGTTGGCCTGAACATTACCCGATCCGGATTGTCTGCCATTTTAGCCCCGCCCCCATTAACATTAGCCACGCCCCTTCATTTGCCAGGTTCGCCCCCCCCTGGAAAAATTTCTGCGGACGCCCATGCCTGCTGGCAGGGATCTCTCTCATCTTCCCCTCTCTGGATCACTCTGCTCAGCCTGGTTCTGTTAATCGATCCCAGACTACTTTAATTGTAGATTCTGCTCCAGCGGTCTGCAGGGCCATGGATCCGGTAACGAGTAATTGTCCTGCACGTCTCTTGTAATAAAGAAATCCCGACAGAGTCGTGGCTGGCTTCGACTCGAGCCAACAGGAGAAACGCTGCCTTCATCCACGTCTGGCATTACACGAGAAGAAACGTGAGAGGGGCTCCGACATGTTGGTTTAACCCCTCTGGGCCACTTGAGGCCTGGATGGGACCCAAGGCTTCCAGATGGCTACCCTTCCATCTCAGGGGCTTATGGGCGTCAATAGAGTGATCGGAAATATTAATAAAATACGACAGTGTCGGAAATTAGCTCTTCCGGCCTTTTAAAAGAATATGTTCATAGCTGCAAAGTGGCCCCATGCCAAGGGTGACACCTTCAGTCTGTCCTGGTCTCTTAACTAATCCCAGAATGCAGTGCGTTGTTGGCTTAACACCTTGAAACCTGGGACAGGGCTCTGTGTCCAAAAGGACGACACTCCCTCTAGTTGAACCCAAACATTTGAAATTCCGGAAACTCTTGTAAATGATACTTTTCATTCTAGTCTTCAAGGGGGGGTGGGGGAGGGGCGGGAGAGGTCCATGGGTCCTGCTGAAGTAAGTCATTCAAGGTTGCTCTCCCGATTGGATGCAAAGCTCATAGCAATCAAGTTGTACCTGCTACTTGCAAGCGCACTGAAGTTTCCGAAAGGGGACACCAGCACTATAGAAAACTCAACAATAAATCAAATAGGCAGGGCAAGCTAATGCTGTCGCGCGCGCGCGCACACCCCTCCCCCCCCACACACACACACACGCCCCCCTACCTTCAGATGCATTTTTCTAGGAAGGACTTATAAAACAGAGTTTCTCATTCTTCTGCGTTTTTTTGGACCAAACACAGAAATTCACACAAGAGTAAAGTAACCAGATGACGTGTGCCTGAAGAATTACTGGGGATATTTACAATAAACTGTTGGAGCACAGTGTTAAGCCAAAATTAGTAATGCAGTGCTCCACTAGTTTCAAAACGCAGGGTTGCGCCGTGTTTACAAAAATGCAGCGCACCCTTGAGTTTCCCCTAGCGCAGACGCTAAATTTAGCTGCCTAGCGCCAAAGCAGGCACCCTTGTACCACAGTGCAAGGGTGTCTGCTTTTCAAGGAATGATTGTTCATGTGCAGGAAGGTGTACCTTCATGCTCATAAACAATCACTAATGGCAATTTGTAACTTATATGCGTGCTGCAGAATGCAGCGCACATGGAAAGAGCAAAAATGAGGCAAAATGAATATCTCCTCGTTGCACCTGTTTAAGACCAGGTTTTACTTGGTCCTATTTTTGGCGCTGCCCCATATTTACAGCACCCTTGTAAATTGGGGGCAGCGTCAAGAAGCAATGGGTGTTACGGTGGAACGCCCACCGCAATACCCATTGCCTGCCCGTTTGCTGCAGAGGACTGCTGAGGTAAGAACATATTTACAAGGTGGTGTTAAGCCACTTTAAGTGGCATAATGCCAACTTGTAAATATGGAGCAGGGCATTGCGCCACAGGAACGTCATTAACAGTGACATTCCTGTGGCGCTATGCCATTGTAAATATGTATGCCCCACTGTGTTCTAGTTCTATGGATTTCTTTGTTCAGTAGAGGTACGCTCTTTAGTTCATTGGTTTCAATGGTCGTACATCTAGACTACATCTCCCAGAATGCATAGGTCAATAACTGAAATTTCAAGTTTGGAGCTGGGCCGGATCCTCGAAGTTGTTTGCCCACCTAGGCAGCTTGAACATGGATGTGGACTCATACATGTTTTTACTCGAATGTAAAGTTGGACTAGAATAGTCTGAATATGCGAGTGTACAATTGTCCCCATAAGACTGTAATAGGGGCGTTCTAGGCTGGGGACCCCTGCTAAAGCTGGTGAACGCTAACACACTTGTAGGTCTGTGTTTAGTCACCAACATTTGGCTGGACTAAAGCCATTTTTAATGCAGAGAGTAGACGTTTCTGCATGGAATCCCTTATACGTTCCGGGTTAGATTATAGTAACAGTGTCTAGCTCTGTATTAAAGTTGCCCTTTTTACCTAACTTCAAATTATTCAAAGCCAGGCTAAGCCTACATCAAAGGCTTTACATTACATGCCTATTCGTTAATGCATCGTCTTCACGATGCTATGTATAGTCAGGGTGACTAGAATTATGTAATTCTGCGCCCATATGTTTTTCCGCATAATTATGGATTTACCGCATAATCCATTATCTACAGCATAATATGCAGATTTTAACATTTTTTTTTTATCTCTCGTTAAAGCAGATCAAAAGTTACTAGAAGCAAGGCAACGTGGGTGCACGCAATGGAGGGTCCTTCGCAAGGGTTTATTAGTTATCTTTCAGTTCCTTATTTCTGTATTCGGTTGTTAAACTGGTACTAAGGAGGTTAAATATTTGTCCAGACAGTGTTGCCATGTCTAAAAATAATGAAGTAATACTATAAAATAAATGTGTCTCTTGCTGCATAATTTAGTCCATTCTGCCGCATAATTTGTTGCTCTACTGCCACATAATTCTAGAGGCCCATTGTATAGTTCATCTTGTCCTCTATGGAAATCCCTCCACTATATCTCCAAAAGGTTTTTAAGATACTCTCCTGCCAGACAACTTCCCTCCTTCCTCTTTGGGTCTGTGTATTTCACGCTTGTATATAGCCTGCCTGGAGTACTCCCCAAAACACCTGTAAGCTATGTCAGATCATCTGCCATTTAGGAAAGTTCTAAAAACCTGGCTACTTCCTTAACCTGATGCAACTCAGCTGATGGGCTCTGATCAGCGATAACCCAAGAAGTGTCTGGGTGAGGAGGCACGTAATAAATCAAAATACAAATTCAAGAAAATGCGGAACGCAAAATTGTCTGTAGAGTGGAGGAAAGGGTTTCTCCCCAGGAAAAAAAGGTTTACTTATTGTAGAAAAAAAATAAAAAAATGTTGTGCTTCAGAAATATAGACTTGCTGTGGCCTAAGGGTGTGTTGGTGTAAGTTTCTGTGGCCTAAGGGTGTGTTGGTGTAAGCTGCTGTGGCCTAAGGGTGTGTTGGTGTAAGTCGCCTTGGCCAAAGGACGTGTTGGTGCAAGATGCGGTGGTCAAAGGGCATGTTGGTTCAAGTTGCCGTGGTCTAAGGGCGTGTTGGTGTAAGTAGCTATGGCATAAGGGCATGTTGGTGTAAACTGCTGTGGCCTAAGGGCGTGTTGTGAGCTGCTGTGGTCTAAGGGTGTGTTGGTGAAAGTCGCTGTGCTCAAAGGGCGTGTTGGTGTAAGTTGCTGTGGTCTAAGGGTGTGTTGGTGTAAGTTGCTGTGACATAAGGGCGTGTTGGTGTAAGATGCTGTGGTCTAAGGGCATGTTGGTGTAGGTTGCTGTGGTCTAAGGGTGTGTTGGTGTAAGTTGCTGTGGTCTAAAGGCGTGTTGGTGTAAGCTGCTGTGACATAAGGGTGTGTTGGTGTAAGTTGCTGTGGTCTAAGGGCGTGTTGGTGTAAGCTGCTGTGGCCTAAGGGCGTGTTGTTGTCAACTGCTGTGGTCTAAGGGCATGTTGGTGTAAGCTGCTGTGGTTTAAGGGCGTGTTGGTGTAATGTTGGTGTAAGTTGCTGTGGTCTATGGTTGTGTTGGTGTACGTTGCTGTGTTCTAAGGTCAAGTTGGTGTAAGTTGCTGTGGTCTAAGGGCATGTTGGTGTAAGTTGCTGTGTTCTAAGGGTGTGTTGGTGTAAATTGATGTGGTCTAAGGGCGTGTTGGTGTAAGCTGCTGTGGCCTAAGGGTGTGTTGTTGTAATGTGTTGTGGTCTAAGGGCGTGTTGGTGTTAGTAGCTGTGCCATAAGGGTGTGTTGGTGTAAGCTGCTGTGGCCTAAGGGTGTGTTGTTGTCAACTGCTGTGGTCTAAGGGCGTGCTGGTGTAAGTAGCTGTGGCATAAGGGCGTGTTGGTGTAAGCTGCTGTGGCCTAAGGGCGTGTTGTTGTCAACTGCTGTGGTCTAAGGGCATGTTGGTGTAAGCTGATGTGGTTTAAGGGTGTGTTGGTGTAAATTGCTGTGGTCTATGGTTGTGTTGGTGTAAGTTGCTGTGGTCTAAGGTCAAGTTGGTGTAAATTGCTGTGGAATAAGTGCGTGTTGGTGTAAGTTGCTGTGGTCTAAGGGTGTGTTGGTGTGCGATGCCGTGGCCTTAGGGTGTTCTGGTGTAAGTTGCCGTGGCCTAAGAACGTGTTGGTGTAAGTTGCCATGGCCAAAGGGTGTGCTGGTGTAAGTTGCCATGGTTTAAGGGCGTGTTGGTGTAAGCTGCTGTGGCATAATGATGTGTTGGTGTAAGTTGCTGTGGTCTAAGGGTGTGTTGGTGTAAGTTGCTGTGGCCTAAGAGCATGTTGGTGTAAGTTGCTGTGGTCTAAGGGTGTGTTGGTGTAAGTTGCTATGGTCTAAGGGTGTGTTGGTGTACGTTGCTGTGGAATAAGGGCGTGTTGGTGTAAATTGCTGTGGTCTAAGGGCGTGTTGGTGTAAGTTGCTGTGTTCAAAGGGTGTGTTGGTGTAAATTGCTGTGGTCTTAGGGCGTGTTGGTGTAAGCTGCTGTGTTCTAAGGGTGTGTTGGTGTAAGTTGCTGTAGAATTAGGGCGTGTTCGTGTAAGTTGCTGTGGTCTCAGGGCGTGTTGGTGTAAGTAATACAGCCCTCCCATGGTACTCTTTACATACTCTTACACGCCTTTGTGAATTAGCCCCAAAACTCCTAATATAGGAATAAAGTGGGCATATTCAGGTAACATTCATAAACAATTATGGCAAATAGAAAAACAATGCTCCTTTTGCAATATAATAAATTGAGTTTGGACTTTTTGGAGTGATTCATAAAGACATCTCAGGATACATAAAGAGTGCCCCTATAGAACAACTGGAGCACCAGTGAACTGGGTATGAACAAAGCTTTTTTATTAAAGTGTAAAGAGAGATTTCAGGCTGTGGTGTGCACTACATAAACAGTCAATACTAGTTCATGTAAATGTTGATTCTTGTTTCACGCGTCATACATGTATTTAGTTGGTTTCTAACCACTCACAGTCTTTGGCAGACACCACAACTCAGAAACAAGATGATGACGAGTTTTGCATTGGATCACACAATGCGATCGATTGGTGACGCCAGAATTTGAACGCAGGTGCCCTGGATCCAAAGGCCTGTTATCGGTTGTGCCTCCTCTAATGAGTATTTTTCATGAAATCCACTTTATCCTCAGAGATGCGGCCTTCTTCAGAACGATTGTTCAAGGTAGTGTCACGAAGCCAGGAGTAGCGCCGTGAAGGGTTATCTGCACGTGACTTCACGTCTTCATCAGACTCAGCTCGGAATTGAGGGGCGCACGCCAGGTTTGCTAGGTATAATGGGAAGAACACTTGATCGCTTTGATGGTTCATCGTAAAGCAGATTAGCGCCCCTATCTACGCAGCGCGGCGCTATAAAGTGAAAAACAGATCAAATGAAAAGGCTAGATGATGGGTATAGAGAGGTAACCAGAGCGCACCCTCTCAATGTTCGAAACGCAAAGTAGCTTAACATGGACTGAACAAGGGTGCATAGGGAAGAAACATCCACTGAAATTGTATAGGAGCAGTTCTAAAAAAAAAAAAACATTGACAAAGTTAATCGGTCTGCCTTTGGCTGCAGTTACGTTGGCTTTGACAATACTTGTTTGCCGTGGTTTTTGGTAAACTGGCAGCTGGAGGAGCTACCTATCCATAAACATTATGAAAAATGAATCCTAAAAGCAAAAGTAATTTTTGGTCTGAAAACCCACACGTTTTCCCAGTAGTGCATGACACAGAAGGGAACCACTGTGTGGAGGTGCGTTCCTTGTGAAAGAGCAGAATGATGTCACTCACAGTCAAGTTAGCCAATGGCTGTAGTGAGCTGATCAGCTGCCCCATGATGCAGTGCGTGGAAAACACGTGACTCACAGAAGAGACCAGTGAATAAAGAGGGCTGCGGAAGGCCCCGATGAGAAAGTATAGTTTACATGCAATTTAAATGAAATCAACAGGTCTGGCTACAAGACACCCTAGCAGATACGTTATAGCACTCTTTTCTGCAGGAAGCCAGTGTTGGCCAGTTCCCACTGGGAGAACAAGAAACATTCAGTGCATCCAGCTGTAAGACTATTACCTAAGCCCAAGTACACTGACTTACCATAGAGTAGCTGAGAAACAAGAATGCATTGGAAAATGATTTTCCTGCATTCAACATTGAGAAATGGTAAGATTTATTGATTAGATTATCTGATTCATAGCAGTGATTCATAGCAGTGCTTTACAAGCCATTAATCGTCCAATCCCACAAGCCTCTTCCTAGTGAAGAGAGTCAGGAGACACCACATCACAAATATCGAGTCAGAAATATGGTGGTTCAGAAATATAGACAGCAAGTATATCGTGGTCAAGAATATCGACTTAAGGTAAGTAATATTTATTTAAAAAATATCAAAGTCTTTAATATCGTTTACAAAAATATAGTTGTTAAAAAATTAGATTTTTTAATTAATGTTATGTATTTTAGTATATATTTTAAATGTATGTGATGTATGTTTTTTTGAATAGGAATTGTTTGCATTTTTAATATCAGTGTAACATTTTTAGTAGTTATTAAAAAAACTTGTTTTTTAATTTTGTGTGGTTAGCTCCATAGTGGGTTGTGGGTTTATAGGGGAATAGGGTGGGAAGTAATTTAATTATATTAAATTAATTGATATTTTTATTTATTTATTACTATTTGTTTAATAGAGCTGTTATAGGGTTAAATGTGTAAAGTATATTACTAATTAATTATTAATGTTGTTGTTATTTAATAATTATTATTTAATTGTAATAAATTATGGTAATTGTGCAATTAATTTTAGGGGTGTGTTTTGGTGTTTATAGGTGTAAAGGGTGGGAAGTTATTTACTTTTAATTGATAGTTTGTTATTAATCAATTATAATTAATTCATTGGTAATTCATTATGGTAATTGTGTAATTAATCTTAGGTTTGTGTTTTTTTAGTTTATGGGGTAAAGAGTAGTTTATTTATTTTTGCTTAATAATTATTTGTTATTTGATATTAATTAAATTATTAAAAGTGTATTATGGCAATTGTGTAATTAATTTTAGGTGTGTGTTGTGGTGTTTATAGGAGTAAAGGGTAGGAAGTAATTTGTGTTTAATTAATATATAGCTGTTAATTAATGTTAATGGTTTGATATTTATTTTGGGTATTTGTTTATTTGTGTGTTCGTTGTTTTTACTTTTAAAGGGGTAATGGGTGGGTATTAAATACATATTAATTACTTCATAATTAGTTGTTTATAATAATAGTTTTTAATTTAAAAAGAAGTTTTAATTGTGTTGTATTATTTTATAGTTTTATTTAGGTGTGTGTTGTGACCATATAGTGTTAATGTGTGTGCAGTTAATTCGTTTTATTAGTTTTTTATTAATAGTGTTTTAATTGATTATTAATTCTGTTAATTATAGAAGTACATTTATTTTAAAATGTTGAAGTGTGTTATTGGTGTGGTGTTATAGGGTAGGGAATACAATAAATACATGTATGTATTAATCAGTGTTTTGGTTTGTAAATATTTTCTAGGTTAAATGAATCATTTTTTAAAATGTTTTTATTATTTTATTTCATATAATGTTTTAGGTATTTGTTATATTTACTTAATATTATAATATGTCTTCTTTCTATATATTTAATGTTTATTTTTTAAAATATTATTTATATATATATGTAAAGAAAGAGTTGCCCCCAGTTGGAAGTGCACTCCAGGTAGGTACACGCTCAAACTCACAAGCAGTTATCATAGACACGGCCCCTTTAATTTCCGCTGCCTAGGAAACTATTCTTCGATCTTTTCCTTTTTTTCTCTCCACCTTTTCGTAATTATTGTCAATGAAATAGAAAGAGAAAAAGCAATTTCGGTAACATGATTTGTGGATTTGTATACGATACTTACGGAGTAACTCGTCTATGTTCATCATGACGTTGATTGTTTAAAAATCTGTACTGGGTAACGCTTTGGCAACTTGACAAAGGCCGTCTTTCGGCTGAAACGCGCTGTTGTTGGTGAGCGATTAAAACACCTAAAACATCAGGACGGTGTGCCGCCTCATTCCTATTTGGACTGAACTATAATTGATTTACTGTGGTTACCGCTACCACGGCAGGCACCGGCGTTATTGTGCAGGCGTGCGGCGTTCAGCGGAAAGTTTCTTCGAAAACCCATTGCAGCCGCCCCAGCCGCTTCAGAGTGGATTTCCTGAGAATCGATGAGATCTTAGAGGATATCGGTTTGTGGTGGTGAGTAGCAGCGGTGGTTATTTGGGAGGGTGGTATGTTTTCACACTAGTCGGAGGGCTTGTGGGTTCCCGTTCACCCCTCCCATTTTTACCGTTTGCTCTCGGATGCCCGCCCATAATATCAACTCCTCTCCCTATTATCCTGGAGCTTTGTTACGTTGCAGCCGACATTAAGGCTGTCACGTCGTCCTACCGTTACAGGCATAGTATCGCTCTTAAGTATGGACATTTGGGAAACAGAACGTCTAGCTGTAGCTCTTTCTCTTTTTGATGAAAATGTGGATTTCAACACCATTACATCAAATATTGGAACCACTGTGAATGTTACTGAGCCTACCTTAAAACAAAACCTTAATCTTTTGGAAAAACTGCGCAAACAGGAGTTAAACAAATGGTGGGAAGTCACCTCTCTCACCAATTACGTTGAAGTAGGGCGTGTACCCAGAGGTCTACGTATCTCAATCATACCCACTTATGAAAATCCGCATCAAGAACTATTGGAGGAATGGGCTTCCTTCATGGCCAAAACATGCAGAGACATGCTAGAGATGCTGATCAAGTATGCTAAAATCGACTTGGATAAAACAAGACAAGAATTATCAATATTAAGGATTGAAATCGATAAACATAAGGAAGAAAAGTTGGTGATTGAGTTCCTGAAGGCATTAGAGGGACGATTGAAAATCTATGAGGAAAGTATCAAAGTAAAAAAACATCGAAAATTCCTCCGAGACAAAAAAGATTACGCTGAGGGCAGAATCCTAACGTATGCCAAACGTTTTGACTGGGCAGAAAAAGATCGACAGCTTCTTCAAAGAGAAAAACCGGTCTCAACAGACTCGAGTTCTGATTTAAGCTCAGACATTGAACGTCAAACCATCCCTACCCCTTTAGGGACACGACCACTCACTTTTTTACACAAATTCCAAATCCTCAAGCAACAGAAGGACCAAGCAAGCCCCTTCGAGGGGGAGGGAAGAGGAAGAGGAAAAGGCCATAGAAGACCAAGAGGAAGACCAAAAATCATAAGATCAAGAATAACAAGAAGGGGTGGTCGTAAAAAATTCTGGTACAAAAACACAGCATATATCGATACGTGTGAGAAAACCAGTATTAATTTATCAACACGCACCCTAACATCAGATGAAGAGACACTTCTCAAATTGGGTCTCTCTTTTTGTCCCACGAGTGATTAGAACTATGTAGACACTAGAATTGATCTATTCCTATACATACGAAAATTAAAACTAATGAAATTGCACCTCTTAGCTAAACAAAGTAAGCAACGTCCAACCAACATGGCTGGTATACAGACATCATCTTCAAATTTTACCATGAATGATATTGGCAACATCCTAGAACTATACGCACTAGAGACAAACAATTCATATATCAATGATGAATCCGATGGAGTCCAATTGCAATCTTTAGGATTCTCGATAGACACGAAACGTAGAAGTGGATTTAAAATGAAATCTAAATTCAATCCCAATACAGCACATAATAACATCGAATCACTCCATTCAGTATCGATGCACAAACTCATTAAATTGAGGGACAATCAGGATTATCGCATTCGGGATAATCTTACCAAAGGACAAAGACAAGCATTGAAAGATCTGCTGCAAGATCCCACCATAACTATTAAATCCTTGGACAAAGGTGGAAATGTTGTTTTAATGAATACTGAGGATTACAAGAATGAGGCTTTGCGCCAGTTGAATGATAAAGAGTGTTACGAAGTCATCAGCTGGAAATACTATGATGAAACGATAACAAGATATCACAATCTTCTGATGATTTGGTGGCAACAGGATCTTCTCGATGATGACGAATACAAATTTCTAAAGAATGAGAATCCAAAGGTACTGTGCTTGTATCTACTGCCAAAGGTACACAAAAGCCTCAAAAAACCTCCTGGAAGGCCTATTGTGTCTTCCAATGATGGCTTACTTGAAAATACATCTATATTCTTGGATTATTTTTTAGCTGTATATGTCAGAGATCTCAGATCTTATTGCAAGGACACTACTGCCTTTTTAAAACGCATTCATGATGTAAGGTGGGAAGAGGGTTTTGTAATGATCTCCCTTGATGTATGCTCTATATATACATGTATTGACCAACAGAAGGGGGTTCAAGCTTGCATGTATTATTTACAACATCCCAACCTTTGGAAATGTTGAATCACTCATTGATGCTCAAAGAGATGATGCTTTTCTGTTTACAGGAAAATATTTTCTTATTTGATACTACACTGTACAGACAAAGAACTGGCACTGAGATGGGCACTTGCTTCGCCCCAAGCCTGGCGAATCTTTTCCTGGGCTGGTGGGAGGAGCAAGTGGTCTGGAGTGATGCATTTGAAAAATTCACTGATCATGTTCCTTTATGGCTGAGGTACATAGACGATCTTTTTATCATCTGGGACGGAGGTGTAGACTTGGCCAGGGAGTTCATTGATGCATTATCTGTCAATGATCTGAATTTAAGTTTTACCCACTCTATTAGTGAAACCTCATGTGATTTCCTAGATGTAAGAGTCACTATTGACAGTACAAACAACAGACTGACCACTGCTCTTTTCAGAAAAGAAACATCGGGAAATGCACTATTACATGCCCGTAGCCATCATCCCCCTTCGCTAATTGGTAGCATTCCTTACGGAGAGATCTTAAGAGCCCGTAGAAATTGCAACACAGAAATGGGGATTAACAGTGAGAAAAACACTATGATTATGAGATTTAAACAACGTGGATATAGTGACAAAATTTTGAAACAAGCCACTGATAAATTGGGAACAATAAAACATAGTGAGGTTCTTTTTCGTGAAAAAGAAACTAATCAGAACTAGGAGGAGACCATGGGTGATCCTCGCATGATAACTACATACAGTGTAAAATCTGGGAAATTGAAAGCTTTGATGACAAAACATTGGGGCCTCATCAAAGCTGATCCAGTCATTGGAGACAAAGTGGGGAAAGCTCCATCAATGACTTACAGACGACCCTCATCCCTTAAAGACAAACTGGTAAAAATTTACCAACAAATGGAATTGAATCAGACTTGGCTACATGCTAAGGATGGCTTCGATAAGTGCAATTCCTGCAAAGCCTGTAAGAATTCTGTCAGTTGCAGGAGTTACAAGACGCAGGATGGCAGGGATAAATCTATCAGGAAATTTATCACTTGCACCACGGATCATGTGGTATATCTCCTGGAATGTCCGTGTAATATGCGCTATGTTGGGAGTACAAAACTTCAACAAAAAAAACGTATCCTTGAACATCTAAGGGCTATAACCAATCTGGATTTTAACTACCCATAGCACGACATTTCTATAATGTACATAACAGCAACAATACATTACTCAAGTTCTGTGGAATAGACAGAGTAATGAAACATATACGTGGAGGTGACAGAGAAAAACAACTACGTACCTTGGAATCAAGGTACATAATTGACTTAAATACTAGGGCCCCCTATGGATTAAATAGAGAAAAAGAACTCAATACCCATATTGGCCAATAAGCTTAGAATAGAAACTTCTGTAACCAAACTACATGTCCCCAGTGTTTTTATCCCCCTTTTTTCTGAATTGTGTAATTTTTGTTTTCTCATAATTTTATTCACATTTATTATTGTATCACTTTGGGATACACATTCACATGGATTGAGACTGGCATTGAGGTTAGGTGGTTATTATGGATATGGATCCTTGATTGACATGCCTGATATCATGACATTGCTCATTGCGACCTGGTTGGGATCTTGTAATAGTACGTATTTGGGCATTTGTCCTATATTTAGAGGCGATTCTTTGAATCCCCTCACTCTATCCCATTGGGGTTATACTTATCATACACCAATGGGATTATATGTGAATCCTCCTTAATTGTAATTCTGACATTACGAACTTTGGGCTGTTTCGCTTATGCCATGAGGACTGGCTTTACATAGCGGTCTGTTTGCAATAATACATGTTACATTGAGAATCACTGTTAATCAAATTGAAAAGCACTTTCTGATTATTCTGCTCTGATGATTATCTTTTGTCAAATTCACATGCTATATGCTGATGTTCCCCCAATGGTGCGTTACAGCCCCTTTTCTATTTTCATGATTTTGTTATACATTTGATCATTTGCTTAGAATGAAGGAAACTATTCTTCGATCTTTTCCTTTTTTTCTCTCCACCTTTTCGTAATTATTGTCAATGAAATTGAAAGAGAAAAAGCAATTTCGGTAACATGATTTGTGGATTTGTATACGATACTTACAGAGTAACTCGTCTATGTTCATCATGACGTTAATTGTTTAAAAATCTGTACTGGGCAACGCTTTGGCAACTTGACAAAGGCCGTCTTTCGGCTGAAACGCGTTGTTGTTGGTGAGCGATTAAAACACCTAAAACATCAGGACGGTGTGCCGCCTCATTCCTATTTGGACTGAACTATAATTGATTTACTGTGGTTACCGCTACCACGGCAGGCACTGGTGTTATTGTGCAGGCGTGCGGCGCTCAGCGGAAAGTTTATATATATATATCTATCTATATATATATATATATATCTATCTATATATATATATATATATATATATATATATATATATATATATAGATAGATATATATATATATATTCACTGAAAAAACCATAGGTTTCACACACGTTATAGTTAGGAATTAGCATTTAAAAAAACTTTGCAAATTCACTTAAAAAACCATAGGTTTCACACATGTTATAGTTAGCTGGACATTTCACTCGTGAAAAACCATTGAAATTCCCCCGTAGTTAGTGCAGGCAACTATAACTCACGTGACCGCAATCCTCTGCTGATGACGTCAGATATTACATCACTGATGACATATGTGTCTTTCTGAAAAAAAATATTTGCAATATATGTATAGATAAAAATTAATGGAAGAAGACATGGTGTCTAAATACAGTGATGTAATATCTGACGTCATCAGCAGAGGATTGCGGTCGCGTGAGTTATAGTTGCCTGCACTAACTATAACGGGGGAATTTCAATGGTTTTTCACGAGTGAAATGTCCAGCTAACTATAACATGTGTGAAACCTATGGTTTTTTAAGTGAATTTGCAAGGTTTTTAAATGCTAATTCCTAACTATAACGTGTGTGAAACCTATGGTTTTTTCAGTGAATATATATATATATATATATATATATATATTCACTGAAAAAACCATAGGTTTCACACATGTTATAGTTAGCGGAAATTTTACTGATAAAAAACCAGTGAAATTCCCCCGTTATAGTTAGTGCAGGCAACTATAACTCACGCGACCGCAATCCTCTGCTGATGCTAATACTGTATTTAGACACTTATATGCCCATGTCTTCTTCCATACATTTTTAGCTATACATATATTACAAATATTTTTTTTTCATAAAGACACATATGTCATCAGCAGAAGATTGCGGTCGCGTGAGTTATAGTTGCCTGCACTAACTATAACGGGGGAATTTCACTGGTTTTTTATCAGTAAAATTTCCGCTAACTATAACATGTGTGAAACCTATGGTTTTTTCAGTGAATTTGCAAGGTTTTTTAAATGCTAATTCCTAACTATAACGTGTGTGAAACCTATGGTTTTTTCAGTGAATTTGTACGGTTTTTTAAATGCTAAGTTACTTTACGCCATTCGAGGCGTGCGCGCCCTCTTAACGCAGTTCGTTCCGTGCACGGTTTTTATCAACTTTAATAAGCCCTGTACATTTGGTGGCCTTCGGCCACCAAAAGCACAGGGGGTGGGGTCAATGTGGATTTTTTTTTTTTTATTTCAATTTTATAATTTCATGTTGCCAAAATTTAGTTTTTTTTACCTATTAATAAGCCCTGTACATTTGGTGGCCTTCGGCCACCAAAAGCACAGGGGGTGGGGTAAGTGTGGATAGTGTTTTTTTTATTTTTATTTTTTTACCGTACGCTTACGGTAAGCGTACGGTAAGCGTACCCCGCAAAATTGCCGAAAAAAAAATAAAACCGTTTTTGCTCTTGGGGGATGTTTGTGGACTCCCTCAACATGACTATGTGGGAGGGAGTTGTCAAAACAGCCCCGTAACATGTTTTTGGCCATCATGTTTGATAAACAACACTCAGTGCGAGAGACAAAATGGCGGCCGCCGCTTCCTGGTTTCGGCCGATTCGAATGTTTACTAAGATCTAAGAGCCAATCAGAATCGCGCTCGCGCACGCCACCGTACGCTTACCGTAAGCGTACGGTAAGCGTACCGTAAGCGGGCTCAGATATATATATTGATTTAAAGGCTATTTTCTCAGAATCTACTGAACAGATTTACACCAAACCTACAAAAGGCACTTCCTTGACCTAGGGACTACCTCTCTGCCAAATTTTGAGTAATTCTGTTCAGCCGTTCGGGCTGTAGCTCGTTCTAAAGGTCCTATGGAAAAATGCATGGGAAAAACGCGTTTTGGGACCCCCCTTTTATCTCAGCCCCCGCTTGACGGATCCCCCCGAGACTTTCAGGGTAGGAGCGGAGCGTAGCGCCCCACCTATTTTGAGAAATTCGCGAGGATTCGTCGACCGGCGCCAAAGTTATTCAAAATAGAATGTTGAGGTTTTCCTATGGAAACGTGGTCCTAACTATAACTACCTACTGGCGACCGCCAGTAGGTAATATATATATATATATATATTATCTACTGGCAGTCGCCAGTAGATAGTTATAGTTAGGACCGAGTTCCCATAGGAAATCTGAAAATTCTATTTTGAATAACTTTGGCGCCGGTTGACGAATCCTCGCGAAATTTTCAAAACTAATGGGGCGCTCAGCTCCTACCCTGAAAGTCTCGGGGTGATTCGTCAAGCGGGGGCTGAGAAAAAAGGGGGGTCCCAAAACGCTTTTTCCCCATGCATTTTCCCATAGGACCTTTAGTTGAAGGTACAGCCCGAACGGCTGAACAGAATTATGTGTAATTTGGCAAAGAGGTAGTCCTCAGGTCAGGGATGTGCCTTTTGCATATATGGTGTCAATCTGTTCAGTAGTTTCTGAGAAAATTGCAGTTAAAAGTACATAAATATCTATATGCGCGCACCATGCGCGCACGGTGCCGTGCGCGAGCGTAATTTCAATGGTTTTTTACGAGTGAAATGTCCAGCTAACTATAACATGTGTGAAACCTATGGTTTTTTCAGTGAATTTGCAAGGTTTTTTAAATGCTAATTCCTAACTATAACGTGTGTGAAACCTATGGTTTTTTAAGTGAATATATATATATATATATAACTCTCTCTCTCTCTCTCTCTCTCTCTCTCTCACTCACTCACTCACTCTCACTCACTCACTCTCTCACTCACTCACTCACTCACTCACTCACTCACTCACTCACTCACTCACTCTCTCACTCTCTCTCTCTCGCTCACTCTCACAATCTCTCTCACTCTCTCTCTCACTCTCTCTCTTTCTCACTCTCTCTCACTTTCCCACTCTCTCTCTCTCTCTCTCTCAGAGACACTCTCTCTCTCTCTCAGAGTTCTTCTATTGTTGGGAGGACTTTTTGCTCCATGGGTGACCGGGCCCTTTGAGAAGAGATGCTAATTAGCATATGTACCCCCAGAATCCTTTGCGCACAATCCATCGAGTTTATGAGGCTGACACATAACAGAGTACAGTTCAGAGTATTGCACCTGGTATGTTATTGTTATCTGTGTCTCTGAGTGATGTGTGAAGGTGACTTTTGCTCACTGTAGGTGTCTTAAGTTCCATCTCTGGTGCGTACTTCGAATGACTTACCTCTCTTTAGCTTTGCGCAGTGGCAGTATCGTAGCCAATGAGGTCTAACTGACGCGTGATAATTGCTTATTGAAAACTTTACCCAATACCCCGCTGTGGCGATTTGAAATATAGTCGACATTGCAATTTTTGACAGTCTCCTAGAAGACTGATTTTATTGTAAAAAAAAAAGAACTGAATCTGAATATGGTGTATTAACCACATTAAGTTATTATGGCTTTAATGTGATATTAGTATTCATGAGGGGTTCCTAAAACTCATTATTTTGTAAAATAACCGAGAGAGTTATGTGTTTTTGTCTGCATGTGTATTTAAAAATCCCAAATAAAGTCCGACACACACATTGCCATACCTGACTTAAAGCACCTGTACCCAACTAATTACTACAAAGACATTTATTGGGGGGGGGGGAGTTGTAACACCCCCCTGAAGCTACGCCCCTGGCTAAACGCGCCAATGGGAGCAGTGTGGGCACAATAGAGTGAGACCCCCTGAAGTAACAGTGCCCTCTGTACAGAGCTCATAAGACATTGACAGGTCTGTTGGCTGTGTTGTGAGGGCACAGATGTATTCTTTGGGGCGGAGCTAGCAATAATCCAGCAGGTGCAGTGGCACCGGGGCCCATTGCATCATAGTTACGGCCTCTACCCACCCAGGGGACGGGTACCCATGTTTACGGTTATGTTTAGAATCCTTTGTTATCAGTAAATGTCACCCACTGATCAAATCTAATGTAGTAAATAAACAAAAAATGGTATTGATGAAGTCAACCTTATTATATTATAATGTTTTTATATTCAAAACTATAGAATTACATCTAAATAATAATGGACTCCAATCTAACAAAATAAAGACAATTGAAATACACCACCACTATAACTTTTTAAATATCATAGTTTTGAAGCATTACTAGTATTCACGCCTCCCTCTGCCCTGACTTCGTTGGCCGGGAGCGAGCCTTCTCCGTGTGGACAAAAACCTCTCCTGCCCTGAGGGAGCAATAAGCATCTCTCTCTCTCTCTCTCTCTCTCTTGAAGAGACTCGCTTTCTCTCTCTCAGAGACTCTCTCACTCTATCTCACTCTCTCTCTCTCTCTTGAAGAGACTCGCCTTCTGTCTCTCAGAGACTCTATCACTCTCTCACTCTATCTCACTCTCTCTCTTTCTCTTTAGGAGACTCGCTTTCTGTCTCTCAGAGACTCTTTCTCTCTCAGAGACTCTTTCACTCTCTCACTCTATCTCACTCTGACTCTCTCTCTCTCTTTCATCTCTCTCTCTCTTCCTCTATATATCTCTCTCATCTCTCTCTCTCTCATCTCTCTCTCAGAGTCCTTGTATTGCTGCGAGGAATTTTTGATCCAGCTGTGACCGGGCCCTTTGAATGGATATGCTAATTAGCATAACGTACCCCCAGAATCCTTTGCGCACCATACATCGTGTTTATGAGGCTGACAGGTGACAGAGTACAGTTCAGAGTATTGCACCTGCTGTGTTATTGTTATCTGTGTCTCTGAGTGATGTGTGAAGGCGACTTTTGCTCCCTGTAGGTGTCTTAAGTTCCATCTCCGGTGCCTACCTCGAATGACTTACCTGTCTTTAGCTTTGCGTAGTGGCAGTATCGTAGCCAATGAGGTCTAACCGAGGCGCGATTATTGTTTATTGAAAACTTTACCCAATACCCCGCTGTGACGACTTGAAATATAGTCGACATTGCAATTTTTGACGGTCTCCGAGGAGACTGATTTTATTGTAAAGTATTGTAAAAAAAAAAGAACCGAATGAAACGAGCAGCCCCGACTGAATCTGAATATGGTGATTCAACCACATTAAGTTATTATTGCCTTAACGTGTTATTAGTATTCATGAGGGGTTCCTAAAATTCATTATTTTGTGAAATAACCGAGAGAGTTATGTGTTTTTGTCTGCATGTGTATTTAAATATCCCAAGTAAAGTCCGGCACACACATTGCCATACCTGACTTAAAGCACCGGTACCCAACTAATTACTACAAAGACATTTATTGGGGGGGGGGATTGTAACACCCCAAACACCCCCCTGAAGCTACGCCCCCGGCTAAACGTGCCAATGGGAGCAGTGTGGGCACACTAGAGTGAGACCCCCTGAGACAACAGTGCCCTCTGTACAGAGCTCATAAGACATTGATAGGTTTGTTGGCTGTGTTGTGAGGGCATAGAGGTATTCTTTGGGGTGGAGCTAGGAATAATCCAGCAGGTGCAGTGGCACCGGGGCCACTCCATCATAGTTACGGCCTCTACCCACCCAGGGGACGGGTACCCATGTTTACGGTTATGTTTAGAATCCTTTGTTATCAGTAAATGTCACCCACTGATCAAATCTAATGTAGTAAATAAAAAAAATGGTATTTATGAAGTCAACCTTATTATATTATAATGTTTTTTTATTCAAAACTATAGAATTACATCTAAATAATAACGGACTCCAATCTAACAAAATAAAGACAATTGAAATACACCACACTATAACTTTTTAAATGTCAGAGGGGCAGATTTATGTTCCCTGGCGCATTCCTGAAAATCAGCATGGATGCGCCAGGGAAGATGCGTCACGCAAGTTTGCCCTGGCGCCACCGCAGATGCGCCGCATTTACAATGCGGTGCATCATGGCGCAAGGACAAGCAGATACGTGACGCATCTGCCGGCGTAAGGTTGACGCAGTGCTGAAGTTGCGTCGCAAGCGCGACGCAACTCCAGCACTGTTCCAACCTACCCTATCCCTAACATGGTGCGTCAAGCCTTACGCCTGCTTCAAGCAGGCGCAGGGTTTTGACGCATCAGCGTTGGGAAAGTGCCTCAGTGAAATCTTATAGATTTCACTGAGTCGCTTTTCAGGGGCGTTCCTGTGATGGAACGCCCCCCCCCTGTGTCGACACGCCCACGTGAAAACTGACGCAGGTTTCACGTGGTCGCAGGGCTTTACACCGTGACGCAAGATGCGTCACAATGTAAATGGGGCGCAACGTGGCACAAACTTTACGCCGCTGCTGCGTCACGAAAGTGACGCAACAGCGGCGTAAAAGTGGCACATGTCCCACATAAATCTGCCCCATAGTTTTGAAGCATTACTAGTATTCACGCCTCCCTCTGCCCTGACTTCGTTGGCGGGGAGCAAGCCTTTTCCGTGTGGACAAAAAACTCTCCTGCCCTGAGGGAGCAATAAGCATCTCTCTCTCTCTCTCTCTTGAAGAGACTCTCTTTCTCTCTCTCAGAGACTCTCTCACTCTCTCACTCTATCTCACACTCTCTCTCTCTCTCTCTTGAAGAGACTCGCTTTCTGTCTCTCAGAGACTCTTTCTCTCTCAGAGACTCTTTCACTCTCTCACTCTATCTCACTCTGCCTCTCTCTCTCTGACTCTGACTCTCTCTCTCTCTGACTCTCTCTGACTCACTCTCTCTGACTCTCTCTCTCTCTCTCTCTCTCTCTCTGAGACTCGCTTTCTGTCTCTCAGAGACTCTTTCTCTCTCAGAGACTCTTTCACTCTCTCACTCTATCTCACTCTGACTCTCTCTCTGACTCTCTCTCTCTCTTTCATCTCTCTCTCTCTTCCTCTATCTGTCTCTCTCATCTCTCTCTCTCTCATCTCTCTCTCTCCCAGAAGGGCATATCAACAAGGGCTTTATCTCTGCTTTTTTGGCTTTAAAAGCCAAAAAAGCAGAGATAAAACTAGCGCCCTATCAACAACAGGGTGCTAACACGCAAATTTGCATGTTAGCACCCTTTTACTCTACGCTTCCCCTTGCATCTCTAATGAGATGCAAAGGGGGCGTTCCAGAGTAAAATAATAGGAGAAATGTCGCTAAGCGACATTTCTCCTATTATCAAGAATGTCGCTAACCCTGTTAGAGACAAAAAAAGCAGCGCTAACCGCGGTTAACGCTGCTTTTTTTACGTCTGCTAATTTTCAGACTTAGCCATGATATCCTATGGAAGGAGGATATCATGGCTAAGTATGTCTGTCCCTATCAACAAGGTAACGTGCGATTATCGCTGGGTTTCCAGCGATAATCTCACGTTAGCCAGTTAGCGTGTAGATTTTTATCGCTATTGAGATAAGCGTTGCTAATAGCACGCTATCTCAGCGATAAAATTCACGCTAGCCGGCGATAATTATCCTCACGCTAAGAGCGCTGAACGATAATTATCGCTAGTTGTTGTTGATATGCCCCAGAGTCCTTCTATTGCTGCGAGCAATTTTTGCTCCAGCTGTGACCGGACCCTTTGAATGGATATGCTAATTAGCATAAAGTACCCCCAGAATCCTTTGCGCACCATACATCGTGTTTATTAGGCTGACAGGTAACAGAGTACAGTTCAGAGTATTGCACCTGGTGTGTTATTGTTATCTGTGTCTCTGAGTGATGTGTGATGGCGACTTTTGCTCGCTGTAGGTGTCTTAAGTACCATCTCCGGTGCGTACCTCGAATGACTTACCTGTCTTTAGTTTTGCACAGTGGCAGTATCGTAGCCATTGAGGTCTAAGCGAGGCACGAATATTGCTTATTGAAAACTTTATCCAATACCCCGCTGTGGTGACTTGAAATATAGTCGACATTGCAATTATTGACAGTCTCCGAGGAGTCTGATTTTACTGTCAAAGAAAGAGAACTGACAAACTGAATAAGACGTTCAATCCGCACTGGATCTGAATTTGGTGTTTTAACCACATTAAGTTATTATGGCTTTAATGTGATATTAGTATTCATGAGAGGTACCTAAAACTCATTATTTTGCAAAATAACCGAGAGTTATGTGTTTTTTGTCTGCATGTGTATTTAAATATCCCAAATAAAGTCCGGCACACACATTGCCATACCTGACTTAAAGCACCTGTACCCAACTAATTACTACAAAGACATTTAGGTGCCAATTACGATCCTGTAAAAACCGGGTACGAACCGTTGGACGGAGCATATTCCCCGTCCGACGCGTACCCGGTCGTAACAAGATACAAACATGGAAGTACGATTCGCACGGAAATACTATTTCCGTACGAATCGTACAAACACCGACCGACGAAAATATACATACAAATGTGATCCGGGAAAGCGCCGACGTGACGTCGGGACGCACGCAGCCTGCCATTCACGAACCAGGAAGTACGATTCGCACCGACGTCATCCCGCACGGAGAATATTTTCCGGCAGCCAAAAACTGCCGGGAAATCAGGACGACACGAACAAGGAGTACCTGCACGCGACGGACAGACATGGACCTGAACCTACGTGTCATCCCGGCCCTCATAGCAGTCGACCTCCTCTAAAGGTTACGATGCAGACGCCGCAGAAGGTCAGAACAACAAAGGGAGGGGGGATAGGGGGGGGGGCAGGAGCAGGGGCAGGCCACAAAACCCCCACCAAAGTCACACAGCACACATGCCCTGGACATACCTGACCCCCAGGCCCTGGTCACTACGAGGGGGTGGGGGCGTGTCCAGCAAAGCCAGCGTCCGCCACAACGGAAGTGGTTGACGACGCGAACCGGTAACACAACAATACAGGTACGTCCCGTACCCACGCCTTAAGAGCGTGGGTACGAGTCGTACCACGCCCACACCTACGTCACCCCAACAATGGCGGGACGGCTGTACCCACATGGCAAAGGCCTGGGTATGGCCCGCACAAGCATTCCACAGCGTGGGTACGGATATGTACGGACCGTACCCCCACCCCCGTATGCATGGAGCGTACCCCCCATGCCAACAGTGTACGTACGGACTGTACCCACACCCCGTATGCATGGAGCGTACCCCCACTCCAACAGTGTATGTACGACCCGTACCCTCACCCGCGTATGCATGGAGCGTACCCCCACCCCAACAGTGTATGTACGACCCGTACCCTCACCCGCGTATGCATGGAGCGTACCCCCACCCCAACCATGTATGTACGACCCGTACCCACACCCGCATATGCATGGAGCGTACCCTCCACCCCAACAGTGTATGTATGACCCGTACCCTCACCCGCGTATGCATGGAGTGTACCCCCACCCCAACCGTGTATGTACGACCCGTATCCTCACCCGCGTATGCATGGAGCGTACCCCCACCCCAACCGTGTATGTACGACCCATACCCTCACCCGCGTACGTATGGAGCTTCCCCCGACCCCAACAGTGTATGTATGACCCGTACCCTCACCCGCGTACGTATGGAGCGTCCCCCCATGCCAACAGTGTACGTACGGGCCGTACCCACACCCCGTATGCATGAAGCGTACCCCCACCCCAACAGTGTATGTACGACCCGTACCCTCACCCGCGTATGCATGGAGCGTACCCCCACCCCAACAGTGTATGTACGACCCATACCCTCACCCGCGTATGCATGGAGCATACCCCCACCCCAACCGTGTATGTACGACCCGTACCCTCACCCGCGTATGCATGGAGCATACCCTCCACCCCAACAGTGTATGTACGACCCGTACCCTCACCCGCGTATGCATGGAGCGTACCCCCACCCCAACCGTGTATGTACGACCTGTACCCTCACCCGCGTATGCATGGAGCGTACCCCCACCCCAACCGTGTATGTACGACCCGTACCCTCACCCGCGTACGTATGGAGCGTCCCCCCACCCCAACAGTGTATGTATGACCCGTACCCTCACCCGCGTATGTATGGAGCGTCCCCCCATGCCAACAGTGTACGTATGGGCCGTACCCCCACCCCGTATGCATGGAGCATACCCCCACCCCAACCGTGTATGTACGACCCGTACCCTCACCCGCGTATGTATGGAGCGTACCCCCACCCCGTATGCATGGAGCGTACCCCCACCCCAACCGTGTATGTACGACCCGTACCCTCACCAGCGTATGTACGGACCATACCCCCACCCCTTATGCATGGAGCGTACCCCCACCCCAACCGTGTATGTACGACCCATACCCTCACCCGCATATGTATGGAGCGTACCCCCACCCCAACCGTGTATGTACGGACCGTACTCCCACCCGCGTATGCATGGAGCGAATCCACACCCGTGTATGTTCTAAGCGTATATATCCTGAAATAGGAGGGTTGGGTGCAGAGTCCTCCCAGCAGTGCCCAGACACAGGAGGGGTGTGTGCAGAGTCCTCCCAGCAGTGCCCAGACACAGGAGGGGTGGGTGCCTGACACTCCAAGCAGTGCCCAGACACAGGAGGGGTGTGTGCAGAGTCCTCCCAGCAGTGCCCAGACACAGGAGGGGTGTGTGCAGAGTCCTCCCAGCAGTGCCCAGACACAGGAGGGGTGTGTGCAGAGTCCTCCCAGCAGTGCCCAGACGCAGGAGGGGTGGGTGTAGAGTCCTCCCAGCAGTGCCCGGACACAGGAGGGGTGTGTGCAGAGTCCTCCCAGCAGTGCCCAGACACAGGAGGGGTGGGTGCAGAGTCCTCCCAGCAGTGCCCAGACACAGGAGGGGTGTGTGCAGAGTCCTCCCAGCAGTGCCCAGACACAGGAGGGGTGTGTGCAGAGTCCTCCCAGCAGTGCCCAGACACAGGAGGGGTGTGTGCAGAGTCCTCCCAGCAGTGCCCAGACACAGGAGAGGTGGGTGCCTGACACTCCCAGCAGTGCCCACACACAGGAGGGGTGTGTGCAGAGTCCTCCCAGCAGTGCCCAGACACAGGAGGGGTGTGTGCATAGTCCTCCCAGCAGTGCCCAGACACAGGAGGGGTGGGTGCCTAACACTCACAGCAGTGCCCCTGCAAAGAAAAGGATGGAGTACTCACAGATCCAATGGCCACAAATGTCAGTCAGGTGCACAAAGATCCTGCAGTACATGTACCACATGTGTGCGAGGCTGGGAGTATACACATTCATAGCGCCGAAAAGAAAACATGTCCACATGAACTCATGACAACAGTCTACATACACAAGTACAGTGACCACCAAGGACGCCACGAATGATGCAGGTGGAGACATCGCTCAGCATGCATGGCCCAAGTCTAACGAGTCCGTCACACACCCAGCCAATGTAGACATAGCTCAGCACCACATATTGGAATGACCCTGCAGGGAAGATGTCAGGTTACACAGAGGAAGGAACACACCTTGGGACGATGTCACCATGCAGTAACTGCTTACATGAACAAAGCGATGTAGCCAACAGCTTGTGATGGCACACAGATACCAGGATCCACCCTATGACCAGCACAAGACTACAATTCCCACACACCCAACACATTATCACCACCCAAAATAATGGAGCAGGTCCACCCACAGCAATACCAGACAGACAGTAGTGTACTAAGGAAAATGAAATTGCTTTATTCAGCATCCAAAAATCTGTTTGTCCCTTGAAAGTTCAAAATGTACAATGCCCATAGGGCAATCCAATGTTCAAATCCAGGTGGGGGACACAGTGGGACGCGTGTCCCCTAGCTTGCCTGCACAGTCAGACTCCTTCGTCTTCCAGAGGGGGGGGGGCATCATGTGGGGGGGAAGGACCAGGCACCGCAGGGACATGAGGGCGAAGGGTAGGGATGGAGGACTCCACCACAGGGGGTGGGGCAGCGCCAAAGGCGGAGGCCAGGATGTCGCTGCACACCTTAGCAAGGTCCTCCAGCGACTCCCCTGCACCCGAAGGAACTACAGGCCCCAAGGAGGGGGGGGTCAGAGGGATGGGTCGCAGCGCCACTGGGGGAGGGTGTGGACAGGGGGGGGACTCAACCACCCTGACCGGGGACTCCCTTGACCGCTTGCGGGGTGGTGTCACTGTGGGGCTCAGGGACAGAGCGGCCATGAAGGAGTCTTTGCTGGATATGTGGCCAGGAGAGCTGAGGGGAGGGGATTTGGAGGGAGTGGATTTGGTGGAATGCGGACTCCCACTCTGGCTGCGTGTCTTACATTTGCCCCCCAACCCAGTGGGGGTGCCTACTTCACCCTGTGTGTGCGTGCCAGGAGGTGTGCGTTTGACCTTCCCTGCTGGTGTGGTGCCTGTGTCTGTTGTGGTGGGTGCATGCTGACGTCTAGGTGTACGTGGGACAGGCATGGGAGTGGGAAGTGTGGATGGGTCAGGGGTAGGGGGTTGGACGAAGCGCTGCAGGAGACCCACTGCTGCAGTCAGTGTCGAGTCAATGGACCTCAGCAAGTTGCGTTGGTCAGCCTGCGATGAGAAAATGCCCTCCAAGTATGCCTCCATGTTGTTCAGCACTTGGCTGTGGCCATGGAGGACATTAAGCATCGCAGCCTGACCAACCTGCAACTGCCGCTGGATGTCCACAGACTCGGCATTGGCGGCAGCAGTGGAGACAGGGGCAGGGGGTGCGGTGCCTGGCAGGAAGGAGACATGTGGTGACCGGGCACGCTGGGAAGGGACACGAGCAAGTGGGAGGCGGCTGATGGCAATGGAGGGGGCGGGGAGAGATGTTGTGCCGCTGTAAGCTGCTGGTGCAGCCTCCGCCCACTCGGAGAGCTCATCCTCGGACCCGTCAGCTTCATATTCTGTGGTGGCACTGGACAGGTCCTCGGCCTCACTCTCCTCCGCCTCAGTTCCACTCAATGTACCAGCCAAGATGTCACCGCTGGCACTGGTGCTCGGTCCCTCCGCTCCGTCTGTGCTGATGTCTCCCTCCGTGTCCCCCGACGATGCTGTGGCCAAGGTGAAGAGACAGCAATTAATCATACACCTGTATACATATGTCACATGAGTCCAATCTACATAGGTTACAGTGCATAGCCTGAAAAGAAAGATGAGTAACATCTACAAAACAAGGTACATATGTAGGGCATGCAACATGTTGAGACACAGGAAGCACTTACATCTCTTAGTCTGGGTGTAATACACATGGGCTGGATAAATGCAAGATTGGACACAAAATACCCAAGGTGCGCCTGTACAAATAATCATGTACAAAAGTTCATCATCAGATGATTGTAACAAGACACACAGGCACTGGCCACCGTGAGTATGAACGAGGAAAATCAGGTCAGGCTGTACAGTGGACACTTGTACTACATTTTACGTCAATATACATGGTGCCAGGGGACAATGGCACAGAGCACAACCTATGCTGTAGACACTGAGAGTGTCCACATCTTGTGATGACACACATGACACCTAGGAAAATATGCCCCAGGGGACAGTAGTGGCCACACAACTCCATGGTCCTGAATGGGAATGACTGCAACACACGCCACCATCCCTGAACCATGCGTATCGCACACCCATGCACATCATGTCACAGGCCACAACATAGGACATGCGTGCTGTAAGGCATGACACTTGAGAGACTAACTGTAATAATGAAGCCAGGATACAACACTAACTCCCATGTCTGGACTCAGCATCAGTGCCAACTGACATGGAACCCACAAGTACTGAACTGGACAGGGCACAGGCAAGGTCCCAAAACCTGTAACACACCACCCCCACACATGATGCTACAGGCATTGTTCACGTGGATAAAGTGACAGCCTAGATAACCTTGTAAAGGAGTGACTACACACAGACCAGGGAACACATTGCAAGGAGGGGAAGGGAGGCAAGAGAGCACCGCTATACTGTGGGTAACCGGATCTGCACAGCACCTTTAAACCCTGGCAGTGTATCCATGCAACTGTGCACTTACAAATGCTGGTGACACACAACAAACACACATGTACCTACCCCCTTCCTGCTGCTGCTTCTCCTGTAAGCGCCTGTCCAAGTCTGGAAAGACCACCGCCAGCACACGCTTGTGGATGTGGGTCAGACGGCGGCGCCCGCGGTTCTTATGGGTCTCAGGTGAGTCCCCCAGCAGGACCCGTGCGATCCTCCGCGTCCAGCACCGGATATCCTGCCAGCGTTTTCTCACCTGGGCCAGGCGCCGCTTGCGACCCTCCGTCCTCCTCACGGCACTGACGGCGTTCATCCAGATCTGCTTCTTGGCAGAGGCGCCTACCTGTGAGGATGAACAAGTGACACTACATCAATACACCTGGCACATGTCACAGAGACACATATTAGAACAAATTTGCAGTTTACAACAAGGCATAGTATGCATCCAACGCATTGCACCTTTGTCATAGGGACATGATCCTCTGGGGAAGGGCAAAAGCATTACGTGCCATTGAAAGTACACAGGTGGAATGAGGGCAACAACACAATCAATGATCCAGGCTCACACTGTGCATCACAAGCTACACCAGGATTATCTGCAGCACCTCTAAGCAGTCACATGCCACAGGCCACTGACGCTACCTCATCAGAGTACACAGACACACACAGGCACAGGACATTCACCTGCCATTGCCAAATGCAGCGACAAACCTCACTCTGCACATGTGCCACTAGACGGGGGGGGGCTCACAGGTGTGGGGCTGGCTCTGCACATCAGAAACACAGCACTGCTCCCTGCTCACATCAGATGGGCAGGGTATATTCATCCCTCATGCAGCCTGGGCGCTACACTCCACATATGCACCCACCCACATGACAGGGGACTTACACACACACCGATGTCCAGGGTACGAACACATCATGTGGACACTCTCAGCACAGGTACACAGAACTAACACACATCTGTGGGTACAGTCACCTGTCACACTGGGCTGACCACATAATCACATGAGGACTATAGAGGCTACATTCCCAGGAGGATAAGACAGGCAGAATGTGGCATGCACCATGCAGTGATTGTCACAGTAAACACAATGCAAGTGAGGACGGCAGACATGCACCACAGCATGCTCTGGCTGGGAGACATCAGGCATTCCCCCCCCTGGGACCCCCTCTACAGTACATTGCATGTGTGTCACACCTGGACACAATGCCAGAAGTCACAGTCACAAAAAAGGGACACTGTCTGTGCTAGTAGACTCTGCACTCACCTGACACCCTGGTCGCCCATACAGCAGGGGGTACTGTGGGAGGATCACATCCAGCAATGCCAGGTTCTCCTCCAGGGTGAAAGGCTGTGCCCTCTCCACAGACCTTGACATGGTTCCAGGGAATCAGGAGCAGCAGCTGGGTCGTAGAATCCAAAGATGTGCAGGCAAGTGCTCCCTCATGGGACCTGGCTGCCTTATATCTGCCTTGCTGGCCTGTCTCATGCACAGGAGTACAGAGTGATTGGTCACTCACATTTGCATCCTATGTTTCCTCCAATCCCTTCAAACCTAGCACAGTCAGTGGGTTTTAATTGTGTTTTGTCTTGAGCATGATGTCAACTCCAGAACCACATTGCAACAAAGTAGATTCATTCAAACTGACTTCTGCTGTGCACCTGCAGAAAAAAATTCATACTTTAAATTTGGTCTCCATGACAACCAGCATGCATGTAGGCCTTTATACTTGTCCCTCATGTGTCCCCTATGTAATTTGGAGTTTCACACACAGGTACGTGCGTTCCGGGGCCCTAGGGCACCCCAAATGCATAGCAACGGCCCGTACAGGCGTGTGTACGGTCCGTATCACTATGGGTACGCATACGCGAGCACACCCATAGTGATAGTGAGCGTACAGGCGTGTGTACGGTCCGTATCACTATGGGTGTGCTCGCGTATGCGTATCCATAGTGATACGGACCGTACACACGCCTGTACGCTCACTATCACTATGGGTGTGCTCGCGTATGGGTACCCATAGTGATACGGACCGTACACTCGCCTGTACGCTCACTATCACTATGGGTGTGCTCGCGTATGCGTACCCATAGTGATACGGACCGTACACACGCCTGTACGCTCACTATCACTATGGGTGTGCTCGCGTATGCGTACCCATAGTGATACGGACCGTACACGCGTGCGTACGCTCACTATCACTATGGGTACGCATACGGCAGCACTCCCATAGTGATAGGGAACGTACACAGGCCCTCTGAGCGAATGTACGGTGCCTTTCACACATCACAGTGGTGACAGGCAGCACACAGGAAGGAATAGAGCTGACATACTTGTCCATGGATGGACATCAAGGCATTGTCTGGGCAGTACTACATGTGTGGGGCAGAGGTGTGAAAGGCTGTGATGTGGCACATTACTCCTGAGTCGAAAAGGCACCAGATGTATGATGAGATGTGTACAGATGTTATGTGTGACGGTGCAATATGTGCCAGGCATGCCCTTAACTCCTTTGACATGTGTGCATGTCGTACTGCACACTTGGGATGAGCGTCACTGGCATGGCACAATCAACAACACACGCAAGTGTCCCCTGATGCCTGCTACAGGGGTTACCACACCAGACATGTGACTACCCATGGTGCACGATGTGTCTATGTCATGTATGTGTGGTGTGTTCCCATTAGCTTGATGTTGGTGCTCCCTCAAAAGCATCAGCTGTTGCAGCAACCAACATGTGTCTGTGTGTAGATGGACATGGCACACTGTTACGCACACCAGGCCACATGTGGTATCGGATGTGAGGTGCGTATGTATGCATGGGACACGGAGTAGCGTAACAAGGACATGTCTGCATACTCTCAATGTATGTGTGGTGAGTCATTACATGTACACCTTGTTGGCAAGGTGTGTGGGCTATCCTAGTGTGATGTCATGTGACCTGTGGCTCTAGTGTTCCGCTACCTGCCTCTGAAATCGACATCCTACTTCTGCTGATGTGTTGATGTATGTCACTCCTGTGTTGCGTCTGGCTGTTCACTTACACTGGGACACAGCTAATCCCATGCCATGGCATGTGGAGGTTCACAATCTCCGTGTGTAGCTGGGTCTTGGTAGGAGTGTCACCTGGCAGCCATACGTGTCCAGGGCATGTGGCACATACCTGACTCCGTATGTAGCATATGTGTATTGACAGATTAACATGTGCTCAGTGCAAATAAATTGTTGTTGTAGTGCACTCACTCTTCCTTGTCACTTCCAAATTACTGCAGAGCGCCGCCTCTTCCCCGACCAATTCCGGACTTGGCTGACATGCGGGAGAATGACTGTATACGGTGCTACCACTTCCCCCAACCGTTGATTGAGGAGTTGACGGCAAGGCTGGCACCACACCTGCAACCGCTGCACAGGTATCCTACGGCACTGACACCCAAGCTGAAGGTAATGGCAGCCCTACATTTTATTTCCACGGGTACCTTTCAATATACCATAGCTCATGTTGGTGGCATGTCCCAGAGCATGTTCAGCCGTGTGCTGCATGATTTCTTAGAGGCCATGTTGCTTCACCTGGATGAGTTCATCCATTTCCCAACTCCTGAACTGTTGACTGGGGTCAAGCGTGGATTCTATGCCCTGGGAGGGATGCCCCATGTCATTGGGTCCATAGATGGGACACATGTGGCTTTGGTACCACCACAGGCACAGGAGGTAGCGTACAGGAATCGCAAACACTACCACTCCATCAATGCCCTTGTGGTGTGTCTGTCCAACATGGTGATTTCACATGTCTGTGCTCGTTTTCCAGGATCATGCACACGATGCCTACATCATGAGGCGTAGCAGGGTGCCTGAAATGATGACACAGCTGCGCAACGAACGAGCATGTGTTGTTGGTGGGTACACCCTGTCTGTCCTGTATTTTGCGTAGACTTCCAGCACAACCGCTTCTCCTGTCCTACTTATGTCCATGTGGTTTCCATGTAGGGGACGTTGGCTATCCCAACATGCCATAGCTGATCACACCTCTCCGCAACCCCATCACGCCGGCCCAGCTCCGCTACAACACCGCCCATGGCCGGACAAGGCGAGTGATAGAGAGGACATTTGACCTCCTGAAGAGCCGATTCAGATGCCTCCACAAGACCGGCGGTGCCCTCCCATATGCCCCGGCGAAGGTCTGCAAAATCTTCATGGTGTGCTGCATGCTGCACAACATGGCAGTTGAGAAAACTGTGCCACTCATCCTGGATCAAGATGATCAGGACCATCCACCTGTGGAGGACGAAGGGCTTGGCAATGGGGCTAGTAAAGTGGAGGATGTGGTTCCGCAAGAGGACATCCGGAGTCGGCTCATACGCGACTTCTTTGCTTAGTGGTGAGTACCAGTGTCTGAGTGTGCACCCATTGGTCCCCGTGTGGCATGTGTTGCGATGTGTGTGTCCATCTGCATGTATGGCACGTGAGTCAGAGGTGTGTGTGGATGTGTCACTGGAGTGATGGTGCCAGTGATGAGTGTATTTCCCCAGTCATAATTGTGACCTAGCATGTTGTCATCCTTACATGTGTCGAGTACATGCACATGCAAGTGGCTGTGCTTTTTGGGGCTGACTTCTTGTGTGTCTCTCATCCCCAGGTACTTGCGCATGCCGTCTGCTGGTTGCATTGTTGTGGCACTGCTATTCCTCATGGACACGTCATCGTGTGCTGACTCAGCGTTACACGCACGGACAAGTTTGGAAGTCTCCTTAGGGTAAGGGATGCATCAGGGGTGTATTGGGTGTGGCAGTTGTTTACGATGTGTGCACACTGCCCCTGTCGATGTTTGGTTCCTCTGCAGACATGTCGCATCACCATGGGACACATGACATGTAGCTGGGTACACCTGAAAAGATGGTCAGACTTGTTGACAGTCATCTGTGATGGGATAGTGGATTGTGATGATGGCATCAATGTGTGTAACACTGCCCTCGGACATATACGGTTTGCATTGGCTTGACATGGTGTGGAACTTCCACATCAGAGGATTAATGGTGTATGGCAGCCTCTCCGTGAGCAGCAGGGGGTGTTTAGCTGTTAGCCGACACTTGCGTGCCAGTTCCATGGCTATCACGCATTTGTGCTGCAGAAGGGGGGTTTCAGTGTTGGACCCACATGTTACTCCACATGACCTGTGTATGTGTACTCCGAGTTGCCTCTGCATTCCCGAATACATGAATAATAAAGGTGTCCCTATGCCTCCAAGGTGCCTATTCTCCGTCAATGCTGGTGTGTTGCCACGGTGCATACGGCATGTCTGGCATGGTTTTCCGTGATAGTGGCTATGTGTCTATGTGTCGAGTAGCAAGATGCAAGCTGTTTGTGTGGGATTAGACTGTGTATTGTGCATGATGTCCATGACTGTGTGGGTATTGTGACATGTGCCATCCCCATGCATCGAACGTTGGCCAGGCCACCATTCTCTGCATCCACCTGACTCAAGCTTGCAGGACATGGTTCTGCCACCTGTCCACACATACCTGGGTGCCCCCCAGGACACTCCACATGATCCCTGACCTCTGCGCATGGCTGTCGCTGTACTCAATATGTCTGTCGGCACGGTTGTGCGGCCACCCCCTCAGCTGGTTGGGCCCATCACGGGTGTGTATGGTGCTCCATGTCTGTGTTGCCTAATACATTGTGACCCATGTGTGTCCTGTGCCAGACTCAGGCCCCAGGGTGTGGATGGTTGAAGTCATATGAGAACTCAGGCATGGTTAGACTTAACAAGACACATGTAAGGTAATAATGCAAAATGTAGGCATCATCTCTTTATCGTGTAACTTTTTATTTTTGTTGGGGTACGTGTGGGGGGGTATGACATGAGGGGCTTTCCGGGTGTGTGGAATCCAAAGTTCACTAGGGGAGTTGGTGTCCTTGCCATTGGAAATCCTCAGAGTCCATGCCACAGTCTTTGTCAACATTGGTCAGACAGTGACCAGCAAGTCCATGTGGCAGAGAATGTCTTTTGCTGATGTGCTGCTGTTGGTCCAGTGGGCCAGGTGGAAGGCCAGGTGTCCTGGGAAATGGTGCTGTTGCGCCGACCCTCACGGTCTTTTCCGTGGACGACCCGCCCTCCTGCGGGAACCCTCAGAAGCAGGCCGTGACGATGTTTGGGATGCTCCGTCGGATATCTCCTCCTCCTGATCCCTCCCTGTGGGTGGTGATGTTCTTGGCCTGGTGGCACAGGGAGGGTTGCCCATGTTGTCGGCTATCCGACGGAGTGTACGGTGAATTCCCGTGAACACCGTCACGAGCTCAGCCTGTCTGTCCTCCATCCGCCCTTGGTGTCGCAGTAGACAGGCATGTTGCTCTGCATGTTGCTGGGCCTGCTGGGTCTTGATCTCCTCGAGGATGGACACAACCTGGGCCATGCCCGTGGTGTCCTGCCGGTATGTGTCCAGGATGTTTCTGACATGGGAATATACCGGTTCCGCAGCCAACTGGTCAGGCTCGCGCCTCCGCCGTCCTCCACTCCCACCACCCCTGCCCACTTGCACCTGGCCTGCCCTTGTGGGCACATCGGGTCTCCGGGACCCCTGAGGGGTGGCATTAGCGTTGTCGCCTGCCTCCTCCTGGGTGCCCGGTACTCCGTGTTCCTCCTGGTCAGCCTGGCTGCGTTGTGGTGGTGGGGCAGGGATCCTGGGTGTCTCCTGGGATGTGGCAGGAGTGGGGGTGGTGGTTGGCCCAGTTGTACCTGACGCAGGTGCTGCAGGTGGTTGGAAACCAGAGGGGCCAGGTTGGTCGGGGTCGTCCACAGAGTGGTGAGAGTCGTCGCTGCCGGTGGGTCCGTCATCCCGCAGAGCCGGGTCCTGTGAGTCTTCCCCCCCAGTGTTGGGGGGTGATCCACGACGTTGACCTGTGTGTTAGAGAGACAATGTTAATTTTGTTCCATGCAACATCCATGTTTCATTCGTTTCTAAGTTGGCACATTTCCTCTGGGAATTTGGATATGTCTTGCATTCCACTCACAGTGCACTTGTGCATGGGTATGTCCCTTGGCCACAGCTTTTGAGACTTTACCTATGTGTGGCACAGTCTTACTTGCTGCGTCAATTGTGACTGCAGTCAGCAGTGGAGTGAGCAGGTGTGGCGAGCCATGCATTGGCGCCTTCCGTGTTGCACTGTACGTGGGCACATGGAGTTGTTCCACACACTTATATAATGCAGGTAGCTGGCGTTGTGCTCGTGCACAGGTTGAGACATGGCCCAGTGTTTTGCCATGGAGAAGAGAGGGGGATTCAGGCACTGGCCACCCTTGTCTACATGCACGCAGTCCACCTGCTGTTTAGCAGACATTCCCACACCCCACAAGGCTGAATTGGTCTCCCTGTGTGTCCCTTTCTCACTCCCTCTCTGTCCCCCTCTCCCTCCCTCCCTGTGCCAGCCTCCTCCCTCTGTCCGTCTCCCTGTGTCTCCCTCCCTCTCTCTCCCCCTCTCCCTCCCTCTGTGTGTCACCCTCTGTCACCTCAGCCCAGCTTCCTAGGCACACACTTTTTGCAGATCTTTGAATGGCCCTTGGCTTGTTCATGTGAGTTTGTTTCTGATCTCCAGGAACCCATTGGGTGTAGTGTCTGTGTATGCGCTGCTGCTGTGGTGGTGTGTGCTGCCACTCTTTCACAGTGTTGGCTGTTCATTAGCTGCTGTCATGTGCAAAAAGTGCCTTCACCCCCATGTCTTAATGCAAGGCGTCCGCCATTTGCTGGCAAGTCTTTCCTGTGTGGGGACACACTGTTTGTCTGGCTGTGACCTAGGCCATATGGGCAGAGGGCATTGTTGTCTGCTTCTGAGTTGCACTATGTGATTTTTGGGGCCCACACTCCCGCCATCCGGCTTACCGTGTCTTGTGTTGGTGTTTTCTGTGGCCTGTGACTTGGCATTGTCCAGCTGGGTGCATGGGGCATGGTGGCGCTAGTGGCATGTGCGTGTTCATGGAGTGTGGTTGAGTCATGCGATAGCTTGGGGTGGTTGCGTGCCTGATTGTGAGTTTGGTTGTGGATGACGTTCCCCCCATGTGAGGTGAGTTGTTTGTGTACTCACCCGGCTCTCGGAGTCCTTCTACTCCGTCCACTGACACCACCGGCAGTATGGCTATCACCCTCTCCTCCCAGGGATGGTATTGTACGGGTCTGCAGGGCGGCCCTCCTCCAGTGATGTTGGCCTGGTTGTGTTCGTCGGTCATTTTGGCTCGGACCCTCCTCCGCAGATCGTACCACCTGGCTTGGCATTCATGCCTGGTCCTTCTGGTGGACGCAACAGCATTCACAGCATCGACAATCCTCTGCCACATGGCTGTTTTTTCGGAAATGCTGGTCTGTCTGACCAATGTTCCAAAGAGGTGTGGCTCGACTCTGAGGATTTCGTCGACAAGGACCTCCAACTCTTGGCTAGTGAACTTTGGATTCTTGTTAGTGGGCATGGTGAGGGGTGTGGGTGTGGATGGTTGTGGATGTGTGGGTGTGGTTGTGCAGGTGTGTGTGTGAATGTGATGAGGGCGTGTTTGTGAAGGTGGGTGTGTGAAGGTGTGCAAGTGTAAGGTGTAGTAAAGGTTCAAGTATGGTGCTGTAGGTTGTCTGTGGGATCTGGCAGCAGTGAGTCTGTTGCAAAGGCTCATGGTTTGTGTGTGTGGGCCCTTTTTATTGGTCCATTGGTGGGTGTGGCTGTGTTTGAACTTTGGGTGGGTGTGTTATAAGGAGTGGTTGTGTTTTGGGCCTCTGTTTGGGATTTTGGCAGTTGCAGGTCAGTGAATGTGTTGTATTTGTGCTTGTTGGACATGTTTTGTGGCTTTGTGCCATTCGAATAGTGTATTCTTGTGTTGTTTTGCTTTGTCCTGGTTGTGTACGTGCGTTTTTAGCGTGTGTACGGTGTGTACTTTGGCAATTTTGTTGTACAGTGCTGTCCTTGTGTCTGGCTTGGTACGACACGTACATGCGCGATGTTGGGTGAAGGTGCTGGTGGTGGGGCCTGGGGTGCGCTCCGTACTTAGAATGTTGGGGTGGGGGTACGCTCCATACGTACGTGGGTGAGGGTACAGGCCGTACATACACGGTTGGGGTGGGGGTACGCTCCATACATACGCGGGTGAGGGTACGGGTCGTACATACACTGTTGGGGTGGGGGTACGCTCCATACATACGCGGGTGAGGGTATGGGCCGTACATACACGGGTGGGGGTACGCTCCATACATACGCAGGTGTGGGTACGGGCCGTACATACACGGTTGGGGTGGGGGTACGGTCCGTACATACACTGTTGGGGTGGGGGTACGCTCCATATGTACGCGGGTGAGGGTATGGGTTGTACATACACTGTTGGGGTGGGGGTACGCTCCATACGTACGCAGGTGAGGGTACGGGTCGTACATACACTGTTGGGGTGGGGTACGCTCCATACATACGCGGGTGTGGGTACGGGCCGTACATACACGGTTGGGGTGGGGGTACGGTCCGTACATACACTGTTGGGGTGGGGGTACGCTCCATATGTACGCGGGTGAGGGTACGGGTCGTACATACACTGTTGGGGTGGGGGTACGCTCCATACGTACGTGGGTGAGGGTACGGGTCGTACATACACGGTTGAGGTGGGGGTACGCTCCATACATACGCGGGTGGGGGTATGGGTTGTACGTACGGGGGTGTACATACACGGGTGGGGGTACGTCTCGTACATACATGGGTGTACATACACGGGTGTACATACACGAGTGTACATTCACGGGTGGGGGTACGTCTCGTACATACACGGGTGTACATACACGGGTGTACATACACGGGTGTACATTCAGGGGTGGGGGTACGTCTCGTACATACATGGGTGTACATACACGGGTGGGGATTCGACTCGTACATAGGAGGGCTGGGGGGAGTGTTGGGCGCGTATGCGGGCACATGTCTACATGGTTGCTATGGGAGTTCAGTGCGGACGGTGTTTTTTCCATCCGGTTGTAACATCGGACGCACGGGATGGATCGTACTAGCGCGGTCGGACTTCACTTTTCACATTTGTACGGTAAATCGTCCGAGGATGTGTCGGACACATTTTCCGACCCGAGGACGTGTGGGGAATAATTCCCAATGCGATTCGTATGGACTTTTTCCCATGCGAATCGTATTTGGCAGTTTGTACGGCACTTGTACGATTCGTACGGTAAAAAGACCGGATACGAGTCGTACAGGGAATTTTTTTCCAGGATCGTAATCGGCACCTTATTGGGGGGGGATTGTAACACCCCAAACACCCCCCCTGAAGCTACGCCCCTGGCTAAACGTGCCAATGGGAGCAGTGTGGGCACAATAGAGTGAGACCCCCTGAAGTAACAGTGCCCTCTGTACAGAGCTCATAAGACATTGATAGGTATGTTGGCTGTGTTGTGAGGGCACAGAGGTATTCTTTGGGGCGGAGCTAGCAATAATCCAGCAGGTGCAGTGGCACCGGGGCCCACTGCATCATAGTTACGGCCTCTACCCACCCAGAGGACGGGTACCCATTTTTACAATTATGTTTAGAATCCTTTGCTATCAGTAAATGTCACCCACTGATTAAATCTAATGTAGTAAATAAAAAAAAATGGTATTGATGAAGTCAACCTTATTATATTATAATGTTTTTTTATTCAAAACTATAGAATTACATCTAAATAATAATGGACTCCAATCTAACAAAATAAAGACAATTGAAATACACCACCACTATAACTTTTTAAATGTCATAGTTTTGAAGCATTACTAGTATTCACGCCTCCCTCTGCCCTGACTTCGTTGGCCGGGAGCGAGCCTTCTCCGTGTGGACAAAAACCTCTCCTGCCCTGAGGGAGCAATAAGCATCTCTCTCTCTCTCTCTCTCTCTCTCTCTCTCTCTCGCTCTCTCTCTCTCTTTCTCTTGAAGAGACTCGCTTTCTGTCTCTCAGAGACTCTTTCTCTCTCAGAGACTCTTTCACTCTCTCACTCTATCTCACTCTGACTCTCTCTCTCTCTTTCATCTCTCTCTCTCTTCCTCTATCTATCTATCTCATCTCTCTCTCCCTCATCTCTCTCTCAGAGTCCTTGTATTGCTGCGAGGAATTTTTGCTCCAGCTGTGACCGGGCCCTTTGAATGGATATGCTAATTAGCATAAAGTACCCCCAGAATCCTTTGCGCACCATACAGCGTGTTTATGAGGCTGACAGGTAACAGAGTACAGTTCAGAGTATTGCACCTGGTGTGTTATTGTTATCTGTGTCTTTGAGTGATGTGTGAAGGCGACTTTTGCTCCCTGTAGGTTTCTTAAGTTCCATCTCCGGTGCCTACCTCGAATGACTTACCTGTCTTTAGTTTTGCGCAGTCGCAGTATCATAGCCAATGAGGTTTAACCGAGGCGCAATTATTGTTTATTGAAAACTTTACCGAATACCCCGCTGTGGCGACTTGAAATATAGTCGACATTGCAAGGCGGCTGATTTTATTATAAAAAAAAAATAACTGTATAAAACGAACAGTCCCGACTGAATCTGAATATGGTGTATTAACCACATTAAGGTATTATGGCGTTAATATGATATTAGCATTCATGGGAGGTTCCTAAAACTCATTATTTTATGAAATAACCGATAGAGTTATGTGTTTTTGTCTGCATGAGTATTTAAAAATCCAAAATAAAGTCCTGCACACACATTGCCATAGGACCCGTACCCCCCAGGTTGCTCCCGGCCCTGCCCCCATTCGAACCCACAAATCAATACTCGACGACCAGAGCTGTGGGTAAAAGAGGCCATGTTTATTACAAACCAACAAACATGACAATATATAATTATTACAATTCCAAATGATATGGATTTATCAAATTCCATCCTTAAACAATAATTACATTTAAGTTGATCATAAAATCATAATCCATCAGCAAGTCTGACATAACTCAATTTATATGCACAAAGAATGTTGTCTATTGCTCCCGCACTAAGGGGCCTTCTGGCTCGCGTCCCCCAACCAACTGAGAACCACGCAAGGCGCAACCCACCTGCGTCCTTGAGAGGTGAGCCCCTGCCATCTGGTCCTTGTCCGCCACCTGAGGGGCTCACCCCTCCACCACCAGGCTGTCCATCGGGGCTCGTAGGGAATAACCAGGGGCGGATGCCCCATGCCCTAGTTTGTAAACTGGCGCCCTTGCCCCCAGCCGGTGTCTCCATTCTCTCTGGGGTGAGCTAACCGTATCTCCCCCTCAGTGCTGGCCTAGGGAGTATGCAGGAGGACTCCCCTTAACAATGTAAGGCAATTTATGTGGCCTCCTTACCGCCACAAGGGCGACCAGGGCCAACCGCCCTTCGCCCTCCCCACCACCAGGCAACTCCAGCACCCTCGAGTTCCATCAATCCCCAGGTTCAGAGCCATGTCGGATTCAAATGCCCGGATCTCCCAGTCTGGGTCCCAGGTATCCTAATTTGTGATGCATACCAAGCAGGCCCCTGCCCCAGGGACCGCTAGGCCATACCGGCCATCAAGGCACAAGGCCAACATTAAAAAGGGGGGGGGGCACTTGACTGCAGTCCTGGCCCCGAATTTTCTGCCACGGCACTATGAGACCACGCTATCTAGGGAACGTCTTATCCTAATTGGGTGAATCCCGACAGAGCCTCACCCGCGGCCCACCCCAAACATATCAGTACCTCCTAGGCCATTGCGGCATTCCCAGCCACAGCATTAACAATGGGTACTTGACCGCAGTCCTGCTCCCCACTTCCGCCATGGCACTATGACCCCATGCCATTTTGGAAGATCCAACACCACTGGGCGACTTCAGACAACCGAGCCTCCCTTGCGACCCTGTGTCCCAGCCCAAACATATCATTACTTAAATGTAAGATAACCAACTCTACAGAACCGTAGTCCCCCCTGGCACCAGTAGTCTTCCACTAACTGGCCATAGTGTGTGATCTGAAGGCCAACAATATCAGTCAAACAAAACAAAAAGGAGAGGGTGCTCAAAGCCCCCCAGCTTCAACTCCAGCCCGTGCTGCCAATGATAAGTCAAAACCCAAAAGAAATGATGGACGGAGTGTTGAACATTGCAAGCACTCACCCCCAGTCAACTGATCTGGGTTTAATCCATCACCGTTCTTTAGCCCACTCTGCCACCCCAGTTCAGACATGGCCATATGCAAATCAGTCTGACCCTGTGCCTCATGGGAACAGTCTAGCTCGAACTGCCAAGCCATGTCTTCCCTGGACCGGAAACAAGCTTCCTAGGACCGGTTTCTGGCATTTCAGCCGTCTTCAGCCAGGCTTGCTTGAATCCAGTGGCAAAGTGAGCAAGGGACTCACGTCTGAGCATACCCTGCCAACTTATGGCGAACAAAGCAAAAACCAAAAGAAATTATGGACGGAGTGTTGAACATTGCAAGCACTCACCCCCAGTCAACTGATCTGGGTTTAATCCATCACCGTTCTTTAGCCCACTCTGCCACCCCAGTTCAGACATGGCCATATGCAAATCAGTCTGACCCTGTGCCTCATGGGAACAGTCCAGCCCGAACTGCCAAGCCATGTCTTCCCTGGACCGGAAACAAGCTTCCTAGGACCGGTTTCTGGCATTTCAGCCGTCTTCAGCCAGGCTTGCTTGAATCCAGTGGCAAAGTGAGCAAGGGACTCACGTCTGAGCATACCCTGCCAACTTATGGCGAACAAAGCAAAAACCAAAAGAAATGATGGACGGAGTGTTGAACATTGCAAGCACTCACCCTCAGTCAACTGATCTGGGTTTAATCCATCACCGTTCTTTAGCCCACTCTGCCACCCCAGTTCAGACATGGCCATATGCAAATCAGTCTGACCCTGTGCCTCGTGGGAACAGTCTAGCCCGAACTGCCAAGCCATGTCTTCCCTGGACCGGAAACAAGCTTCCTAGGACCGGTTTCTGGCATTTCAGCCGTTTTCAGCCGTCTTCAGCCAGGCTTGCTTGAATCCAGTGGCAAAGTGAGCAAGGGACTCACGTCTGAGCATACCCTGCCAACTTATGGCGAACAAAGCAAAAACCAAAAGAAATGATGGACGGAGTGTTGAACATTGCAAGCACTCTCCCCCAGTCAACTGATCTGGGTTTAATCCATCACCGTTCTTTAGCCCACTCTGCCACCCCAGTTCAGACATGGCCATATGCAAATCAGTCTGACCCTGTGCCTCATGGGAACAGTCCAGCCCGAACTGCCAAGCCGTGTCTTCCCTGGACCGGAAACAAGCTTCCTAGGACCGGTTTCTGGCATTTCAGCCGTCTTCAGCCAGGCTTGCTTGAATCCAGTGGCAAAGTGAGCAAGGGACTCACGTCTGAGCATACCCTGCCAACTTATGGCGAACAAAGCAAAAACCAAAAGAAATTATGGACGGAGTGTTGAACATTGCAAGCACTCACCCCCAGTCAACTGATCTGGGTTTAATCCATCACCGTTCTTTAGCCCACTCTGCCACCCCAGTTCAGACATGGCCATATGCAAATCAGTCTGACCCTGTGCCTCATGGGAACAGTCCAGCCCGAACTGCCAAGCCATGTCTTCCCTGGACCGGAAACAAGCTTCCTAGGACCGGTTTCTGGCATTTCAGCCGTCTTCAGCCAGGCTTGCTTGAATCCAGTGGCAAAGTGAGCAAGGGACTCACGTCTGAGCATACCCTGCCAACTTATGGCGAACAAAGCAAAAACCAAAAGAAATGATGGACGGAGTGTTGAACATTGCAAGCACACACCCCCAGTCAACTGATCTGGGTTTAATCCATCACCATTCTTTAGCCCACTCTGCCACCCCAGTTCAGACATGGCCATATGCAAATTAGTCTGACCCTGTGCCTCATGGGAACAGTTCAGCCCGAACTGCCAAGCCATGTCTTCCCTGGACCGGAAACAAGCTTCCTAGGACCGGTTTCTGGCATTTCAGCCGTCTTCAGCCAGGCTTGCTTGAAACCAGTGGCAAAGTGAGCAAGGGACTCACGTCTGAGCATACCCTGCCAACTTATGGCGAACAAAGCAAAAACCAAAAGAAATGATGGACGGAGTGTTGAACATTGCAAGCACTCACCCCCAGTCAACTGATCTGGGTTTAATCCATCACCGTTCTTTAGCCCACTCTGCCACCCCAGTTCAGACATGGCCATATGCAAATCAGTCTGACCCTGTGCCTCATGGGAACAGTCCAGCCCGAACTGCCAAGCCATGTCTTCCCTGGGCCGGGCAAGTGACCCAGCATCCCACAACTCTGGAAGACATACTATCTTACTCTCGTCTGATGGAATATCCTGCCCGCTGCGCATGTCGCAGCCCCAATACTGTTTAGGGGTGACCACCTCGATCCATCCCCGGGAGCGATAGTTAGACCAAGATGTGTTATGCACAAACTATGCAAGAGTCCGAACCTGAGGACGGATGGACATGTATGCCCATTATGGACATCAACAGGCCTACCCTAATCCTTTATGACGATTTGCCAGCCACCCTAAGTTGGCCTCCAGTGAAAAAGAGGGGGGGCGGGGAGCTTTCATCCCCTGCGGACACGCACCCGCCCTGTAAGTCTGAAGCACATTTGGCATGACCATTGAGTGCCTTGTTACATTTATTATCCCCCGCGGACACGTGTAGGCCCTGAACATCCTACGCACTTTAGGCATAACTTCTGAGTGCACTCGCAAAGCGAGGCCCCTCCCAACTGTGCTAGGGCCGAACTCTATACCACCTGAGAGATGCCAAGGACCTAGCTATCTGGGCCGCTGTCTACATGGAGGCCCCATGGCCCTCTAATTTCTGTTAGGGGCGCAGCTGGAATCAGCTGAGCCTCAACCCGAGTTAACCATGCTACTCATCAAACTTGCAGGTGCCACTGAAATTGTCTGTGCCCTAAACTTACACCCGTACAAGTACTTTCAGCATATTTCTGTAGGGCCCCACCTCCCATTGAAAATATTAGGTAGGTGCCATCTCTTAGCGTGCACCTTCCACTCGTGCCCTGGGACTGGCACGCCATGGCAACTCATTGGCTGACAAGGAGACTACCACAAATACGATGGGCAGGCTATACAAAAGTGTAATATGTGCTTTGTTAAAGTGGAAGAAGGATTTCCAACCCGGCAAAGGGAACTAAGTCAAACCATGAACAACCTTGAAAGATCCCGTCCTGAAGTAAGCTGGGTTAGGACCGGACAATAAAGGAAACCGAAGAGATGGAGCTAATCCAAAGGAATTAACTGATGCTTAGCTGGGTAGTAGAGCAGGCCACTTTACCGAACTCTAACTATCTGAAGAACGGTACGCGACTGACTGGTATTCACCAGGTATATCTACAGAATCATGCAACCAGAACCAGCTGCCAATGATGCACCCTTAATATAAAGTATGCAAACTGTCCATACGCTGCAACCCTGAAACGCTTTGCAGGCCCTGTGATAAGGGTGCCTCCGCAACTCCTGAAAGAAGTGGACTGAGCCCCTTCACTCCCAGCCTGCCGGCATGCGCAAGGTATACATCGCACCCCTAGCCCAAGCACGCTCTCCCATGGGGGAGGTTGCTCCGTCGAGGTGTGGGGAAGCCAATTAGCAATGCGGGTCTCCGCGCACTTCTTAAGGTCACCCATTGCGCTACCGAGGTACCCACCTCCAGCGAAATTAAGTGATTTGCCCAGAATCGTCAATATATCGAGCGCTTCCCGACAAAACTCGCACCCGGCAGAATGAGCCCATCGTATCTTTGCTACTGCCTCACCCTGCCCATACAACTATTGAGCCACTCTCTTGAGTTAATTGGCTTTCCCTCTGGAACCGGCGAGATCACACGCGGGGTAGCCGTCCCGACGAAATCACATGTGGGCTTCCGCCTGACTCCGCAACTATAGAGCATCGGTGCTGTTCACAGCGCCCCCCCCCCCCCGCCGCAACATTGACAAAAATCGTGCAAACTGGTGTATAACTCCCCTGAAGAAAAACTTCCGTCATAACATACCCCTTAAACCGGTGCCTCTCTCCAAGCCGGAGTCTATCTACGAACCAGACGGCCAGATTCCTAAAACTAGGCTAAACTAGTGTTGCATTCCTGCCCTGTGAAACCCAAGCATTTGGTAATTATAGCACAATGGCCCGCCACAAACAATCGATCCCTAACACTAGGCCGAACTTGTGCAGCATTCCCCCCTGTGACACCCGAGCGTGGCGTATGTATAGCCCAATGGTCCGCCATAACAATCAATCCCGAATACTGGGATAAACTAGTGTTGCATCCCCGCCCTGTGACACCCGAGTGATTATAGCACCATGAGTCAGTGGGCGAACACTCTTCCTGGCCTCTGCCCCCGCAAGCCAAATAGGACAAAAGAAACTGCCCCTGCGCAAAAACCCTCTCCAGTTGACCAATTCACCTCACACATGGATATTAACACAAACTCCCATGCGACTGATAACAGCATTCACGCACCGAAGCAGCCAATGGGGGCCTTGCACCTGTCTGGACATAGTGACCACACCGTCATCCGCTTCAGTCAACACGCATACACAGACGTCACCCAATGATTACACTGACACTTTATTTGTGGGTGAAGAACTGCTGCAGGTTTATTTCATACAACACAGTATGATAATAAAATTGGGTTATCTTACGGGCGATCCAGGGCAGGCAGCCCCTTGCTGCTCCGCCCGCCTGGTGAGCCAGCACACACGGTGGGTCGATGCCCGGCAGTGTGGCACATAATTATTTACAGATCATCCACTGGGTCACGTGATCTGTCTCCTACTCCCGCCCCTTCCGACAGGGGCGGAGCGTGTTGTGGCACACCCCCGGTTGGTCAGGCCCCCCAACCGCCCGAAGGACTAACGGGGCGCCGTCGCGGTCTTCCCAGAACCCCCTTCGGCTCCTGGACCTTGGCTCGGGCACCCTTACTGTGCCGGACAGGGGTACCCTTACTGTACCGCCTGTCGCAGAGGTACCCTTACTGTACCCGTCTGCATCCAGATCGCCCTGTAACTCCGCCTGCAACGCAAAAAGAAAACATTAAAACATTCCAATAACGCGCCGTGCCTGACACGTGGGGTAAGTGGAAAGGGTGGGATAACGCGTGTCCAGGCTGGAGCGGCGCGCAGGGAACAGAGGAGGAACTGGGCGAGAGGGCCTCCTAAGTAGAGGGGGCAAGCCGCGCCCCCCGCCCCCAACGGCCCGCCTCCAGCTCCGCACTATTGGGGGGTCATAACCCTAGTGGGCGTAGCCTCGCGCGCGAGGCAGCAAGGGGGAAGGCTCCGACGGGCGGCCACTAGAGTGCTGCCCTGCTGATGTCCCACTGCTTGGGACGCGGGCAGCGGCATAGTGACCACACCGTCATCCGCTGCAGTCAACACGCATACACAGACGTCACCCAATGATTACACTGACACTTTATTTGTGGGTGAAGAACTGCTGCAGGTTTATTTCATACAACACAGTATGATAATAAAATTGGGTTATCTTACGGGCGATCCAGGGCAGGCAGCCCCTTGCTGCTCCGCCCGCCTGGTGAGCCAGCACACACGGTGGGTCGATGCCCGGCAGTGTGGCACATAATTATTTACAGATCATCCACTGGGTCACGTGATCTGTCTCCTACTCCCGCCCCTTCCGACAGGGGCGGAGCGTGTTGTGGCACACCCCCGGTTGGTCAGGCCCCCCAACCGCCCGAAGGACTAACGGGGCGCCGTCGCGGTCTTCCCAGAACCCCCTTCGGCTCCTGGACCTTGGCTCGGGCACCCTTACTGTGCCGGACAGGGGTACCCTTACTGTACCGCCTGTCGCAGAGGTACCCTTACTGTACCCGTCTGCATCCAGATCGCCCTGTAACTCCGCCACAGCTCTGGGGAGGCTACCGTCGCTGCCAGAGCCCCCCCTTCCTCCCTTTGCTGTTATATGTGCCCTGCCCCTGCGGGCCAGCATATAATGGGCTAAATTAGGGGTCCTGTTCTGTAACCCGTAAAAGACGGCATTAATTTGCCACATTACTCAGAAGCCATGGGCAGACGAACAAAGGATGTCTGCTGGCCCCACTGTCGTCAGTTTAGACGGACTGGTGTTCCTAACCTTCTAAGCGATGCCACAGCAGATAACCCTAACGTAATTATGGGAAGATCTAGCACCTGCATATGGAGCCAGAAAATGACCCTAGCTGAATTCTACAAACCATCGATCCCCTTCATATCCTAGCACGAAGGTTTTAATTTCCACTCTATCTACAAAGGTGATGTATGGATAGCGTCATGGTTCCTGAGTTGCTGCGGCTACTGCGAGGATTGCATGATTTCTCGGCTGGGCAAAACCTTTTTGACGCAACTGCTAATCGGACGCCTTTATCATGACTCCCAATAGGACTGCCTGGGCTGCCGGAGAATACATCTCTCAGCTCGGGGACCCAAATTTGGGAATGTTTCCCAACTCCCTGGCTCCAAGGAAGGCTGAGCGAGGAGAGCAACACCTAAATCTGTTTCTCGCGCTGGGAAATATGGCATGGTAACAGGCATAGGTGAATTAGGCACTTATGGACCTGCCATCTTATTAAGATTTTTCAAATGGCCAAAATCAGTGCCTTCCAGGCTTGTAATTGTGTTCCCAACAGCTACAGCACAAAAGCAAGGTGAAGGTAGCGTGTGAGTCAGCCACTTTACCTACGTATATAAACACAAGCTGACATCACGGGTATATAAATTTGCTTCCTTTCACAAGGTATTATCCTAGTGTTTACTGCAGACTGACCCATATCTTAGCAACATCCCCTCGTTTTTGCCTTCCTACTCGCAAATTAAGCTACATTAAATTGGGCGATAGAGTCTTATACTAGTCCCGCTGTCCATCCCAATCTTTTCACTCTCCACTGGCACAGCGTGTACAATTGCCTCGCTTGTTGAATAGAAGCTAGCTTTCGGACTTTATTGCTGCTGGAGAGGGTCAATAGGTTTGCCTACAGTCCTTGTTATACCGGTGTTGCTGTGCTATAGGTAAGTCGTGGCACCGCCATAGTGGCTTGAAAATGAAACGTCTTATTTTATCAAATGATTTGTTGTGAGCCCCAATTATGATTCCATTCATATCTTCATAGTTGACAGTGTCTCTATCTCGCCAATACCTGGGTCACGTCCGCCTTAAATGACGACATTACATCTGGCTTTCCGCTAGCCTTGCCCATTAACCTGTCAAATGTCTGTGGAGAGCAGCACATCTCTGGTCATGCTCATTTCAGAAGGTGTTAAGCCCTTTCCATTACTAGAAAGTTTAAGTGCAAAATTCAAGAGGATGCTCGCTCTCTGCTCTCTCAATTATTACCATGTAGATGAGGGCAGGCCATTCACGGGTGTCTGGTTGAAGTATGCCCAGGTAATTGACACTCTCCCACCTGCAGTGCTGTGAACCGTTTGAGGTAGTTCATCAGAATCAGCCAGCCACCCCCTAGGTGGAGGCTTGCACTCCCAAACTTCTGCTAGTGTAAAACCGGGCCACACCTCCAGTTCAGTGAAAGTTAGTAATTCACGACACTGACAACCCCAGGGGCCAAATACTGGGCTGTGTACCTTTCCCAGTTCGACACAGATCGAAGAAGAATGCCCCTTCCAGAAAGGTCATGGCCTTATCCCTGCAGCCTATCCATACAGCATTCTAACGGAAATCTACAGCAGTGCTTTGTAAAGCTTTTTCCGGTTCCACATTTGTTTGTGGTCGATATGCTCTCCCTCAGTTTGAACAAAATCTTAGCTAATCGTATGCCTGCCTAATTCCCAGGGCTGTCTGGCTTAATGCTGTACGCCCGGAATTGCCCCACCAAACGTAGCCTTGCACAGGAACTCAACTTGGTTGTCTCAACTTTCCTTTTAGAGCTAGGAACGCCCCCCATGCTCCTTGTGCTTACTAAATGGACCCGCTCCTTAGTTTCCAGCACACAATCAACTCTAATGTCATCTGGCCCTGGTGCCTCTCAAACAACAGTGACAGCCTCTGTCACCTTCATACAATATATAAACAAACCTCACAGGTCGCAGAAGCGGCAAGCCAGGCTAAGTCTCAGTAAACCATGTCACTCTGTGCTGTTCCTGGCCTCCCTGTGGAACAGGGAGAATAACCTCAAAGATGTTAAGTATGATAGACAAACCCAGGCCTTCCGCCTGTCTCAAAAAAGCTCATGCTGCTGCCTTTCCTGCATAGGCTAAGCTGCCACTATGACTGAGTTGCAGAAACTATCACACCAGCTGTTTCCTAATAGCAAGGCTAAAGATGAAAGGCCGCCGCATCTCTTGACTTCAGCGTGGAACTACATAATACCTTCAAGATGTTATGTATGATACACAAACCCAAGTCCACAACATGCCTCAACACAGCACAGGCTGCTGACTTTTCTATATACGCTAAGCCGTCACTATGACTAATTGGAGAAACCTTACCCCAGCTGTTTTTTAATAGCACGGCGACGATGAGAGACAGCAGCATCTCCTGACTCAAGCGTTGAACTCACATTAATAACATTGGTCGCTAAATTTGTGTGTTACACCTTTCCACACGCCGACCATTGCATCATGGTTGAGACTGGGATTTAGGCTGAACCTTGACATATTTGTCCACCTGCTGCCAGGGAACATATATCTACCTATAGACCTGCCCTTATCCTGTTGCACCACTTGGGACACAACTTTGTCCATTCGTACCCACCGGCAAGGAACTAATGCCACGAGATCCCCCCCAAGTACCGGACAAACCTAATAAATGCTGCATTTTGGGACAAAGATACCAGGGAATAAATGCAAAAAGGGGGGGGGGGGCTCTCGAGTGCTTGTGAACCCATGTCATTGCGATTAGTAACAGTTGCTCTGTTCGGGCTAGAACCTGCGACTTTATTCATTTAATCAATTAATCTGTAAAGTCTGCCATTCCCCAACTTGTGCATACACACAACCGCCTCTAGTGTCATGCAATACCAGCCCTTCCTAATCTGGCTGACGAAAACTACCATTGGCCAAGAGCTAAACTGGTAAACTACTATACCATATGTTTCTCCAAACGCTTACCACAAACCGTAATGAGTACAGACTCGTCATAGATCACCCTCGCCCCCCAAACCTTTCCCCAGGGAACTGGAGAGAAATGAACTCAATTGCGCAGGGCATGAAATACCAGAAGTTAATGATGACGACGTTTCCATGACCACTCTCAGATGCATTTAATTAGTTATATAGTGCCACTCCTACCAGTGTGGGGTGTCCGCGACTTTGCATCTCACACAAAAACCGCCGAGCCAATCAATCATATGCATATGAGTCAGTGTATAGGAAAGGTGACCTGAGCCAACGGACTCAAAGTGTAGGCGATTCATGGCCTTTCCCACTGGCAGGTAGTATGGTTAGAGGCTGCTTGGAGTGGAGAAGCACAAGCTCGGTCGAGTCAGCCTAATTAACCCTCTTTGCAACACTAATCAAAGTTCTAATGATGTCTGCTTAGTGGTGTGTATGCAGCTCTAGGATGAGCGTTCGTAGCTCACTGTTGACTATTAGGGCTGTAAGATCTGCATTGCAAGTGACAAAAGGGGGTGCCTCCTTTGAACACAGTAACCTGCTGACCTCTATACATCATACACACTCTGAAAATCTACTTCGCACATGTTCTTTGCAGCGGGCCTATTTAACCGTCTGCACTACTACACTGCAACTGAGCGTGTAATCAATATAGCACTTTCCCTTGAGCGTGCTGACACAGACCATATTGCTGGTGATGCAGCAAGCACATCATTGTGACATGAACATTCTGACCCCTCGTGGGATAACGGATTGCCATTTCCAAGATGTCCGTGTGACAAGTGTTAATACACCGACGAGAGACACTTACTCGTGAGCAAAATCGAGCAAAGAAGGAGATGAAATCATGTAGCTATGAGACGTTGCCCCAATTGGAGAACAAAACCCTTATGGCGATCGTCTCACTGCTGAAAAGCACCATCACGGGAAGACCCTTTGGCCTTTACGTTTGCCGGGTTCCAAACTCACCTCAGTCTATTTATTACCAGCTAATAAACTCAGCCCAATGTTGACCTTAAAGAATTTCAAAGCAAAACTTTATCGTCCCGGCCTATCCCAGACATTAACCTTCCAGCCCAATTACAGCTCAACATCTAGTGCAGCCTCAGCGAATAGGCCCACGAGAAGTGGCGGACTAAAGAACCAGTGAGATACAAGTACCGGCCATGTGACGCGAGAAGCGCTACCTCACAACAAGTAACCAACGCGCCCCCGGCTGAGCTGCCAACCACCTGCAAACACTCCCCAGCACCCAGATATCTGCGAGCTGCCAAGCACCCTCTGTCCCCAGTGTCTGTCCCACACATGTGAAACCACGGAAATGTGTTGTTGTCTGCATGCATCTTAAAAGACTCAAAACTAAAAGGGGCAGGGATAAATCACCCACTTACCTACTAGACAAAAACCAAAGGTGAACAAATGCCAAGAGCATAAAATGTATGCAGAAACACATGGCAGAAAAGTAAACCTCGTGAAATGGTTGCAGACTATTATCTGTGAAATGGCAGATCTCACAGTATTGGGTCCAAGATTTAAATTGGCTTTTATATTTAACCATCTCTTTTCTATAGCCAATCTAAGATAACGCAAGCACACCAACGTTTGCATAGCACCAAGTGAGCACCAATGATGGTCATCCCCTACGACACCAACCTAACTCTAGGCCCATGAATAAATAATAACTGGATCGGCAATCCTATCACAACATGACTGTTTGTTCCCCCCCCCCCTTGCTCAGGGAACCCAGACAAAGGCGAGTCCATCCTAGAACACCCTCACTGCTGTTCAAAGCGATCAAGAAACTCCCGCGTCTGCGAAGCCAACGGATGACACGAGATCACGGCGTTCGCAAACCAGGTGCAATCCGCAACTTTTAGACAATTTAAACATCACAATAACAGACCCAGTTCCGTTAAACTACATGACCTGCATGGGAATCGCAGCGGCAACCATAGTATTCCAAGTGCCACACTGTAGCCGCTTGAGCTATCTCGTAAGCAAGACAAAACAACTACGCGGCTTAAATAGACATCAGCATGTGGAAGTGATATATCCTCGTACATGGAAACATACATCATAAAACGTTCCAAATCCAATTCTGCGGATAAGCTCGCCCTATTGCCCTGCCAGACTCGTGCGCGAAACCAATGTGAAAGGGTTTTAATGGCCGCCAGCGACCGTTAAATAAAACACCTGTCCATCGTAACATAAAATGCATTGCCCTGATGATGCAGAATATGTAGACTGCAAACCTGAAAACACGCTTTTCCTTGTGCAGTCAATCCTTTATGGAGAACAGTGGAGTGGTGCCACCTGTAACGATCGAGCAGCTCACCGGTTTGTTATGACCTTTAAAGTCCTCCGCTAAAATAAATACGCAACTGCGGAATCCCCAATACGGCAGTGCCGGCTGCAACTCCTGAAACTCGCAAGTAACAAAAATATGCCTCTGTACAACACCGCAACCTGCTTGCCTATTTCATCATACGCACTCTGAAATCAGCTTGGCACACGTTCTTTCATATTAACCCTCTGCACAAACTACCCCGAAGTAAAAAAATCTCAACTATACGAAGACTACCGCGTCGATGCAGCGAGGCAGGTTGCCGGATGCGCGGGGACATCTAAACAAGCACTTCTGGAAAGTAAACATCACCTAGTCTGTTAAATAATAAGATGGGTTTAATACAAAGGTCAATAACTCACTGCAGCGTGAGGCGAGGGGAGGGAAAAAGTCAGTCAGCTGTAACCTTTCAACACTGGCGGGGGCCTGCACAACACATTGATGTCACATGATCTGCAGAACACGTTCTCCCGTGTGCACAGATCTGAGCGATGTATGTATGGGTCTGGTTTATGAAACGTTGCCCCTGTCTGCAGTAGGACACGTAAGTGGCAATGTGTGGAAGATGCATGTACATGCCCTGTTGATGATACATGATGTGCAGTCGGAACACATGCTAACAGCTCACACGGAGAGATCTGGAGGATACATGTGCAGTTCTTATTAAAGCTGCAAGGCCTGCAGGAAGAACATACAAGCTTCACGCGTGGACTGGTCTGTCATTTTCTTGGCACACGTTCTTACCGCAGGGAAATAGACCCTCTGCCCTGACTTCACCTTAGTCAATACCTCAACTATACAATGCTGATCTCTCTTCAGGAAGGAAACTCATCGCAGCAGTTATCTTGCCATAAATGTGAGGCCTGGTACTTGCCTTGGAAAGAAACGAAGCATCCGGTGCTTCAAAAGCATAATAAAACTCCAAACCCAGTGCCCCCACAAGCTAGCACCCCGGGCCTCCCCCACACAAACCATGCGCTCTACCACAGAGCTATAACCTTGACATGAAGACGACCGTGCTCTCCCCCACGACCCATAACCGCATAAATGCATAACCATGCCACCCAACGACTCCAAGCGCATCCCCCCGCCGCTCTCTCCGCGCTCGCACCCCCCCACCCTGAGCCACAATGCCGCTTCAACGTGGCACGTGCACAAGCTGCCTAGCAGGGGACACTCTACTGCCCCGGGCAGGGAACCCCAAGCGAGGGGGGGGGGGGAGTGGACATGACGACTTACGCTGCTCCTGAGTCCCGACGCGATTCAATATCGACGGTGTGTTCAACGAACAACCTCCCACAATGGCGTATCCGGCGCGAGACAAGAGGCCTCTCGCGCGGGCAGGTCAAGGTCCCGGGCAGGCCCTGGCCAGTATGGCGGGACGGACGAGGGGGGGGCTGGGGGAGCACTGACCTTGCTACCGCAACGACCAAACACGCGCTCAGGGCACCAAGACCGCAGCGACCCTCGGCGAACCTCAGCGACCAAGAGACGGCGTAAATTTCCGCGGGAGGAAAACGGCGGGAGACGACCAGTCACGACGAGACGATAACGCGTGTCCAGGCTGGAGCGGCGCGCAGGGAACAGAGGAGGAACTGGGCGAGAGGGCCTCCTAAGTAGAGGGGGCAAGCCGCGCCCCCCGCCCCCAACGGCCCGCCTCCAGCTCCGCACTATTGGGGGGTCATAACCCTAGTGGGCGTAGCCTCGCGCGCCAGGCAGCAAGGGGGAAGGCTCCGACGGGCGGCCACTAGAGTGCTGCCCTGCTGATGTCCCACTGCTTGGGACGCGGGCAGCGGCAGTCCTGTGCCACGGCGAGCGCTGCAGCAACTATGCCCCAAAGACCTCAGTGACCACCCTGCTTGGCATTGGCCCACACCACCGGTTACCGCATGAAAATGTCGACCGACAAACCAAGGGGGTGAGCCCTGAGGGGCGAATGCTGACCTCAACCTCGATAAAGAAGGCCCGTAAAATTGCCGACCTACAAACCAAGGGGGTGAGCCCTGACGGGCGATTGCTGACCTTAACCTCGATAAAGAAGCGTAAAAAGCATGCCTCACAGTCACTCACTCCTCTTGCAAGGCATCCTGCTGCAAACCGTCTTTCTCACCGCTCCCGCAACCAAAAAAGGGGGGGTATGAGGGGTTCGCCGCCCTCAACCAATGCTCGAGGCAACGCGGTCCCGTTAAGCCCAACCCTAACCTTGACTCCCGTCGTGGAGATCTATGTAACCAAAGACGCCCCAACTCACCCGTGCTACCGCCGGGATGGAGAACAATTCCGGCATTTATTCCAACAGGAATGAAGATTCCCGACCCGCAAACCGCCCGTCTCGCCTATTCAAACAACTACAAAAGGGGATGTCCCCTGCTCCCAATAAATACCCGACACAACTCGGTCACCTGGAACACACGGAACAAACAACACCGTCTCTTCTCCGGGTAAACCACGACGTGAAAAACGTATCAGCCAGCCACCAGATTCAGGAAGTCCCCTCCCCACGGGGCCGGCGCCGAAAGGTAGAGAGGGCGAGGACCAGGGCAAGTTGCCCTAAATAGGCCCCCGCCCCCTCATTGCCTGCGCCGGCCGGAAGTGACGTTGCGATGTTGCCCCGGAAGTAATTCTTTGCCTTTGTCACGCCCATTCCTTCGATGAGGAGCTGCGAGGGTGTGGCCGGGGTCCCGGGGGGCCGTGCCCTAATGGCGCGCTTCCTTATAGTACGCGCTTTTCCATACCTGTCTTAAAGCACCTGTACCCAACTAATTACTACAAAGACATTTATTGGGGGGGGGGGGTTGTAACACCCCAAACACCCCCCTGAAGCTACGCCCCCGGCTAAACGTGCCAATGGGAGCAGTGTGGGCACAATAGAGTGAGACCCCCTGAACCAACAGTGCCCTTTGTACAGAGCTCATAAGAAATTGATAGGTTTGTTGGCTGTGTTGTGAGGGCATAGAGGTATTCTGTGGGGTGGAGCTAGGAATAATGCAGCAGGTGCAGTGGCACCGGGGCCCACTGCATCATAGTTACGGCCTCTACCCACCCAGAGGACGGGTACCCATGTTTACGGTTATGTTTAGAATCCTTTGTTATCAGTAAATGTCACCCACTGATCAAATCTAATGTAGTAAATAAAAATAAATGGTATTTATGAAGTCAACCTTATTATATTATAATGTTATTTTATTCAAAACTATAGAATTACATCTAAATAATAATGGACTCCAATCTAACAGAATAGAGACAATTGAAATACACCACCACTATAACTTTTTAAATGTCATAGTTTTGAAGCATTACTAGTATTCACGCCTCCCTCTGCCCTGACTTGGGAGCGAGCCTTCTCCGTGTGGACAAAAACCTCTCCTGCCCTGAGGGAGCAATAAGCATCTCTCTCTCTCTCTCTCTCAGAGACTCACTTTCTCTCTCTCTCTCAAAGACTCTTTCTTTCTCTCTCTCTCTCTTTTAGAGACTCTCTCTCTCTCTCTCTCTCTCTCTCACTCTCACTCTCTCTCTCACTTTCTCTATCACTCTCTCTCTCTCAGAGATACTCTCTCTCTCTCTCTCTCTCAGAGGGGCATATCAGCAACAACCGGCGATAATTATCGCTAAGCGCACTTAGCGCTAGGATAATTATCGCCGGCTAGCGTGGATTTTTATCGCTGAGATAGCGTGCTATTAGCAACGCTCATCTCAAAAGCGATAAAAATCCTAGCGCTAACTGCCTAACGTGAGATTATCGCTGGAAACCCTGCGATAGTCTCACGAAATGCAGTGTTAGCTTGTTGATAGGGACTCACAAACTTAGCCATGATATCCATCCTCCATAGGATATCATGGCTAAGTCAGACCTGAAGCAGGCGTAAGGAAAGTAGCGATAACAGGGGTTATCGCTACTTTTCCTGCCGCTATGCTTCATTGCGTGGAGCTTGATAATAGGAGAAATGTCGCTTAGCAACATTTCTCCGGTCATGTCAGGTCAGGAACGGCCACTTTGCATCTCATTAGAGATGCAAAGCTGAGCGTTAAGAATAGGTGCGCTAATGCAAGGTTTCACGTGTTAGCGTGACCTTGCTAATTAGGCAAAAGCGGCAATAATTTTCTATTGCCGCCTTGTGAATATGCCCCAGAGTCCTTCTTTTGCTGGGTGGAATTTTTGCTCCATCGGTGACCGGGCCCTTTGAAAGGAAATGTTAATTAGCATATGTACCCCCAGAATCCTTTGCGCACAATACATCGTGTTTAGGACTCTGACACGTAACAGAATACAGTTCAGAGTATTGCACCTGATGTGTTATTGTTATCTGTGTCTCTGAGTGATGTACGAAGGCAACATTTTCTTGCTGTAGGTGTCTTAAGTACCATCTCCGGTGCCTACCTCGAATGACTTACCTGTCTTTAGCTCAGCGCAGTGGCAGTATCGTAGCCAATGAGGGCTAACTGAGGCGCGATTATTGTTTATTGAAAACTTTACCCAATATCCCGCTGTGGCGACTTGAAATATAGACGACATTGCAATTTTTGACAGTCTCAGAGGAGTCAGATTTTACTGTCAAAGAAAGAGAACTGACAAACTGAATAAGACGTTCAATCCGCACTGGATCTGAATTTGGAGTTTTAACCACTTGAGGTTATTATTGCCTTAATGTTATTAGTATTCATGAGGAGTACCTAAAAGTCATTATTTTGTGAAATAACCGAGATAGTTATGTGTTTTTGTCTGCATGTGTATTTAAAAATCCCAAATAAAATCAGACACACTGAAGAACCAGAACCTTTTGGGCCTGGCGGCGCAGGGTACGCCTTAATCTCCTGGATTCACCTGCACAGCTACACAGAGACACGGGACACTCTGTCGGCGTTAGAAGATCAGATTTATTAGCTGCAGCTAGTACAGTTATCCCAGAAGTACACAAGGTAGGTTCTCAGGAGACTGCCACTTCACTCTGTGGCGCACAAACTTATATACCCTATAGGTGACATATACATTAACCAAATATACACCCAGAGCATACAAGAAAGAGCCAATAAGGAAAGCTGGAAAACAGGACAGAACCAATAGGAGATATTGGAAAACAAAGTGTCAGATGACTCGAAGAAACCTCTCCTCCAACTATGTTTGTCACCCCTCCCTCAATCTAATTTATTAACGGATTCGTAACTAACTTGCAGGTGGCGAGATACGTTTGTGTGTTGGAGGACAGTTGTGAAATGAGAGAATGCTAGCAGAAGACAGTGAAGGCCAGATGATAAGATAAAGTCAGAAAAGAATAGTGTGAACCAACAGATAGTTGAGACGGGGATTAGAAAACCAGACGGGGATTAGTGTACTCGGCCAGTCCTAACACCAGCTTTTCAAATAGAGGCAGAAAGGCTGTTTTTTAACACAAAGCTGCAGAAAAAGCAGAATAGACTTTGTTCACCATGCTGCCTGAGTGATGGCAACACAAAATGGCGGCGGAGCACAAAATGGCAGGTCGATTCGATCGTGATCGGAAATCGAAGTTCCTCAGACCCTCCTTTTGCCAGAACTCAAGCAAGATAGACTCATGTTAATCTGAGTCAATGTCGATAGCCATGAGGTCATCGAGCTGTTGCTGTAACATCATTCTTATGTTTTCTGTTACTTGTGGTTTGGGTTTAGGGATGCACATAGTAGCACATAGGTCACAGATGGCGGGACCACAGTGCATACAAAGGGAACAAGAAAAGATAATGGTCAGATTTATGTCAATGCTTTCCAACCCCATTTGGACAGTAGTCCCCAAAACCACTCCGTAAAAGACCAATCTCCTTCGTCCTGATGAATCGACTCAGAGATTATGTGCAACTTGGAGATAGCTTGGTATACTGTCGGAGCGTCATTAGGTATGAAAATACAGCAACTTGACCCGATCAATTTGCACACTCCACCACGATCTGCGAGAACAAAATCTAAGGCAACTCGATTTTGTAAGGTCATAAGACGGTCCGCCTGTAGTTCTGCCGTGATATTACTTAAGGCTCCTACAGTAATGTCTATTGTAGTTTCTACGACACAAACAAGTTGCCTTATATTTCGGCTGTTAGCCATGGGACCCCAAAAAGGAAGAAATCCTTTTAGGAAATCTCCTCCCTCTTGTCCTGCTGTGTCCTTCGAATCAATAATCCCTGTGCCGTATCTGTTTCCATGATGATTTGCGGAAGCGGTGTAAGTAGGGGGAAGAAGGAAAGCTATATAGCAAGTACCAGAGAAACCTGTTGGCAACCACGTATAAGCCCTATTATAACAAATGAAATATGTGCCTTGAGACGGCACTAGAGGAGGCGAGTTTTGAGAGGAGTAAACGTACGTGTGGGAACAGTTATTTCTTTGTGTGGTGTCAGAAGAGCGATCGTTAATTTGCAGACAGAAATTTCCCTGATGAGGAATCGTCCAAATTGGTGGAGATTTTCTTTGTTTGACCATATCATTAAGGCTAGTGACGTAATGGGTGACGTTCCAGTTTGTATACGCTTTTCTTTCATCAACAGAAATTTTACTATTTTCCATGGTTTTAGCCATAGCTACCATTCCCTTAATTAATGAGCTATGACTAAAATCCGGAACACCAATATGTGAACTAATGGATTGTTTAAACTTGCTTTGGTAGGCATTAGAGAAAATGACAAAATAAGCCCAAGCAGAACCCTCATAAGAAAACGGAAGAACTAAATATGGCATTCCTTTCTCTGTGGTATGTGTCATAAGTCCACACACCCAACAGTCAGTCGTATTGATCACTAACTGGTGTTGGTGTAATAATTGAACAAAGGAATTGTTATAATATTCAGTTCTTCTAATGAGTTCATGTTGAGGAAGGGTATGAAAGAGATGTGGAGAGACAGTAGAAGAAGACGAAGAGGAAGAAGGAGAGACAACTTTTTGCTGTAGAGCATAAATAATCCAACCTATAAACGCCAAAGCAATACACAATAATATAATAATACATAAGGTTATATTAAAACGACTGTACATTAATTTACAGGATTCTTTCTTTATTTTATCCTTTCTTTCTATTTTGTTTTGTGTGGTTTCCATCTTTCTAATGGATGCTCATGGCAATTTTCCTCGATCACTCAATTATGACTATCTGCCGTCCTATGACACTGCAAGTCCTGCAGGCCTATTGCCACTACTCAGGTCACAATTAAGACTCCTACCGTGACCCTGCAACCGGGACAGAATACTACACAAGAGAGAAATTTTAAGAGTTCTTTGTTCTAGGTCTTAGATTGTAGTGTTCTTTTCCAGTTGTGGTCTGATCTTGGAACAATGTTCGTGGATTAGTCGTATTCAAGCGACAATGTGATGGTATTGCTTCTTGCAGAATGTCGTCGTCCTCTTTCTCAGACAGTGTCCCATTCAGGCGTGCATCACTAAAAGGCACGAATTGTGGAACCTTTTCACTTTCAGAGTCACCAATGGCCCTGCGCACCCATTGATCGTAAGGTAACGGCAAAGGCACTTTCTTACAATGCACGCCGTGAATCCAATTTTTCTTTCCTTCGACTTTAACTGCTGTTCTTGTGGTTAGCAAAACTATTCGGGTCTCTCTCCACCTGGGTTCCAAATTTCTCGTCCTCTGGAAATTCTTGGTACAGACCCAGTCACCTGGTCGGATGGAATGACATGGGTCGGTGGAAGCCTCCGGTAAAGCACTCTGAACCTGTTGATGGAGAACACGCAATTTAGTCGTAAGATCATGCAAGTAGTCAATCAACATTGGATATGGCAAGTCTGAGTATTTCTTAGGGCGAGGGACTCCCCATACATTAGCCGGGCGTCCAAAAACAACTTCGTAAGGGCTAAGTCCCAAACGAGAGTGTCCTGCAGTTCTGGTGGACAGCAGAGCTAATGGCAAAGCATCGGGCCAATTGAGTCCTGTACTAGCCTGCACCTTTGCTAGTTTTAACTTTAAGGTTCCGTTGTAGCATTCTACTAGACCCGCTGACTGTGGATGATTTGCCGCATGGAACTTTTGCTTGATACCAAGACCTGCACAAACTTTTTGCATGACTTGGCCAACAAATTCGTTCCCATTGTCACTCCAGATAATGCGCGGCAAACCAAACCTGGGGAAGAACTCTTTTAATAGAACTTTAGCTGTGGATAAGGCTGTGTTGTCTTTTAAAGGGTTTGCTTCTATCCATCTTGAAAAGGCACATACTACCACCAGAACGTATTTGAGGTTATTGCATCGCTCCATATGAATATAATCGATCTGCAACACCTCAAATGGATATGTTGGAGGAGCAAAGTGACCTGCTGTAGTTGGGGTTCCCTTTCCCGGATTGTACATTAAACAAACAATACAATGTTTCACTATATTGTCTGCGCATTTTGGGATTTGTTCATTTTGCCACACTGGAGCCAGAAGTTTGCATATACCTTTTGCACTTAAGTGGGCTGGACCATGCGCCATAGTAACCACTGGGAGTACATAGGCATCTGGTAACAGCCATCGTTGGTATTCAGATAATTCCACCCAACAACCCATCTCATCCAACATTCCTGTACTTTCTCTCCACTTGCTCAACTCCTTCTCTGAAGCCTCTTTCTGAATCGCTCTTACACTTTCCACTGTATCCTCATACATTCCTCTCTCTCTAACCCAATTTGCAGGACCCGCCACATACATTCGACTTGTTGCATCTCTCGCTGTCTTTTTCGCTATTTCATCTGCAAATGCATTTCCTCGGCCAACATCATCTGTAATCTTTTTGTGTGCACTACACTTCACAATCTCTATTTGGGTGGGTAAGGCAAGTGATTCAAGAAGATCAGTCACTAACTGACCATGTTGTATTTTGGTGCCATGTGAAGTGAGAAAACCCCTTTCCTTCCAAAGACGCCCAAAGTTGAACGCTACACCAAAGGCATACTGACTGTCGGTGTACACGTTCACTTTCTTTCCTTTTGATAGTACACATGCTCTCGTTAAAGCTATCAATTCTGCTGCTTGAGCCGAATTATGTCTAATACGTGCTGTTTCCACAATTGTATGTAAAGTAGTTACAGCATAGGCTGAAACTGTATCTCCATTAGGCATTTTAAAACAAGAACCGTCTACCCATAGAGTTCCATCCGGATTCTCTAGCGGCGTATCTTTCAAATCAATTCTTCCTTTTGTCTCTTCCTCAGTACGGAGGAAACAATCATGTTGCTCCTCAACACTTTTCTCATCTGGAAGGGGCAACAGAGTGGCCGGATTCAGGGTATTACATCGTTTGATGTGTACATGACTAGCCAAAAGCGTCAGCTCGTATCCAGTTAGACGAGCACTCGTAAGATGCTGTGTTTTCGTTCTGTTTAGTAAGGTATCCACTGCATGTGGTACCATGACAATGAGAGTGTTATCCAACACCACTCCAGCAGACTGTCGAATAGAAATTGCTGCTGCCGCTGTCGCTTTGAGGCAACTAGGCAATGCTTTAGCTACAGGATCTAATGTAGCCGAAAAATAGGCACATGGCCGCTGTTTGTCTCCGAATTGCTGTGTTAAAACTGACAACGCACAACCTTCTCTCTCGTGAACATAGAGCGTAAAAGGCTTACTGTAATCGGGAGTACCCAATACAGGAGCAGAACACAGAGCAGTACGTAAGTCGGTAAAACTCTTTTGGCACTCATCAGTCCATGGAAGGGGTTGAGGCGTATCTTTCAGAGTGAGTGCCAACAAAGGCTTGGCCAAGAGAGAGAAGTTAGGGATCCACTGCCTACAATAAGAAGTAATACCCAGAAAGGGACGTACTTCCCTTTGTGTGGATGGCACAGACATTTGCGTAATCGCCTGAATTCGTTCTGGTGTTAATCGCCGTCCCTCCTTTGATAGGAGATGACCCAAGTAGGTAACCTCTCGGCAGACATATTGTAATTTGGAAGGTGAAACCTTATGATTCAGATTAAACAAATGGCGTAACAATGCAATAGTGACATTTTTGCAAATATCTTCTGAATCAGCAGCGACTAACAAGTCATCCATGTACTGGATAAGAGCTGCACCAGACGGCAAATGAAAAGTATCAAGATGACATTTTAAAGCTTGGCTGTAAATGGAGGGACTTTCACAATAACCCTGAGGTGCGCGCTTAAACCAGAAGCTTCGGCCTCCAAGAGAGAAGCAGAAAATGTCCCTACTCTCTTCTGCAATGGGAATACTAAAGAAGGCATTCTTTAGATCGATAACAGAGAACCAAGTCGCTGTGGAAGGTATCATCGTCAACAGAGCAGTGATATCTGGAACAACAGGAAATTGTGGCACAACAATTTTGTTTACCTCCCGCAGATCAATTACGAAACGATATACAGGAGGCTGAGAAGGATCAGTGCGTTTAAGGACAGGAAGAATAGGACTATTGCATGTGTTACCTCTTGTTTCCTCAACCACACCCTTCTGGATTAAATCATGAATGATTTCCAAAAGCGCTTTCTCACCTTCAGTGGAAATTCTATACTGCGGGATGCACTGTAATTCAACATTGGGCTTGAGAGTGACAACATAAGGTGGAATCTCAAGACAGCCTACATCATTCGGACCCGTGGCCCAAAGCGTTGCTGGAAGAGAAAGCAATTCAGGTGGGAACTGATCTTTGGACAAATACATTGGGGAAATCAATTTCTGTCCCAAAGTAAGATGTACACCAGAAGGAGAACAATATATCGTAGCATGCATTCTTTTCAATAGATCTAGACCCAACAGATTCTCACCACAACCATTCGTTAACAGAAGTGGAGCTTCCGAATAGTAAGGGCCAATTGAAATAGGCAAAGGGCAAGAAACTGGATTGCGAACAGGGGCGCCAGAAAGTCCTACAGAAACATTTGTTAAGCCAGACAAAGGTGCCCCAGGGAGTTTAGAATGAATGATAGAACTTCTCATCACCCCAGTATCTAGAAGAAATGGCCCTAAAACACCCATTGTAGTGACGTTAACATAAGGTCCATTCTGATCTACTGGAACCGACACAACTCCCTTACTTTGTCCATGGCTGTCCTAGTTGGCATGAAGACTTTCATTCCCGTCTTCAATATAATCGTCTTCATTGTACTACTGAGTAGACCGAACATTCTGCTGATCAAAGTAGTTCATGGAATTGGGAGAAGGAAGGGCACGTTGTTCTTGAGTTAACACACCTCGACCTCTACCTCTGTTTGCTGACTGGAGGCCAGCACGACCTCGTGGAGCAGATAATGCTCCACTGCGCTGCAATAAAACCGGACAACTATTCTTAAAATGACCTTCTTCTCTACAATAGGCACATTGATTAGGTCCTAACAAAGGTCGCTGAATATATGGCTCAGGTTTTTGATACAACCTCTGAAACTGCGGAGGCTGTTGAAACTGAGGCTGAGCATAGCGAGGAGGATAAGCTTGTTGCAAGAGAACCTTTGTTTTTAATTCTTTCGTCTTTTTCGCTTGCTTTTCTTTTTCTTCTTTATCCCTATTTTCGTAATATTGTGCAGTAGCCAATATCTGAGCAGAAGAAGAAACAGCCCATGAACTTTCAGAATCTTTCAATTTATGTGACAGCTCGGGAAGCAAATTGAATACGAATTTGTCCACAAATAATCGCTGTCCACCTTCTGTAGCCATGTCTTGACCACTGTGATCAATAAAGGTCTCCTCGAAACGATTGAAGAAATCAGAGACACTTTCATCTCTCTTTTGTTTGCATGCTGCTAGTTTATCCCAATTAACTCTCAATGCAGGCATCATAGTTTTCATTAATGTAATAATCCTACCAGGGAGTTCTGAAATCATAACGTCAGGCTTTGCACCACCCACTTGGTCTCTATCTGTGGCAGTTATAACATTCCAAGTAGCACCTAAGTCCTGGGCGTGATCCACTTTACGAATCTTAGCCCATATTGTCTGTGGAACTACATTTCCCATTAACATATCGATATCAGCTAGGTTCATGATGCAAGCATCAACTGTCTGTGATAATTCTTTATAATAACCCACAGGGTTTTTACGAGGATCCGGTAGAGTCTGTTTAAGGGCCAAAACTTCAGATCTCTTCCATGGAACATGTACCCATATACGTTGAAAATGAGCAGGAATAGCTGGATTAGCACCTACTCCCGCAACCTCTTCCTTCCATACTAGAGGAACCTCTCTCATGGGATAATTTTTCAGTGTCAATTTAACCGACGGATCAGAATCAAGAAAAGCTTGAGAGAACAATAAGGATCTATAGGAAATAAGTGTCCTTACAGCTTTCTCAACCTTAGAACCCACAACAAGTCCTTTATCAAAATCAGTCTGAACATCTAACAGATCTTGTGGGATCGAACTCAAATTCATATCTTCCCATTCTTTAATGAGAGTATCGCACATTGCATTAAAAACATATCTTTGCGTAGGCGCATTCCATTGTGAAAAAGTAGACATGATATCAAGTACACTGTATTGAGGACCCTTTTTGATCCATTTACGTGCGAGAGAGTCTAACCTTTCTCGTTCTTCAGAATCTGGGAACTGACTACGAGACTGTCTTCGAGCAAAAGCCGGAGACATGTTCAAAGCTCCAAAGAAAGGAGATAGAATACCAGTGACAGTGTCTGTGAGACGCTTTCGCACAGACGGAGAGTTAGACATAAGAATTGGAGACAAAGTATTAGGAGAACTGACAGGAGGAGAACCGAGTATTGCAGGAGGAGCAGAAGGCAAGGGAGATCCAAGATCAGGAGATGAGGGCAAAGAAGTCGAAGTTAATGGTAAAACCGGCAAGGGCGGTAATACTGGAGGAGGCAAATGCGGAAGAGCCAGAACAGGCGGAGGTACCGCTGGCGGCTGAACAGGCTGTAACAATTGGGGTGCATTGGCACTTTGTGCATAGGGCGGAGGCAACCTCAATAAATGGGACATTAGGGGATTCTCTTCTATATCTCTCTTGTTTTCAGAAGGGGAAACAGGCAACACCGGATAGCATTTATCTATCACCATGCGATGCTGTCTCTCTGAAATTTCAGTCGCATTACCAATTTCATCATCTTTGAATTGTTGGGCAGCCTGTATAATTGTCATACCCTGTGCTTTCCTATCTCGTTTTGCTTGCTTAATTTCTTTCTGTTTGGCTTCCTTACGCCAAAGGTGGAAAGAGTCAAACATTGCCGGCCGGGCTTTTCTTTTGAATATGACTGCTTCTAAATTATCTAACACATCGGGATCAAAGCTACCATTTTCTGGCCATTTTAGAACACCATCTTTCTTCATGTATCGGGTCCACGCCTCGTTAAAGGCAATGGGGCCAATACCATGTTTCGAATAGAGCTCATATGTGGGAGTTCCAACCGAAGGAATCGGACAAGAGTCCTCAAGTCGGGAATCCCTATTACAACCAAAGCAACAAATTCTTCCAAACTTAGTCAGACCAGGCATCTCTTGATTTCACCGGACTGTTCACAAACTTCAAGGGGGTAAAACTCAGTTTACGCAGCACAAATGCACTTACCCTCGTCTTCGGCTATTGCAATAGTCGAATCTAAGGACCACAAATACTAAGAAAACCCACGAAGATACATAACTAAGGACGTCTTCTTACACCAACAGAGGCCCGTCTATCGTCTCGCCTTACCATGCATCATCAAAGGAAGGGCCAAGGCAGGGCGGCAGTCAGGGCAGCGGTCGTTTAGTAGCCGTCAGGAGAGAGTAACCGCACTGCAAAAGACCTTTGGACCACTTTCGACATACAGGGGTCGCTTGACGTGGCTCGCGAACCCTCCGGAATTTTCTTGCGGGGTTCCTCACGACCTTCGGGCAGAACTGGTACCACTGAAGCCGCCCCACATTGGGTGCCAGTTGAAGAACCAGAACCTTTTGGGCCTGGCGGCGCAGGGTATGCCTTAATCTCCTGGATTCACCTGCACAGCTACAAAGAGACACGGGACACTCTGTCGGCGTTAGAAGATCAGCTTTATTAGCTGCAGCTAGTACAGTTATCCCAGAAGTACACAAGGTAGGTTCTCAGGAGACTGCCACTTCACTCTGTGGCGCACAAACTTATATACCCTATAGGTGACATATACATTAACCAAATACACACCCAGAGCATACAAGAAAGAGCCAATAAGGAAAGCTGGAAAACAGGACAGAACCAATAGGAGAGATTGGAAAACAAAGTGTCAGATGACTCGAAGAAACCTCTCCTCCAACTATGTTTGTCACCCCTCCCTCAATCTAATTTATTAACGGATTCGTAACTAACTTGCAGGTGGCGAGATACGTTTGTGTGATGGAGGACAGTTGTGAAACGAGAGAATGCTAGCAGAAGACAGTGAAGTCCAGACGATAAGATAAAGTCAGAAAAGAATAGTGTGAACCAACAGATAGTTGAGACGGGGATTAGAAAACCAGACGGGGATTAGTGTACTCGGCCAGTCCTAACACCAGCTTTGCAAATAGAGGCAGAAAGGCTGTTTTTTAACACGAAGCTGCAGAAAAAGCAGAATAGACTTTGTTCACCATGCTGCCTGAGTGATGGCAACACAAAATGGCGGCGGAGCACAAAATGGCAGGTCGATTCGATCGCGATCGGAAATAGAAGTTCCTCAACACACTTTGCCATACCTGACTTAAGCAAAACCAATAGTTGATGGACAGAATGCAGAACAATGTCATACATTCACCCCAGTACAGAGATCTGGGCCTAAATCCTAGGGGGCAGATTTGCAAGCCCCTTGTGCCTCTTTTACGTAGCCGTTTTGTCACTTTTGTGACACAGCGGCGGCGCAAAGCCAGCGCCATGGTGCGGGGTACTTACAACATGACGCATCTGGGGGATGCGTCACGTTGTAAAGCCCTGCGCCACATGTAGGCGTTCCGGCGCAGGGGGGGGCGTTCCGGTGCAGGAACGCCTCCTAAAAGTCTACAAGATTTCACTCAGCCACTTTTAAGGCCATGCTGCGTCAAAACCCTGCGCCTGCTTGAAGCAAGCGTAAGGATTGACGCAGCATTTTAAAGATAGTGCACCCCGAGCCTTTGCTGTGGCTGCATCACGCTTGCGACGCAACTCCAGCAATGCGCCGCCTTTACGGCAGCAGATGCATCACGCATCTGTCCATTTTTGCCCCATTTTGCGCCGCATTATAAATGTGGCGCATCCATCGTGGTGGAGCTTTGACGAACAATAAGTGGCGCATCCCTGTTGATATGCAGGGATGCGCCAGTTATTGTATATCTACCCCATTGTATTGCATATTATATTTCACGCCCGGTTCATCTTATATCACACTTTTTGGTGCATAGTTTATACCATACACTATATCTAGTTTTCATTTTCAATTGTGCTCTCAGGACCATATTCTATATAACACTGCGCTCACCTACCCTTTTCACGGGCATTACATTTTGCGATGGGGGTGGAGGGTCAGGGGGTGTTTCTGCCAAGTGAGCCCAGAGTCACAGTCACAAACGTCCTCTTCTTCCTGAATAAAAGTGAGATTATGCTGCATACTCGTTCATATTTTAAGTAGTTCGCACAGACACACATTTCAAAAACAATAAAGTCTGTAATACCCACCTTCTCTGAAAAGTTAGCTTGCTGCCCCATCCACCTCCTCCCTATCCTCTGTTGTCTGAATCCATGGACTAGCCTCCTCTCTCCTGCCATACATGGTCTGATGTGCTGCCACTGCCCTCCATTTAGCATGATGTACCAGTCCACTCCTCCTGCCCTCCATTGCCCAATTCTATGCCCCTTCATTGACCTCCTGCTTAGCCTCTGTGCTTAGCTTGCTGCCCCTATTCCCCTTCCCCCTGCCCTCCGATGTCTTTGTGCATGCCCCTGCTCCATCCTTTTTGCCCACCATGTTCCATGGACCTGCCACTCCTATCTACTCTGTGTGTTCTGTTGAGCTGCCACTCCCCTCCCACCTGCCTAGCATTGTCAGATGACTGTAACCTGTCCCTGCCACCTCCACCCTGCCTGTCCACATTCCATGCCCCTATCCCCTTCCTCCTGTCCTCCATGGTCCATTTTATTGCCACACCCTTCTGCCCTCCCTGGTCCGTTGTGCTGCAACTGCTCCTTCTGCCTGCCCCGCGTGGTCTGTTGTGAGTCCCTTCCCCTGAACTCTCTTGACTGTGCCCTCCCTTCTCTCCTCCATGGTCCTTTGTGCATGCCTCTGCACCCTCCTTCTTGCCCATCATAGCCATTGTGCTGCCACCAACCCTCCCACTTGCCATGCGTGGGCTTCTGTGCTGCCACCGCCCCTCCCACCTTCCCTGTGTGGTCAGCTAGCTGCCCCTGACCCCCTCCCACCTTCCCTCCAAGGTCTGTGTGTATGCCATCATAGTCTCACTGTTGCTCTCCATGGTGTGTCTTGCTTCTAGTGCCCATCCTGCCTGACCTCCATGGTCATCTTGCTGCTCCTGCCTTGGCCCCTTTCCCCCAGGCCTCTGTTTCCATGTGCAGAACCCTATTCCCTCCCTCCTGGCTTGTGTGTTCCATTGTAATGCCCCTTATCCGTCCCTCCTGCCCTTTATGGTCTGTTATGCTGCAGCTTTCTCTCCTGTTTGTCCATTATGGTCAGCTAGCTACCATTGCCTCTTTCCCCTCTGTTCTCTGTTGTTCATGTGTATGGTCCTGTCCCCTCCCTATTGCTTTCTATGGATTGTTGTGCTGCACTCCCGTCCCGCATGCCCTGTGTGGTGTATTGTGCTAATGCAAACCCTGATGCCTGCCCTGTAGGGTCAGTTTGGTGCACCTCTCCATGTCCCTCCTGTCCTCTGTTACCCGAGTCCATTTCCCTACCCCAATTCCTCCTGCCTTCCATGATCCAATGTTCCATACTTGCGAACATTTTGAACTTGGTAAGAGGGAGATTTTGAAAAAAAAAATGGGGTATTGATTTTCCTCTTTGAGTTACATTGAAAAAGAGGAGATTGTAGACAGGAGACAGATCAAATAAAGCCCATTTGAGCTTAAAAACATTGGACGTTTCCTGGCTGAATCGGGTCTGTTGGCATGTATGGTTGTACTACCACTGCCTCTTCCTTCTGCCCACAATGGTCTATTATATTGTCACAGCCTCTCTTGCCAGTCCTGTATTGTTGGTTTGTTGCCCCTGCCCCCCTTTCCACTGCCCTCCATAGTCTGTTGTGCTGCCACTGCCCTTCCTGCCTGCCCAGTGTGGTCAAATTGTTGCCTCTGCACCCTCCTACCAACTAGATTGCTAACATTCTATATTTATTACAAAAGTGTGGAACGCCTGACGTCATCTTGATGTAATCAAAACTGTAATACCTAGAGCATTTCCTTTAGAAATTACATATATGAGAGGGTCTTATTTGCATCAAAATTATGGTTAGGGCTCTAAAAAACTAAAATGAGGACATATTTTCTGACTTTTCAAATAGCGACAAGGCACTTTTAAATTATTTGTTATCTTTATTTTTTTTATCCAGTTGACCACTTGATTAAATGTTGCACTTAGGGGAGAGGATGTGGTGCTGCTTCCAGAGCTGCAGACTATGCAACTGGGGAACCAGGTTGGAGTTTCAGCTTCAGCTCGACATTCTGTGATTCTGGTCAAATCACTTAATCTCCCCATGTCTACAACCAAAATGAATTTGTTCTTGTGTGATGTAACCAATGCTCATGTAAAGCACTCCAAAACCTGACAAGTCTGCACTATATAAAACTGCAAAAAACACAAAAAATAAAAAGTGTTTTGCACACTTCTGTCATTGGGCTATATGTGGGCTACACCTGGGTGATATTTGTGCTGCATTTGGTCTCTTTTGTCTCTGGTGGCCATCTTGGAAGATTTATTTGTTATGAAGTTTCCTAATTTCCTCATTTACTGCAGTCTCCTCAGTTGGAAATGCTTTCAGTTTTTTACTTTGATTCCATCAAGAAGATATTCAGATATGTCACACATTTGCCATAAATTCTGAATGTTAGCACTCTAGTTGCTCATTAGATCACTGTAGTAAAGCTACTGCTCACCACGGAAGTCTGCTGCTGGTATTAAAAGTGCATGTTTCAGTCTGCATGTCAGAATTTTTTCATGAAATAGAAGAGGATTTGAGAAGTCAATCAAAATGTACCCTACTTTTTCTTTCTTCAGCACTAATCATAATTTTTATGGCAAAATGAACCCCCTCATTGTGTTCCTTTTTAAATTAAATGTTTTAAGTATTACCAGTTTATTCCAACCAAGATGGCTTCAGGTGTGCCATACTTTTGTCATAAGTAAGACAGTAAGCGCTCTAGTTGTTCTTAAGAACACTCTGGCGACATTCTATCATTGGGCTATACTCGGGCTACATCTGGGTGATATTTGTGCTACATTTGGGCTCTTTTGTCTCTGGTGGCCATCTTGGGAGACTTATTTGTTATGAAGTTTCCTAATTTCCTCATTTACTGCAGTCTCCTCAGTAGGAAATGCTTTCAGTTTTTTACTTTGATTCCATCAAGAAGATATTCAGATATGTCACACATTTGCCATAAATTCTGAATGTTAGCACTCTAGTTGCTCATTAGATCACTTTAGTAAAGCTAATGCTCACCAGGGAAGTCTGCTGCTGGTATTCAAAGTGCATGTTTCAGTCTGCAGGTTAGAATTTCTTAATGAAATAGAAGAGGATTTGAGAAGTCAAAATGTGTGCTAATTTTTCTTTCTGCAGCACTAATCATAATTTCTATGGCAAAATGAACCCCCTCATTTTGTTCCTTTGCAAATTAAATGTTTTAAGAGTTACCACTTTATTCCAATCAAGATATCTTCAGGTGTGCCATACTTGTGTCATTAGTAAGACTGTTAGCGCTGTAGTTGTTCTTTAGAACACTCTGGGACATTCTGTCATTGGGCTATACTTGGGTTACATCTGGGTGATATTTGTGCTACATTTGGGCTCTTTTGTCTCTGGTGGCCATCTTGGGAGAATTATTTGTTATGAAGTTTCCTAATATCCTCATTTACTACAGTCTCCTCAGTAGGAAATACTTTCAGTTTTTTACTTTGATTCCATCAAGAAGGCATTCAGATGTGTCACACATTTGCCATAAATTCAGAATGTTAGCACTCTAGTTGCTCATTGGATCACTGTAGTAAAGCTACTGCTCACCAGGGAAGTCTGCTGCTGGTATTGAAAGTACATGTTTCAGTCTGCATGTCAGAGTTTTTTTATGAAATAGAAGAGAATTTGAGAAGTCACTCAAAATGTGCCCTAATTTTTCTTTCTGCAGCACTAATCATACTTTCTATGGCAAAACGAACCCCCTCATTTTGTTCCTTTTTAAATTAAATGTTTTAAGAGTTACCACTTTATTCCAATCAAGATGGCTTCAGGTGTGCAATACGTTTGTTATAAGTAGGACTGTTAGCGCTCTGGTTGTTCTTTGAAACACTCTGGGAAGCTGCAGTAGACAAAGGAATCAACTGACAGTCTCTGCCCTTGTTGGATGTACATGTTTTACTGAGAATGTCAGACTTCATTCTAACAATACTGAGAAAGATAATGTGAATTTACAGATAATATATGCTCTCAGTTTAGCTTATAGATCACCTTCCAAACCTCTGTGGGAAAAGCATGAGAAAATAGTTTTCTCTCAAACATGATTCATTCATGGGCTTTCACAAACAGCGCTCCTCGCTGCAACGACCCCCTCATTCGGACGCCATTCACGAGGGCGAGGCGAGACACGCCCCCTCGGCTGGCCACGCCCCCCCGCCAGGAAAACAGACAAATAGAGCGCGCCAAACGCCAAGCGCCGCACTTATGATTGGCTCCTGAGGCGAAAAGCCGGGAGCAGGGGACAAATTGCTTTTAGCTATTGTGTGTGATACCTTGTTTTTAAACCTGTACCTGGGCTTTCACAAACAGCGCTCCTCGCTGCAACGACCCCCTCATTCGGACGCCATTCACGATGGCGAGGCGAGACACGCCCCCTCAGCTGGCCACGCCCCCCCGCCAGTAAAACAGACAAATAGAGCGCGCCAAACGCCAAGCGCCGCACTTATGATTGGCTCCTGAGGCGAAAAGCCGGGAGCAGGGGACAAATTGCTTTTAGCTATTGTGTGTGATACCTTGTTTTTAAAGCTGTACCTGGGCTTTCACAAACAGCGCTCCTCGCTGCAACGACCCACTCATTCGGACGCCATTCACGAGGGCGAGGCGAGACACGCCCCCTCGGCTGGCCACGCCCCCCCGCCAGGAAAACAGACAAATAGAGCGCGCCAAACGCCAAGCGCCGCACTTATGATTGGCTCCTGAGGCGAAAAGCCGGGAGCAGGGGACAAATTGCTTTTAGCTATTGTGTGTGATACCTTGTTTTTAAACCTGTACCTGGGCTTTCACAAACAGCGCTCCTCGCTGCAACGACCCCCTCATTCGGACGCCATTCACGAGGGCGAGGCGAGACACGCCCCCTCGGCTGGCCACACCCCCTCCAACCTCCCGATCAGCGGCATAAAGCATGTGTCTTGGTCGGACGTGCAGCGGACGAGCGCAGCGGGCGCGACGTTTGCGCGCCGAAAGCGCGCCTAAGGCAAGCCCGTCTGCGCCCGTCCGCGGCCGGACGGGGCTAGGGGCACGACTCCATGCCAAAACTACATCCTACTCCTCCAAGGATCTAATTGCTCTTCTAGGTCACTGCCTACTTCCGGATCCCATCCGCAGACTGATCTCCTCTCTAGGCCTGGCCTCCTCTTCCCCCACAGCCCCTCACCCCCCGCTACATGCCCCCCTGTCACCCTGCCCCCTTCCCCCCGACCTCCTCCCCCGCTCGCCAGCATTGTCTGTCTTTTTACTCAACACCAGGTCAGCGGTCAAGCACCACCATGAGCTGTTCGTCTTACTCGACTCTGAGAAACCTGACCTACTGCTCCTGACCGAAACTTGGTATTGTGACACTTCCCTCCCCGTTCTCCTGGCCACCCTACCCCCCTCCTATGTGGCCCTGCGAGCCGACCGGCCGGCAGGCAAGGCAGGCGGTGGGGTCGCCCTGATCGCTAGGTCCGAGCTGAACTTCCAATCACTTCCCTCCCCCCCCATTCCCCCTGCTGACTTACTGGTAGTCCGCTCTCTTTCATTTTCCCCCCCCATCACCTGCCTATTAATGTACCGGCCTCCCCAGCCCTCGCCCGCATTCTTGCCGGCCTTTCAAGACCTGTTGGCCAACTTGGTGGTCAACTACGCCTCGGTCTTGGTGCTAGGGGACTTTAATTACTGGCCCTCTGACCCACACGAGTGCTCAGCCTCAAAAGAGTTTACAGATTGCCTTTCGTCCCTTAATTTTGTGTCGCACATATCTGTTCCCACCCACTCCCATGGGCACACACTGGACCAGGTTTGGTCCCTTAACCTCCCCGTGGCCTCGGCCACCGTCTTGCCGTGCCCATGGTCCGACCATGCCCTTATTTCCCTCTCTATTCCCCGTAACGTGATGCCTAAAACTCCGCATGCCAAAAACATCTGGGCACGGAACTGGAATAGACTGGATTACCCCTCCTTGACCTCCATGCTCCGCGACTCTACCCCTACTCTTGTTGGCTTACCATCTACCTCTCAAGCCAAGGCCATTAACACCTGGCTGGCTGAAGGCTGCGACTCTGTGGCGCCCCTACGCCGCATCTACATCCGCCGACCAAAGGACTCTAATAGATGGTTCAATGACCACCTAAAAGACCTCAAACTGAGCGCCCGACGGGCAGAGAGGCAATGGAGGAAAAATTACAATCCCTTATCAAAAACCCACTTCATTTCAGCACTGGACAAATACAAAACAGCAATCCTGGCTGCTAAGACCACCTACTTTTCGTCAAAAATTACTTCTGTTCAAAATAAACCCAGGGAAATCTTCGGGATAGTGAATGACCTGGCATTCTCAGACCGAACCTCGCCCAATATCCCTCCCTCCCAACCTCTCTGCGACCAGCTTAATACTTATTTCTTAGATAAAATAGCAACCATCAAGCTCAATATCCCTCCACCTTCTTCCGCCTTCGTCGATCCCTCCCCCCCTCCCCTCCCCTACCTGCTTACCTCCATCCCCCCCCTCACTCAGGACTCTTTTTTGGAGATACTCCCTAAAGTGAAGTCGGGGTCTCCCGCGGACGTCTGCCCAGCACGAGTCCTGCAGCAAATCTACTCCAGCTGCCCTGACCCCCCCATTGCCTTCCTCAACAGCTCCCTGGCACAGGGCGTAGTGCCCACTGCGCTCAAGGCAGCTACCATAGTGCCCATCCTGAAAAAACCTGGCACTGACTCTTCTATCTCGGCCAACTATCGCCCCATCTCCCTGCTACCCTTTCTGGGCAAGGTGATGGAACGCCATGTTACTGCGGTGCTCAGCACCCATGTTGAGGCAAATGGGGGACTGGCATCCCGCCAAGCCGGGTTCCGTCCCAGGCATTCGACCGAGTCAGTCGTGGTCTCAGTCTTGGACAAACTCAGAAAGGGTATGGATGAAAACAAACACCAGGCACTGGTCCTCCTTGATCTCTCCGCCGCCTTTGACACGGTGGACCACACCATCTTACTCACCCGTGTCAAGGCGGCCGGCATCGGGGGATCAGTTTTGATCTGGCTCTCCTCCTTTCTGAGGGAACGCACTCAGGCGGTCCGGCTAGGCGACTTCACGGCCACTCCCCTCCCTGTCACTTGTGGTGTCCCCCAGGGATCCTCTCTCTCCCCCTTACTTTTCAACCTTTATATCTTTCCTCTCATCTTTGCACTACAGCAGCTGGAGGTCACCGTCTATAATTATGCGGATGACCTCCAGCTCATCTTTGATCTGTCCCCTTCTCCTCTCTCGGTCTCTAATTTCCAGTCAACTATGACATTTATCAGGGACTGGATGAACCACAACCACCTTAAGCTGAACCCGGATAAAACCGAGTTGGTTCTCACTGGTGGTTCGTCCAGTCCCTGGAACTCTCTCTTCTGGCCCCCCTTCCTTGGCTCTGCACCGACCCCCTCCACCACGGTCAAAACCCTTGGTGTCAAAATAAACAGCCAACTCACCCTCCATTCACAAATCAGTTCTGTGGTGTCCTCCTGCTTCCTCTCTCTCCGCACTATCCGCACTGTCTCCCGCTTCTTTTCCCCCCAAGCACTTAAGATCATTATGGCCGCACTTGTGATATCGAAACTGGACTACGCTAACGCTCTTTACCACGGTATCCCCGCATACAGTCTGCGTAGACTCCAGACCGTCCAGAACCAAGCAGCCCGGCTGGTGTACGGTCTCCCTCGGTATCACCACTCCACCCCTCTTCTCAGGGAGCTTCACTGGCTCCCTATAAAGGAACGGGCCCTATTCAAGATCGGCTGCATGGTCTTCCAGGCCCGCCAGGGCACTGCCCCCGTCTTCATTTCCTCACTAATCAAGTCTTATGTACCCGTAAGAGAACTTCGGTCTTCCTCCAAGTCCCTCCTTCAGATCCCTCGCTTCACTCGCAAAAAGTGGGGCGGGGCTAATTTCTCCACCCTGGCTCCAACCTTCTGGAATTCACTCCCTGACCATCTCCGCTCTGCCACTCAGTATCTCCCCTTTCGTAGAGATCTGAAAACGTTCCTCTTCAGCCAGGCTTTCCTCACTTAAACTCCCTCAAAATTCCCCTCACCTCTCCCGGGTCTTTCCCCCTCAGTTGCCGATCTCCCCAGCGCCAAGAAACCGCAAGGTGTATGTTGCGCTCTAGAAGTATTTTAAATTAGAAATTAGAAATTATGATATCCCAGCAGAAGGCTTTTTCACATGGTAAAATCAACTTAGAACACACCACAATTCCTAAAATGAGTATGGTACCATCAACAAATGATTTATACTGTAACTAAAGTCTTAAAACCTTCTGTGAACTGCAATGCTTTTAAATGAGGTGCTATCATGTATATTGGTCCCAAGATGGCTGCCAACACTTCTTGTGACAGCCAATCAGATCTCACGATGAGTGTGTTGTTAGGCTTCGCCCAGATATATATATGTGATTTTACTTTTGATTTTCTCAGGAACTACTGAACGGATTTACACAATTTAACCAAAAGGCACGACTCTGAACCAAGGGCTACATTTTTGCCAAATTTGGTGTAATTCTGTTCAGCAGTTCGGGCTGTAGCTGCGATTAAAGGTTCCTATGGAAAATTGCATGGGGAAAACACGTTTTGGGACCCCCCTTTTTTCTCGGCCTCCGCTTGACGAATCACCCCGAGACTTTCCGGATAGGAGCGGACTGGAGCGCCTCACCAGTTTTGAAAATTTCGCAAAGATTCTTCAACTGGCGCCATAGTTATTCCAAATAGAATGTTGCGGATTTCCTATGGATAATAGGTCCTAACTATAACTACCTACTGGCGACCGCCAGAAGGTAATATATATATATATATATATAGTCCAACAAAATGCCCTTGAACTCTTAAAGAGCCCTCGACGAAGTTCTGACCATCCGGTCTGTCAGCCTTGCTGCTGCCCGCCTGACTGCTTTGCATGATTATCCTGCCATGCCCGACGCGTTTCGAGGCCAATACGCCTCTTAATCATGGGCTGTTGCACAGAAGCATTAGATGACTCACCGGTAAATTCAACATAACTTTATTTCTTTTTTCGTCGAATTGCGCCGCACTAAGTGGGCATGGCTCACTCTGCTCACCACGGAGCCTGATGGTGCTAGTAGTCCAAAAAGGTGAGTAACAGCACGGTGATGAAGAGGAAAACCTGTTACAGAGCTCCAAGCACACCTGCAGAAAACTCGAGAAGCAATGGTGCAAAGACCAGACACCAGACAGCCACGCATCCCTCATGAACGCCAGACGCAGACACCACCAGCTCATAAGATCCGCCAAAAGAACCTCTTTCGAGGATCGCATTGACAACAACTGACACAACAGCAATGAGCTCTTCAACATCGTGAAAGAACACGCCACACTCAGCTCGGGCTCCAACGACATCCCACCATCACAAGAACTCTGCGACTCCCTGGCTACCTTCTTCCACTGCAAGATCGCAGACATCTACAACAGCTTCGACACCCAAATGCAAACGACAGACGCCAACACCCCAGCATCAACACCCACCGATCGCACCGACCTCCTGCTCTCCTGGAACAACGTCAATGACGAAGAAACCACCAGAATCATGAACACCATCCACTCCGGCTCACCTTCCGACCACTGCCCCCACCACATCTTCAACAAGGCGAGCACCATCATCGCACCTCAGCTTCGAAAGGTCATCAACAGCTCCTTCGAGACCTCCACCTTCCCAGAGAGCTGGAAACATGCCAAAATCAACGCCCTCCTCAAGAAACCCACAGCGGACCCAAAGGACCTCAAGAACTTCCGGCCAATCTCCCTGCTCCCGTTCCCAGCAAAAGTCATCGAGAAGGCCGCCAACAGACAACTGTCTCCTTCCTGGAGGAGAACAACGTCCTAGATTCCTCCCAATCCAGCTTCTGCGGCAACCACAGCACTGAGACTGCCCTCATTGCCGCCACAGACGACATCAGGACCATACTAGACAAGGGGGAGACCGCGGCCCTCATCCTCCTGGACCTCTCGGCCGCGTTCGACACCGTCTGCCACCACACCCTTCACACACGCCTCCATGACGCAGGGATCCGAGGCAAAACCTTGGACTGGATCACCTCCTTCCTCACTGGCAGAACCCAAAGAGTCCGCCTCCCCCGTACCAATCAGAAGCCACCACGAACACCTGCGGTGAACCCCAAGGATCATCCCTCAGCCCAACCCTCTTTAACATCTACATGGCACCGCTCGCCAACATCGTCCGACAACACCACCTCAACATCGTTTCTTATGCCGACGACACGCAGCTGATCCTCTCCCTCACCAAAGACCCGGCCATCGCCAAATCCAACCTCCACGTGGGAATGAAGGCCGTCACAGAATGGATGAAGGCCAGCCGTCTGAAACTGAACTCGGACAAGACGGAGGTCCTCATTCTCGGCTCCACCCCCTCCGCATGGGACGACTCCTGGTGGCCGACCGCTCTGGGAGCTGCCCCGACACCCACTAACCACGCACGCAATCTGGGGTTCATCCAGGACTCAACACTCGCCATGACCCAGCAAGTCAACGCTGTCTCCTTCTCATGCTTCAATACCCTCCGAATGCTCAGAAAAATCTACAAATGGATCCCCACCGAAACCAGGAGAACGGACACCTAGGTGCTCGTCAGCATCAGGCTGGACTACGGCAGCGCACTCTACGCAGGAACCTCGGCTACACTCCAGAAGAGACTCCAGCGCATACAGAACGCCTCTGCACGCCTCATCCTCAGACTCCCCCGCCACAGCCGAATCACCACCCACCTACGAGACCGGCATTGGCTCCCTGTCAAGAAGAGGATCACTTTCAAACTCCTAACACACGCACCCAAAGCACTCCACAACGCCGAACCAGCATACCTCAACAAACGACTGTCCTTCTACACCCCAATCCGCCAACTGCGCTCCGCCAACCTCACCCTCGCTACCATCCCACGCATCCATCGAACGACCACCGGCGGCAGATCCTTCTCCCACCATGCCGCAAAGACGTGGAACACCCTGCCCCCATCTACGTAAGACCCAGGACCTGCTGACCTTCAGGAGAAGCCTCAAGACATGGCTGTTCGACCAGTAGCTGCCTACCCACCGCCCCCCTTAGCGCCTTGAGACCCTCACGGGTGAGTAGCACGCTCTACATCTGTTTTGATTGATTGATTGATTGATTGATTGATTGGGTAGTATATCCATAGTGAGCTCGAGAAAGCGAGTGTCGCTTCAACATACCTGTGTTCGTATCAAAGTCAGCTAGGAAATACTCACAATGTCTCTCCTTAGATGCAGCCTATTACCTGGCCAATCGCTGCTCGATTGCCGGTAAGACGGGTAAATACGGGAACCCAACAGAAAATTACATCAAGGGGGCTGGGCGGACCGTGTTGTGTTGTTTGCAGGCTGAAAAGTCTAGTGAATTTGGCGGCCATCTTAGAGGGGGAGAGATGATGGGTAACTATAAGTGTATATCCCTGCATATGAGCCGTACTATAAGCGTGTGTGGGTGTTGCTTGCTTATTATGAGTTGAAAATATATGGGTGAGTCAGAAACCTTAGCCCCTTGTGTTTTTTAAGTCCCCGAACCCATGAGAATGATCTTGTTATCACATTCAATGATTAGAAACTTTATTTAGAGCAGACAATTAGACGTGTTAGCATCCAATCTGCTGTTGTGGCCTGCGTACGGGTGGCAAAACCTTAATTGACCTAAAGACGAAACATATCGGCCTGTAGTTTGCTTGGTGGTAGCACAAGTGTCAGGTTGCTCACTTGAAAATAAAATGTGTCGTGTAAAGTGTCTCCAGATGGTCTAGAAGGAGTCCACTTCTTGTGAAACGTGTAGTAGGATGCCAGCACACATCTGGTGGTGAGCTGGGAAGGTTAGCTGTCATGCAACTCTGATGTGTATTATAACATGTTACATATGTACCTATCACCCTATACCAAATTGTCATAGTCCAGACCTGCTCGGCCCCGAACTTCATGTATCTGTGATGCTTAGTGTGTTCTGTGGTCACTACTAAACTCATGGGTAAGGTTTGCAGTGGATGACGAACTATAATGGATGGTGATTGGGCTGATAGGTATCACCAATTCTGGTCCCTATACATAAATGAGAAGGTACTTCAAAGTGAGATGAACCCTGGGAATGGGCGTGTCGTGTGGAATTAGTTAGTAATTACCACCCAAGGAATCTCTTCGTTGAGGCCTCTTGAGTTACTCTGTAAACGGAACACCCAGCATTGTTCTTGTTTAAAAGGGTGCTGGTGGACCAGAGAGAGTTGGATTCAAGAATGGTCCATTTCAGGCTGTCGGGTGGATGGTTCTTCTCAAGAAAGTGATTCATCATCTTAGTATTGGGCTTTTTACAGAGCTTAGTGCTCCTGCGTTTACAAATTCGTGTTTTGATTGGTCTAGTCGTCATACCTACGTATTGTAAGTTGCAGAGACATGTTATGAGATAAATGCAATTCTTAGTGTTGCAGTTGGTGTGTTTCTTTTGGTACCAGGGTCTTGGGAGGCCAAGGTCAATGTGTTTAGTTGCTGTGTTTAGATGGCATACAGAACATGACCCACAGGGAAAGTTGCCCTCTACTGGGGGAGGGCCCGTAAGGTGGGTAGTCTCGTTATTTGTGATTTTGCACGGGTATGGACTAATAAGTACTTAAGGTTCTGGGTATGTTTGAAAGCAAAAAGGGGGGCTGGGCCAGGGGAGAAGTTACCCATCTGTAAAATGCCCCAGTGTCTCTTAATCACTTTTTGGTTTCTGTTGGAGTTTGGTGTAAATGTGGTTACATGTGTGAGAGTGTCAGTGCTGCTTTTATTTCTACTGTCTAATAGGCCCTCTCTGTGGTTGTTTCTTGCCCTCTTCTGTGCTTGCCGTATCACTTTTCTCGGGTAATGTCATTCAGTGAGGTTGTCGGACAAGATCTTGGCTTGGTTGTCAAACTCTCTCATGGTATTGCAGTTACGACGTAGGCGTAGGAACTGTCCTACTGGGAGATTGTCCCTCGGAGCCTTCGGATGATGGCTGTCGTACATGAGGAGGCTGTTCCTATCCGTAGGTTTTTTATAGTTGGTGGTGAATAATGCCCCATGATGGAGGGAGATTAGAAGATCAAGAAAAGGGATGCTGTCTGGTGATTTAGTGCCTGAAAATGTAAGGTAAGGGTCAAGAGTGTTGACCCATTCACAGAAGGACATGCATTGTTCTTCGTCTCCCCTCCAAAACAGCAGGATATCATCTAAGTAGCACCACCACATTAGTATGTTCTCCTGGTAGGGGTTGTTTGCATGTGGAATGAACCTCTCTTCGAAAGCGGCCATTTATAGGCAAGCCAGACTGGGAGCAAAAGTGTTCCCCTTGCTGGTCCCTTGGATTTGGTGATAGAGTTGTGTTTGGAAGGCAAATACATTTTCTTTGAGAGCTAGGGAGGCACACTCCAGGATGAACTAGGCCGTAGTTTTGTGAGGCCAAGGGTCAACTACCTGTAGGGTGGTACCAAGGACCTCAAGGGTAGCGTCCTGGGGGATATTTGTATATAGTGCCTCCACATCCAAGGTGACTAAGAGGCTGATTCTCTCTTGTTCTGGGAAGTTCTCTATCAAGTTGAGAACTTCAGTAGAAGGTTGTGACTTTGGTCTGAGGTAAAAGTCACAAAATGTATTTAATGGTTCGAGCAAGGAGTCGATCCCTGAGACTATGGGTCGTACTGGAGGCGGAGTAACACCTTTATGAATTTTGGGTAAGGTGTAGAAGTACGGGGTCCGTGGTTGGTCGTTGATGAGAAAAGCTTTTCTCGGGACGAGAACCAGCCTTCATTCTCTGCTTCTGTAACCATGCTCCTTATGTTGATGGTCAATCGTGCAGTCGGGTCTTCCCCAATCGGGAGATAGTATTGGGTGTTGGTGAGTTGGCGCTGGCATTCCGCATTATGTGTCCACATCCTGAATGACAATGGCACCGCCTTTATCGGCTGGTTTGAGAATGATGGTGGTGTCTACAGTAAGTGCCTTCAATTGGTTCCTTTCTTCACTGGACATGTTGTTGAATAGACGCCTGCTGGTATGGCAAGTGACGTCTTTCAATATGGCTTGATCGAAAGTCAAGATCTTGTTGGGTGACATGGCCACCGTGGGCATAATCCGTGACTAAGAGTAAATTTTACTCCTCCTCTATCCAACACTTTCCCTACTGTTGCACTCATTGGAGTGGGAATAGTAATTTTTACCTGTCCGCTATCCACCACTTTCCCTACTGTTGCATTCACTGGAGTGGGAATAGGAATTTTTACCCCACCGCTATCCAACACTTTCCCTATTGTTGCGCTCACTGGAGTTGGAATAGTAAATGTTATTACTCCCCTATGCAACACTTACTCTACTGTTGCACTCACTGGAGTGGGAATAGTTATTTTTACCCCTCTGCTATCCAACACTTTCCCTACTGTTGCACTGACTGTATTGTGAAATGTGAGTTTAAATATTTTTTAATAGTTTAAAGTATTAATATATTATAGAATTTAGTTTTTTATATTTTAAATCATTGATATATATATTTTTATTTTTGATATAATTTTAAACTTTGAACTTCAATTAAAAACAGTTTATTTATTGTTTTAAAGTAAATATATATTTATAAATATTTACGTTTGTGCTTTTATATTTTTTATTATGTTTATTTCTTATATTTTATAAAAATATATATTAAATGTATTTTATTTTGTTAAAATTAAATTTAATATTGAATATATTTATTATACATTATTTTCTTTAATATTTATATAAAAGTCGATATTTTATAGATCTATATTTTTTACATCGATATTTTTTAGTCGATATTTTTGTACTTACCTGTTCAAGTATAGGAGTCGATATTTCTGTTGTCTATATTTTTTCATTGAGATTTATGACATCGATGTGCCAGTGAACCCAGCCCAACAGGAGGAACCTGAGTAGACATCTCACCCCTACACAGGGCAAGGAATACAACAAAGACCTAACAACATCCAACACTTTTCCTACTGTTGCATTCACTGGAGTGGGTATAGTAATTTTTACCCCTCCGCTATCCAACACTTACCCTACTGTTGCACTCACTGGAGTGGGAATAGTAAATTTTACCTCTACGCTATCCAAAACTTTCTCTACTGTTGCACTCACTGAAATTGGAATAGTAATTTTTACCCTTCCGCTGTCCAACAGTTTCCCTACTGCTGCACTCACCGGAGTGGGAATAGTAAATTTTATCCCTCCGCTATTCAACACTTATCCTACTATTTCACTCAATGGAGTGGGAATAGAAATTTTTGTCCCTCGGCTATCCAACACTTTCTCGAATGTTGCACTCACTGGAGTGAGAATAGTTATTTTTACCCCTCTGCTATCCAACACTTTCCCTACTGTTGCACTGACTGTATTGTGAAATTTAAGTTTAAATATTTTTTAATAGTTTAAAGTTTTAACATATTATAGAATGTAGTTTTTTTATATTTTAAATCATTGATATATATTTTTATTTTTGATATAATTTTAAACTTTGAACATAAATTAAAAATAATAGTTTATTGTTTTAAAGTAAATATATATTTATAAATAATTATGTTTGTGTGTTTATATTTTTTATTACGTTTATTTCGTATATTTTATAAAAATGTATATTAAATGTATTTTATTTTGTTAAAATTAAATTTTATATTGAATATATTTATTATACATTGTTTTATTTAATATTTATATAAAAGTCGATATTTTATAGATCTATATTTTTTACATTGATATTTTTGTACTTACCTGTTTAAGTATAGGAGTCGATATTTCTGTTGTCTATATTTTTTCATTGAGATTTATGACATCGATGTGTCAGTGAACCCAGCCCGACAGGAGGAACCTGAGTAGACAACTCACCCCTACACAGGGCAAGGAATACAACAAAGACCTAACAACTGCTCATCCGAACAGTCGCAAAGCCTGAGGAGCAACAAAAATGTGGAGACTGAGAGGAAGTAGCAGTCTTTCTGGGTCTGGTTTTATGCCACAGCAGCTTCACCATGTTGCAATGCTGAAAAAACTACAACACCCATCAGGAAGCCGCTGGGCGGGGTTAACGTAAGCCACCACATCACTAGCGTCTCTCTCCGCATTAACCACTGAGATCGTGAGCACTGTGCTTCTGTGGTAAAAGCAGTGTGCAGCAGTGGGAAACAGTTAAGAAGAGAAAAAAACGTTTCATCAAACCAAAAAGACAAAATATTTGACATAGCGGACTGGGGTAGGGGTTGGCCTAAGCAGAGGGACCCACTGCTGTAGCAATGCAAACATAACTAAAGTCAGTGATAACAGGGTCCGGGGCAGTGGCAATAGATGATAATAAGACTGGCGGACGAGGATGCAGAGGAGACCCAGTCCTAGTGGTAGAAGAGAGGAAGTGTATAATGAGTGCCTGGAAGGTAGAAGGCACTAGAGTGGTATGTGGATGCCCATATGTATGTAGTTAATAGCAGGCCTTTACAAATGTGGACATTGCAAGGCATCCAGACCAAACAACTAAATCACAAACACCACGTTATTGACCTCAAAGCTCACACAAATTGTAACACATCGGAAGTTATTTACGCCGTTATCTATCCGTGCGATATGAGGTACATAGCACAGACACAACAAAAAGTTAAAGCACATGTCTTACAACACTACAGCAGAGTAAGCTATGGCGTCGTTGGGGCACCCCTGGTGGAACATTAATGGTTAAACATTCACTGGAAAGCTTGAGATGGGTTGTCCTGGAAAAAGTCTCATTGGGCATCAGGGTAGGAGAATCCAATCAGTTTTAAACACATGTGAATGCAAATGGATGCCCTCCCTAGACACCATCCTTAATGGGTTGCACTAGCTGGATGGTGGCAGTGCCTTATTATCATGCTTCAGAAACGAATAGATGAGTCACTCGACCGCAATCTGATCATCATGATACATGTTAGGATGCCAATCTATCTATAATGATTTAACCCCCGGTTTATCTGACCTATACCCATCGGTTTATGTAAATTGCCCAAGAGCTCTACTGTTTCCCATTATAACATACCGACAAAATGCATAGTACCCACAGCCGCAGGGCACTCATATATATAAGTAAATAGAATTCCCATGTCACCGGAACAAATAAACTCAACATTCATTATTGTGCTATAGCTTTTGCGAAATATTACTCACTCCGATTTGGTAATCTGGCTTGGGCCTTATTACTTACCCATATGGACTAAGTCAATAGCCATGTTGAACCCTTCGGGAAGTTTCTATGAAATATTATTGTTTTACCACCAGAATGCTACAGAATTAATTTTTCATTAATGTAATATCTAATACAGGTGCAGTCTGGAGTCATGAGGTATCCATCCTGTAATTTCTGAATAAATATAATTTCCTGTCACGTGTATTCAGAGAAATGTCATATGTTATCTCACAGACACGCTGCACAACTCGATTTAGGCTACACCCTTTGTCAATCGTGAAAGTTCTATGATTATTGATTGCCTCGTCATCAGAACGCGCAAAACATTCGTCTTTGCGAAATGTGACCAATGCGGGTAAGATCAAGAGCCACGATGAACCCACCATGAGGTTGTGTGGAATTGTATGTTTCTGTTACGGAAATGATGACACTTTTACGCGATACAACAAATTTTACATGCTGGCCCATTAATACTTAATACATTTTCAAGGAAGACTAAAAGCCTTTTTTACCCATGATAGTTCAATGTAGATGTACTGCCTCCATCACCATAGTGCGAATATATCCCTCCTTGCGCATTGCGAACCCACTTCAAGGCTTTCTATATATTTGCATATTTGTACATATTTACTTTCTAGTCAAGAGTCTACGTTGGTGGAGAGGCTAAATATGCACCAATGTTACTTTTATGAATAGATACTTGGAGCATCTTGATTTAACTATGCCCTAACCACTGAAGGAATGTAAATTAGCCTACAAACTGAGTAAGTGTTTTTCACTTTAACTGGGTACTTTATTGATGACAAGTGTATAAATTACACGCCCTATTTTTCCGTATTACTGATGGCTTGATATTTGTTTATTCAGACTGCCATTAAGAATCCCTCTCTGTCTCTCGGGCCCATGGGCCTTGCGTGGCCATTATTCCACCGCAGTCATTGGTGGACACAGGGTCATTATACATACCCATTATCTTATCGCAATTGATGTTGCAACTGTTCTTTATCCTGAATACACTAAAGGTTATTGTAATTACTCTTAGGTGCCCCATACAGTCCTGATGAAGACCTTCCTGTAAGGATTAGATTTCCCTACACTACCATTGGGTCGAAACGTCGACAGCTCCACTCTGTGTGCCAAATGTGGACGACAGTGGTAATTTCTCTGAGTCAAATCTATCATTATGGTTTTGTAAATAGTTTGTAGCCTTGATTAAGGCTGGATAGGCCATTCATGCTTTGATGTCAGCATTGGTCACTGCCCTCACTTTCTCACTTACCCTCACTTTCGCACATTGCTGGCAAATCCCACCCTCCAATTATCTGGGGCACCTCTGTACAATTTTACTGCGACATGTGTTGTGTTTTGAACATGCAAACGTGTTCAATATGATTAAATGTGTTTAATATGCAAAGGATTGTTTGTAATTAATTTAACAGGCGCATTTAAAATCAATGTTATAGCTTGCTTCGACTGGGACCACCCCTACTTGTATCGAGGTAGTTCAGGAGGGCTGATGCTGGGTGGGGGGATCAGATGCACAGTTATCCTCGAGGTGGAGGTGTGTGGAATAACGAGGGGAGTGAAGTGAAACATAGGTCCAAGACTCGGACAAGTTACGGAGTGACAGAAGGCAGCAAACAAAATGGAGGGCGGGGTCAAACAGGGAGTGGGGGCGTGGTCAAGTCTTTAGCGAGAGAGAAATGTGTTGGATAGGAATTCTTTTACTTCTTTCGTGATGAGGGATTTGGATGGGTTACATCTGATCTCAGTGGAAAGAGAGTTTCAGATATTAGGGGCCATTCCAGAGAATGAACGGTAGTAGGTTTTCCTTTTCTTGAACTTTTGTGGGTTGAAAGTAAGAAGCTCGTATGTCTGGAGCATCGGTTCCCACCCGAAAGGGTCAGTTTCTGGGACAGGTAGGAAAGGGTTTTGCGGTGCAACGCTTTATGGGTGATGCAAGCGATTTTAAGATGCATCCTGGCCTTAATTGACAGCCAATTCAGTGCATGTAGGTCATGGGTGATGTGATCACTTTTTTAGATCCTGTGATGAACCTGGCTGCTGAATTAAGAGTGGCCTGAATGTGGTACTTTAGAATTTGGGACCGCGTAGGAGGCAGGGCCCTACCCTGCCTATTCCGGTATCAGCGAACCGCGAATGGCCAGTACAGTATGTACAAGTGTTTTGCGTAACGTTTTATTAATAAATGCACCTTGTATACAATATTACACATTGACTTCGTGGGTTCCATCTTGGAGCAGTGGCCATCTTATGGTTGCCCTCACATAGGCTACACATTAAGGACAAGCACAGGCCTTCAGAACACATGTGCCTTCTATTGACTTCTCTGTGACCTATGCGACTTGGCTCCACCGCCCCAGGTCAGTCCGGTCCCACGAGCTCCCCATCCCACGGCCACCTGTGATTAGCATCAGGGTTTGACACACCATAAAGCCTTTTCATCCCACACAAGCCTCCTGCTAATCTCTTTCACACCTAACTCTTCCTGCTTCATGGCTTGTTTTATCAACAGGAGGTGCCCGTGTTTATTGGGGTCTGCTGATATCTGAGGAGGGATCTGAACCTCGCTGGGTAAATAATTGTGGGCTGGCTGAACTGGAATGTGGGATGGTCATCATGACTCTGCCTTTTCGTTTGTAATGAATACATATGAATGACCATATCGTAAAACGAGGAATGTGTGCCTGAAGCATGATATTTTGTATATAAGGAGAAGGCCGTTTCTGTAAGTTTAAGCAGTCTCCTGAGAACATACATTGTGTTGTACTTCTCGGATACCTGTAATTGGTCTACAGCCAATAAATAAGATCTTTGACTTCACCTAGAAGACTCTGTGTTTCTGTGGGTCTGAAACAGGAAGAACTCGAAGTCTTAGGGTGTGTTCCCCTGCACCGCTGGGTTTTAAAAACCCAGTACTTCAGTTGGCGCCCAACTCGGGGCGATTTCAGTGGTACCGGTCCAAGACAGAGGTTCGTGAGGAGCTTCGTGTGGAAATTCCGGAGGAAGGCCGCCACTTCATCGACCCCTGCATGTCGACGTGGTCCGAAAGTCTTTTCTGCGAGGTTCTCCGACGGCTACGAAGGACTGCTGCCCTGATTAATCGCCCTGTTTTGGACCCTTGACGATTTTGTAGAGCGAAACAATTGAGAGAGTCTTCTGGTGACGCCATCGATCATCGATACCTCAGTTAAGTATAAGTGGAGCGTCTCCCAGTTTGTTTGGTATCCTTCGGGATTGTTGGTATCCTTCGGGATCGCTTTGATTTGGAACTTGCAAGTGCCAAAGCCAGAGGACTCGTGTATTCACGAGATTATCATATTCGATAATCCTTTAAAGTTTGAAACTAGACTAGTGAGCGAAGATGCCTGGTTCTAGTGTATTTGAAAGTTTGTTTTGTTTGGGTTGTAGAAAGGACTCCCAATTAGAGGATTCGTGTCCGGTTCCTCCAATTGGAACTCCAACTTATGAGCTTTATGTAAAACATGGCGTGGGCCCCATTGCATATAATGAAGTATGGATTTGATACACCAGAAAGGACGGTGTTTTAAAATGGCCCCAAAATGGTAGTTTCGATACAGATATCTTAGATAATTTGGAAGTTAAATTATTTAAAAAGAAAGCCCGGCCGGCGATGTTTGATTCTTACCGCCTATGGCGAAAGGAAGCCAAACAGAAGGAAATTAAGCTAGCAAAAAGGAATAAGAGAGAAAAAGGTATGTCAATGATGCAAGCAGCTGTGCGATTTAAAGATGATGAGGAGGAACAAATGAATGAGCAGTTACATAGACAGCGCAAACTAGGGATCGATAAATGTTACCCAGTTTTGTCACCCCCTCCACAAGATGAGACGAAAGAGAAAGAGAAAGATTCCCTAATGTCCCATTTGCTAAGTTCGCCACCCCCGTATGCGCAAAATGCCACAGCGCCTCCACAGCTCGTAAATATGCAGCCTCCAGTTAATGTGCCGCAAGCCTTCCCACAGCCGCCAGCTCCCCCTCAGCTGGCTCCTATCCCTACAGTGCAGCCCTCTCAAGGGCCGCCAATCTCGATACCTGTCTCCCCTGCGCTTCCTGCGACTTTGCCTGGTACATCAGCTGCCTCCCTTGGCGCTCTTCCTAACACTGCCCCTGTACCTGTATCTGCACCCGCTTTTCTTCCCTCTGTCTTTCCCCCCGTTTTCGCCTCAACTTCTCCTTCTGCGCGACAACGAATAGCTAATGTGGTTACTAGTTGAATGTCGCCTCTCTTTGGGTTATCTAGTATGACCCCTGGTTTACAACGTAAGCAGTTACGTAGTCAGCTGCCTGATTCTGAGGAAAAAGAGGTATTAGACCATATGGCACGTAGGTGGATCATTTTTTCTTCACTCTTTGATGTGGAGTCAGTCGTTAATGTTTTTCACCAATGGGATGCCCCGAAACAGAGGTATGTGTTTGAGAAAATGTGTGAAATCCTCTGTGAAGAGTTGGAAGATCATGGTTCAAACTCAAACCCGCAGGGGTTGTGTCGAGTGCGATTCGATTTTGGAACAGGTACAATTGTGGGTCCCGACGTAGATAAAGCAGTTGTGACTTTGCAGTCCTTCAGGAATGATGATTGTCAACAATCATTGTTCGAACAGGAATTCCCTGTGGGGAAAAAGGTAAAAGCGCGCCAATATCCAATGCGTGAGGTTCCTGCAGTTTGGAGACCTGGTGATGCTAATGCTGTTCCACCTGTTTTGCCACATTTTCAGCGTGTTTGGGTACATGTCCCATGGAAGCGTTCTGAAGTTTTAGCGCTTAAACAGACATTGCCTGACCCCCGTAAAAACCCTGCAGGATATTATAAGGAGTTATCACAGACTGCAGAATCGTGTGTCATGAATCTAGCTGATATAGATATGTTGTTCGGGAATGTTGTTCCACAGCCTTTATGGGGATCCATTCGTAATGTAGATCACGCTGCCGAATTGGGTAACACATGGGCTAATATCGTTGCCGCAGACACTAGACAAGTTGGTGGTGCAAAACCTGAGCCCCTCGTAGCAGAACTCCCTGGTAGAATTATTACCTACATGAAAACCTTAATGCCCGCGATGCGTGTGAATTGGGATAAACTATCGGCATGCAAACAGAAGAAGGATGAAACGGTGTCTGATTTCTTCACTAGATTTGAAGAAACTTTTATCGACCACAGTGGTCAAGACATGAGTACTGAAGGTGGCCAACGGTTATTTGTGAATAAATTTGTGCATAATTTGCTTCCCGAGTTGTGTAAGAAGATTCAGAGAGTTCTTGGGCTGTTTCCTCTTCAGCGCAAATACTGGCTACTGCACAGTATTACGAAAATAGGGATAAAGATGAGAAGGATAGAGCAGACAAGAAAACGAAAGAATTGAAGACGAAGGTTCTGTTACAACAGGCCTACCCACCGCGTGGTGGTCAGAATAATTATCAGCAACCTCAACAGTTTCAGAGACACATGCAAAGGTTCGAGTATTCCCAACAGCGTGTTCCTGTAGGTCCCAATCAATGTTCGTATTGTAAAGAAGAAGGTAATTTTAAGTATAGTTGTCCTAGATTGTTGCAGCGTACTAATAATGCGTATGGCGCAAGAGGTAGAGGTGGTCAGCAAGCTCCTAGAGGTAGAGGGCGTGGAAATGTTCCCCAGAACGCGCGTCCTCTTCCGCCTCAAAATACGATAAATAGCTTTGATCAGCAAGGCAATGCAACTGGTAATACAGCACAGTACTATAATAATGATTATTATGCAGAAGACGACAATGTGGAAGGTAATGATTACTAGGACAGCCATAGACAGAGAGAGGGAGTTGTTTCAGTGCCAGTGGATCAGAGTGGACCGTATGTTAAGGTGACCACAGCAGGTGTGTCAGAACCCTTTCTGCTGGATACTGGTGCTGCAAAGAGTTCAATTATGCATTCAAAACTCCCTGGCGCGCCTTTGTCTGGCGAAATGAATGTTTCAGTAGGTTTTTCTAGCGCCCCAGTTCGGAACCCGATTTCTAGTCCTAGTTACTAGCGCCAAGACGCCTCGACATTTGTTCGCGCTCTATAAGTGATGATCCTATCCTATCCTATCCTATGCCACTTTCTGTTGGACCTTGTGAGCTAAAAGCACCCCTCATCCTAACGACGGGTTGTGGTGAAAATCTGTTAGGGTTGGATTTGTTAAAAAGATTGCATGCAACGCGATATTGTTCTCCCTCAGGAGTACAACTTACATTAGGTAAGGAAGTGATTTCCCCGATGTACTTGTCAAAGAATACATTGCCACCTGAATTGTCATCCCTTCCGGATGTCCTTTGGGCTACTGGTCCCAACGATGTGGGTCTCTTGGAAATACCGCCATATGTGGTCACTTTAAAGGCCAATGTCAGATTGCCACGCATTCCCCAGTACAAGATCTCTAATGAAGGTCAGAAAGCGTTGTTAGCAATTATCAGTGATTTGATTAAAAAGAGACAAGAGGAAACGTTTGCAATAGTCCTGTTTTACCTGTTTTAAAACGTACGGACCCTTCACAGCCACCTGTTTACAGATTTGTGATTGATCTTAGAGAGGTAAATAAGATTGTTTTGCCACAGTTTCCAGTTGTCCCTGATATAACTGCCTTATTAACTATGATTCCAGCCTCCGCTGCATGGTTCTCAGTGATCGATTTAAAGAATGCTTTCTTTAGCATCCCAATTGCAGAGGAGAGCAGGGACATTTTTGGCTTCAGTTTAGGAGGTCGCGCTCCACAGGGCTACTGTGAAAGTCCATCAATATACAGTCAAGCTTTAAAAGCGCAGCTTGATGCTCTTGTTTTACCTAGTGGTGCTACCCTCATTCAGTACGTTGACGATTTACTAATCGCCGAGGATACTGAAAAGATTTGCAAAGGAGCTACATTGTCATTGTTGCGTCATTTGTCTGCCTCTCATCACAAAGTGTCTCTCTCAAAACTGCAATATTGTCGACAAGAAGTGACCTACTTAGGTCATCTCTTATTGAAGGAGGGAAGGAAACCTACCCCAGAAAGAATTCAAGCCATTGCACAATTGAGCGTGCCAAGAACACAGAGAGAAGTGCGTGCTTTCTTGGGCATTACTTTATACTGTAGGCACTGGATCCCAAGTTTTTCTTTGCTGGCCAAACCTTTGTTAGCATTAACCTGTAAAAATACACCGAATCCTGTCCCATGGTCTGCAGAGTGTAAGAAAAGTTTTCTGGAATTGCGTAATGCGTTATGTTCAGCTCCTGTGTTGGGTACCCCTGACTACAGTAAGCCTTTTACATTGTATGTTCATGAAAATGACGGTTGTGCATTATCAGTGTTAACACAGCCTTTTGGCGACAGACCGCGTCCATGCGCATATTTCTCGTCAACTTTGGACCCGGTAGCGAGGGCACTGCCAAGTTGTTTGAGAGCTACAGCCGCAGCAGCTGTGTCTATTCGACAGTCTGCTGGACTAGTGATGGATAACACATTGATTGTAATGGTTCCACATGCTGTGGACACATTGTTAAACCGGACCAAGACACAGCACTTAACTAGAGCTCGATTGTCAGGGTATGAATTGACACTGTTGGCAAACCATATACACATAAAGAGATGCAACACGTTGAATCCAGCTACATTATTGCCGATTCCAGCAGACATAGATGAGATTGAGCAGCATGATTGTCTGTTCAGAACCGATGAGGAGACGAAAGGGAGAGTGGATCTTAAAGATACTCCCCTAACTGAGTGTGGTACCTTATGGGTGGACGGTTCGTGCTTCAAGCTTCCGAATGGTGATACGACTGCTGCATATGCTATCACGACTTTGCATACGATTGTCGAGACTGCACGCATACCACATAATTCGGCTCAAGCAGCAGAATTAATTGTCCTTACAAGAGCATGCGTGTTGTCCGAAGGAATGAAAGTGAACATATATACTGACAGTCAGTACGCCTTTGGCGTGGCCCATAGTTTTGGGCGATTATGGAAAGAACGTGGGTTCCTGACTTCGCATGGAGCTAAAATTCAGAATGGTCAGTTGGTGAATGATCTCCTTGAGTCATTGACCTTACCGTTACAAGTTGCAATCATGAAATGCAGTGCGCACAAGAAGGTCACTGATGATGTTGGTCGTGGTAATGCATTTGCTGACGAAATCGCGAAAGAAACAGCAAAAGATGTGAAGACTCGAATGTATGTCGCAGGCCCTGCAAGATGGGTGGGTGATGTTGGAATGTGTGAAGACACGATAGAGAGTGTGAAGTCCCTTCAAGCTGAAGCCACAGAGAAAGAGTTGAGCAAGTGGAGAGAAAGTACGGGTAAATTGGATGAGAATGGTTGTTGGGTTGATTTGTCAGAACATCGGCGATGGTTGTTACCTGATGCATATGTGCTTCCAGTGGTTACGATGGCACATGGAATGGCACATATCAGTGTGAAAGGAATCTGTAAGTTGTTGGCTCCAGTATGGCAGAACGCTGGAATTCCCAAGTGTGCAGAGAATGTGGTCAAGAATTGTATGGTATGTTTGAAGTACAATCCTGGTAGGGGAACCCCAACTCCAGCTGGTCATTTTGCGCCTCCATCATATCCATTTGAGGTTTTGCAGCTAGATTTTATCCACATGGAAAGGTGCAACAATTGAAATATGTTCTGGTTGTTGTTTGCGCTTTTTCAAAATGGATAGAAGCATATCCCCTAAAAGACAACACTGCTTTATCAACAGCCAAAGCCCTTGTGAAAGAATTTTTCCCTAGGTTTGGAATGCCAAGAATGGTGTGGAGTGATAATGGGAGTGAATTTGTGGGTCGAGTGATGAAGAATGTGTGTGAAGGATTAGGCATTAAGCAGAAGTTCCACGCTGCAAATCACCCCAATCAGCTGCATTAGTAGAGTGCTACAATGGCACTCTGAAACTCAAACTGGCCTGACGCTCTGCCTTTAGCACTCCTATCAACAAGAATGACTGTGCATTCACGAGTGGGACTTAGCCCATATGAGATCATATTTGGCCGCCCGGCCAATGTATGGGGTGTGCCAAGACCGACAAAATTCAGTGAAATCGAACATCCACTACTGCTTGACTATCTGTATGAATTGACGGCTAAATTGCGTATTTTACACCAACAGGTGCACGATACTCTGCCCCAGGCCTCTGAAGCTCCAGGACACCCTATCGACCCTGGCTCATGGGTGCTTGTGAAAAACTTTCAGCGAAAGAGCAACGATGAGCCCCGTTGGCTTGGCCCTCACCTCGTGCTTCAATCAACAAGATCAGCGGTTCGAGTGAAAGGGAAAAAGAATTGGATACACGGCGCCCACTGCAAACGGGTCCCTTTGCCTCTACCATATGACCGGTGGGTCCAGGAGGGTATCGCTGATTCTGAAACTGACACTGTCCCCCGTTTTGTGCCATTTAGTGATGCACGTGTAAAGGGAACGATTTCAGAACGAGAAAGCGATGATATTTTGCAGGAAGCTGTGCCACCGTCAACTCGAATAGACACCACAGAGCCTGAACTCTTGTTTCAAGACCAGACAGTACCTGGCAAGAACCGCTATAACTTGAGACCAAGGCCTATGGACAAATAAAAATTCCCTTCCCTTACTATTTTTTGATATTATAGCTCTCCCATCTGAAGGACTTTTTGATTTTGATTTTTCGAACCACCATCCGGGTTCAGCCGCAGGGTCGCGGTGCCAAGACTTCGGGGTACAGGCCGAAGACATTAGGTCAACGGTTCTGGTTGGTCTGGGGCATTCCCTGGACTGACAGGCGTACTCCTTAGCAGAAGATACTCACCCGCCGCGAGCGGCACGATTAGAGGATGGAGTTTTTCAAGATGGAGAGACCCGCTGAGGAAATGAACTTTAAAACGAAAATATGTAGAATAATGAAGAGCAAACGTTTTGTATTTTTATCTCTGTTTATATTATTTAGTATGATGGTGTTTACTGTAGGTTATGTATTCTTCTCCTCTCAAGTGCCATTTGCACCCACTGTACAGCCTATACCTTCTCCTACTGTCTCCTTACACTCTTTCCACCCACTGCCTAAACATGAACAAGCTAGACGATCTGAGTTCATAAACAACTCGTTTATTCAACTCCTGCACCAGCACCAGCTAGTTATGAATACAACCAATTGCTGGGTGTGTGGTTTAATGCCACATACCATTAATAAGGGTATCCCATATCTAGTGCTGCCGTTTAGCTATAATGGATCGTCATGGGCATTCCAGACCATGTTTCTTTTTGCGTTAGATGCCTACTCCCCGCGACAACCGCGTTCCATCAGACCTAGCACGAATAATAAGGCCTTAATGAAAGGAGTTGCCGATATGAGCAGAGATATCGACGCATACTCATCTATTCCCAAGGAAGAATTGCGAGCTTATGTAGGTTGGAACGCGATGGGGTATAGCATTAGTCTGGGTGAAAGGCAGCGAAGAATCTCATCCCCAATTTGGGTCGTACCCCACATAGGTCGGTTCTGTTTACGAGGTAATGGGCAGTATCCAAGAGCTCAACTGGGGAAAAGTGACTGTACTGAAATGTACACTTTTCCATCACAGTTTTCCCCTGCGTTTTTGGCTGCCAAGGGTACATATTTTGTCTGCAATGACCGAGCATATACATGGTTGCCCCCTGATTTCTCAGGCACATGTTACATTGCTAATCTGCTACCGCCGACATTTACTGCTGCCTCTGATTATCACAAGACCAGAGTTGTGAGAGGCGTTTTTAGTCAGGAGGATACTACCGGTCAGGAAGCGGGAGACTTCTTTTTGGGTTTCCTGCCATTTTGGGGACCGATGGTCAATAGTAGGAACCTGAGACAACTGACTCGTGTGGTTGAATCCACTGTTAATGTGACGGCTGGTGCCCTTGGTAATTTGACAGCTGAGCTCCAAGCGGATCGCCTCATTACTTTGCAGAACCGTATGGTTCTAGACGTCATACTTGCAGACCGTGGTGGGGTATGTAAGGTCATCCAATCTAGTTGTTGCATTTTCATACCAGATAACGCTCCAACAGTTTATCAAGCCATCTCCAAATTGCATAAAATATCTGAATCTATTCAGGTGGATAAAGGAGATTGGTCACTGATGGCGTGGTTCTGGGAACTGATATCTGCCTGGGGTTGGAAGATTCTGATGGTCATTGGAATGATCTTTGCCATTCTTTTCCTGTTCTGTCTGTGTGTACAGTGTGCTCCCGTGATATGTGGCCTCTGTGCTACATTATGTGTAAGGAAACCTGTATCGAGGGACGAGCTAAGTAATAGGATGATGCTACAGCAACATCTCCATGACCTTATGAATATAGACCTGGACTCGGATTAATATGAGTATAGTTATTGCCTATGTAAGGGCAAAAGGAGGGTCTGTGGTACTTTAGAATTTGGGACCGCGTAGGAGGCAGGGCCCTACCCTGCCTATTCCGGTATCAGCGAACCGCGAATGGCCAATACAGTATGTACAAGTGTTTTGCGTAACGTTTTATCGATAAATGCACCTTGTATACAATATTACACATTGACTTCGTGGGTTCCATCTTGGAGCAGTGGCCATCTTATGGTTGCCCTCACATAGGCTACACATTAAGGACAAGCACAGGCCTTCAGAACACATGTGCCTTCTATTGACTTCTCTGTGATCTATGCGACTTGGCTCCACCGCCCCAGGTCAGTCTGGTCCCACGAGCTCCCCGTCCCACGGCCACCAGTGATTAGCATCAGGGTTTGACACACCATAAAGCCTTTTCATCCCACACAAGCCTCCGGCTAATCTCTTTCACACCTAACTCTTCCTGCTTTATGGCTTGTTTTATCAACAGGAGGTGCCCGTGTTTATTGGGGTCTGCTGATATCTGAGGAGGGATCTGAACCTCGCTGGGTAAATAATTGTGGGCGGGCTGAACTGGAATGTGGGATGGTCATCATGACTCTGCCTTTTCGTTTGTAATGAATACATATAAATGACCATATCGTAAAACGAGGAATGTGTGCCTGAAGCATGATATTTTGTATATAAGGAGAAGGCCGTTTCTGTAAGTTTAAGCAGTCTCCTGAGAACATACACTGTGTTGTACTTCTCGGATACCTGTAATTGGTCTGCAGCCAATAAATAAGATCTTTGACTTCACCTAGAAGACTCTGTGTTTCTGTGGGTCTGAAACAGGAAGAACTCGAAGTCTTAGGGTGTGTTCCCCTGCACCGCTGGGTAATGCCGACAAGGGTAATGCTACCATAGTCCAGTTTGGGAAACACAAGTGCCTGAGTCACAGTTTTGAGGTCAGCCGCGGGCAGGAAAGGTTTTAGTATTTTAAGGATATGCGACAGATAGTTGGCTCCTCTGGTGATGGTGCTGATGTGTTTATGCATGGAGAGGTCTTTGTCTAGGGTGATACCTGGGGATTTGGCAGTTTCGACGATGCATGGGGTGCAGTGAAAGGGAGAGAGAAGGGCGAGCCATTCTTTGACATTAGAGGTGGAAGTGGGTGGAGCGATCAGTAGGGCATTGAGTTTGAGGTGTTTGCTAGTCAGCCATTGTTGTGTTAATGTTAGGGTGTTATTGATGGTGTGGATGTCCTCAACAGAGGTTATTCTCATCTACAGCTGGGAGTCGTCAGCATACATATGGTAGGAGATGCGGGAGCACTTGAAGATATGTTAGGGGTTTCATGTAGAGGCTGAGCTGTGCCGGGGTGAGGATAGAGCCCTGGGCGACACTTATCGATGGTAGGGCCTGCTCGGTTAAGGGTTTTTTTAGGATAGGGTAACCTGACCGAGTTTGAGGCAGTCAGGTAGCTAGCACTGTGAGAGAGAGGCATTGATTATCTTAGTCCACAGTGTGAGTAGGAGGTGAATGGACCTATTTAGGAGTTTAGAGGGGAGGGGATCTATGAAGTGGTCAGAACAGTTCAAGAAGGTCAGAAGATACAGAGTGCTAATCTCATCAATGGTTATGAAGCCAGAGCAGGAGGCATTCTTTTTGGGCAACAAGAGGTGAGCACACTTCCTGGTCCATTGTGGGGAGGAGTTGGAGGGGCTGGGGCGGTAGAAGACTGAGTGCAGTCTGAATGTTGTTGGTGATTGAAGAAATTTTCTCAGCTAAAAAAAGGGGCAACGGATTCATAGTTAGGGTGTGCTTTGTCAATTGAGGAAGCAGGATTGCTTTTGCATGTGGATTGATTTCAGATGCTTTCAAACTGTTTCTTAGGTCTATTAGAAGCAGTTAATTTTTAAATAAGTTGCTTAGGAATGTGCCTATTGTAGGCGTGGTGTCTTTGACATAGGAGTATGAGGTTGGCCAAGAAGCGGGTAAGTCTCCATGCTCTTTCAGCAAGCTTAAAGAGATGCCGTTCTTCTTTAAGATCCCTGTTGAACCAAGGGTTGGATCGTTTGGACGGGATTCTTTTTAGTTGTTTAGGGGCCAAGGTATCCATGATGATTGATATCGAGTTGAAATAGTGATCAGTGAGGTCTTGGGCTTCTGTCATGGTGGGAGGTGGGAGCAGGGTTTCACAGCTCGCAGTAGATATAGCGAGGGAGTTAATATTACTGGTTTCACAGGTCCAGTGTTTGGCTTTCTTAGGTTGGCCCTTGGAGGTGATTGCTTTTATATTTAGGGAGAAGGCGATGCAGTGGTGGTCGGTCCAATCGCAAGGGAGAATAGAGTGAACATGTAAGGTGTTCTCGTTATCTAGGATTAGGTTGAGGGTGTCTCCTTTCTCGTGGGTCGGACCGGTGGACGCTTATATAAGGTTAAGATCCCAGAGGAAGGATTTAAAGCAGTTTACGAGCAGGTCATTGATGTTGTTCCAATGGATGTTGAAGTCACCTAGGAAGATCTGGTTGGTGTGATTGTCATTGAGAGAGGTGACAATCTCTATGAGCTGTTCGATGAAAGAGCGATGACCCCCAATGGTGTGATAGAATGTGCGGAGGAAGCATTTGGTGTTGCTGGTGGTGAAGATGTCGATCTTAAGATACTCACATGAGGGCAGAGAAGAGGTGGAAGATTGTTTCACAGAGCAAGTGAGGCTCTGTAAATACAGGCTAGGCCACCCCCTGTGGGTATTAGGCAATCTAAACTAATGATGGCATACCTGGGAGGGACCAAGAAGTCCAAGGAGTGGGTAGAGGAATCATTTAACCAGGATTCCGTAAGCATGAGGATATGATGGTCATGGTCAACGATAAGAGCAGCTATATAAGCCGCGTGATTCACAGCTGAACAGCAGTTTAGTAGTGCACATTTCAGGGGTAAGTAAGAGGAAGCCATATTAGCGGATATTTGAGAGGGCAGCTGAGATCAGATTTGATTTGTTTATAGACCTAGGGATAGGACGGGATGACCTGGGGTGGTGAGAGATCATAGGCTCGATTTTGGAGGTGAGGGGACAAAAGATCATAGTCTCCATTGTAGAGGCGGGATGGGAGAGATCCGCAGGGGAAGCATCATAAAAGTTTAGGCGGTTGCGTAAATCATCATTTGTTAGGTGTCAGACTAGCCTATCAGGTTGAGAGGAATGATTGTATAAGGGAGAGGTCTTACAGGAGGGCTGAGAACTCTCAGCTCAGGCAGGGTTATGGTAGTGGTTGGGGAGAGTGGGGCTCTTAATAGATAGGTGGTGAGTTGGGTGGGGAGATATTTGTGATCGATGTAGGAGGTGATACAATATCGTTTGAGAATATCAGCTCAGATCAGAATCAGTTCAGAGTTTACAGTGTGACGTATAGAGTCATAGGAAGTATAGCTGAGAGGTTACAGCTTGAGGGGTGCGTTGGAGTGTGGGGGAGTTCCCGTGCGAGTAGAAGGGCTGGTGTGCGTGAAGTTTATCAACGGAGCCTTGGTGGTGATTGGGTGAAAGGTGTGGTTTGCTGGGTCTATTGCTGGGAGTGTGGATATGGGGGGCTATGATGGAATAGGAAGCGATGATGGCGGGCTGGTGTGGAGGAGAGGGGGAGTATGGAATGTTTATGGTGGTAATATCCTGGAGTTGGTGAGGGGGGAAATTGGAGTTCTCAGCAGTGGGGGTGGTGAGATGGACAACAGAGGTGTCCGCAGACAGGTGGGTGACTAACTGGGGAGGGGGTTGGAGGGGAGGTGGTGGGCTGTAGGAGTAGTAGAGGAGACAGGAGGGAGCCAGAGGGGGTAGGCATGTGGGTAGGAAAGGGGGTGGTCACATCAAGTTTGTGTTTGAGATAGGAAAATATCCTGCAGAAGAGTTCCAGTTTATGATATGAGGATTGAATGAGAACACTGCCGTTGTTGTGTTGTTGTAGATGGAGATTGTGGTGTTGCCGTGATACAGCAACGAGTGTGCGATAGTAAGTTTATTGCTATGAGGGATATTTTGGGTTATGGTGTTGTTGAATGAGGAAGGAAGAACATTCTTACATTTGGCACTCCGGTTGGTTGAAAAGATGAGGTCAATGAGTAAGGTGCCCTTGTTTGGGCAAACGTAGTGGTCAGTGAATAGGGTTTCTTTCCTAAGGTGGAGGATTTTCTGTTAGAATATTTTCCTAGCGTTTCTAGTCAGGTTGGAGAGGTAGTTAACCCCTTCGATGTGCATGACAGAGCGGTTCCGTCATGCGCATCGGTTGCGCTGTGCGTATGACGGAACCGCTCTGTCATGGCCCCGCCCGCGCAATAGATCCTTCAGCACAGCGCGGTAATCCGCGCCGCGCTGAAGGGGTTAATTACCAATGCATCATTTCCTGTGGGGGCTAGCACAGTGTTCAGCGAAACAGCGTCTTTTGGGTCCACAATGGGGGTGGGAGCAGGGAACTAGTGGGGAGTATGACAGGCCTTTCAAGGAGGGCATCCATTGAGCGGGGAGTAAGAAGCAGCTGTAACGATAGAGGAAGTAAAACATTGAAGTTGTTTTACGACCTACATAGTGAGGTCAGAAGGCCCTATGACAGAGAGACCTGGCGCATATTGGGGACATTGCAAGTAGGACCTGGGTAAGGAAATTTTGCTTATTAAAAATTAACTAAGAAATTGGGAATAGATTAGTAAGACATAGACCAACCTTGTGTTGGGAGAACATGCTAAGTGCGTATATCAACAAACCATGTAAAGATCGCAATGTAGGCAATGTAAATAACAGCATTGAAATGAAATTACAGTGCATGCATAGATAAAGGGCACACTGTAGATGATAGATAACTGCAGCGACAAGAGATCACAGTGTATGCACAGGGAAACAATATAGAGGTAAAGTTGGTAGAATTATCAAGAGGGAAATAGATAACAGCCGCGACAACAAAAAATCACAGTGGGTGCAACAGGGAATCACTGTTGGGGTAGGGTGAGCAAAGTGTGCATCATATGCCTGCAAGATCTAGTAAGCATATGTAACAGCATGCACAGAGAAACACATTCAGCTATTCAAAATATTTATGGAGGTGAAAAATACCAGGGTTTAGAGAGAAAATGTTGAAGCCGCAAACCAGTTTTAGCTTTGGGCAGGCAGGAGCCACGGAGCAGGCAATGGATAATAGCAACAACGTGAAAAACACATTACAAGCATAAGGGAACCAGTATGGGCATAGGAAGATAAACTCATCAGATAGGTAAAAGTAGCAGTAACACAGTAAATGAGCAAGATGTGCAGGCGGCCATGACGCAAGGGGGAGCTAGTGAAGGGATTAAAGTCAAGTTTATATTAAAGAGGTAGCCCAATGGTTCTCTTCCTACTGAGTGTCAAGTCCAAGTGGATTCAAGTTGGCGTTCTAGCCCAATAGTCCTACTGAGGACAATGTATCCCAAGATGAAATGGGTGATAAATCAGACAAAACTCAACCTTGGACAGCCATGATGGGGGGGGGGGAGGCAACTTCCACAACAGCCTGGGTAGTGATCAGTATTCTGCAGAGCGTCGGCTGTTCCGTGGAGGCATTTGAGGATTGCGAGGGCCTGCCGTTCAGCCGCCATCTAGTTTTAGGGCAGCAGAGCAGGTAATATCCTGGTAGAATGCTGGGCAGCATGTCAGTGCCCTGACACCGGAGGTGTGGCCAGAGATCTGATTCTCAGGCCATGTTGCGGGATGCTGGGGTCAGCAGAGTACAGACTGGGGGCTGAGGACTGGCCCAGTAGGGGCTTCAATTACTGGCCACAAACTGATCAGGGCGTATCACTGGCCCTCCAGCATCTGGATGCCCTCATTGGGGCCACACTCCAAAAATGCACCTCCTGGGTGCGAGAGCAGGGATCTGGAGGGACCGTCCAGCTTAGAAGACAGGGAGATTCAGGACTCCACCAGTGGATTCGGGCAGGGCTTGGGTGAGACCCTAAGCTTGTCTCTGTTAGATGGCAGCAGCCCAAGCCCAACGTCACATGGGTACTCAACAGCAGCAGAGCTCACATTGGAGCCATACAAGCATCAGGAGCCCGGGAGGGGACCAGTGGTCCGACGGTCATCTGGACTGTCATGGTGACTCTTGCGTTGTTGCGGTAGGAGAGCAAGAAATTCGGGTGAATTAGGCTCTCCAGAGAGCAGGGGGATCACGGTGGGTGTACAGGGTGAACCTTTCAGGCTTCAGGAAGGTGGCTAAGTCAGGGATATACACCAAGAGTGATCCCAAGCCTGGGAGCCTAGTCCGAAGAATCTCAGTATTGTTCTTAAATAAATCATAGGGCAAGTTACAGAGTACAAGGTGTCATTGTCAGCGTTTTAAGTATGCCAAAGAGTTTTTAGCTTAGTTTTTATCTTCTCCAATGCAATACAAATAGTACCTAGCTAGAGAAGTGTTAAGTTTCTTCTTATAAATCTTTTAAAAAGCTGAGTACTGATTCTTGGCAAATGGAGTATAGTTCATGAGCCAGGTTTGTGAAAGTGCTATACATTAACACTCACAGGTGGTTAACTCAGTCGAATGCTAGGGGCTAGAGGGCTTGGAACGGTGGAGCAAGATGGCTTTAAGAGGGGCCAAGTGACCTGAAGCACCCCTTACCCAAGTATTAAAGTTGGCGACACTGTTGTGAATAGTTGAGCGTACAGAAAAGTAGAAGAAAGGGCCTTAGATAACATAGTCGCGACAATTTTAGACCAAGATCTAGCAGGCCTAGAGGTTGATTTATCAAAAGACTTTATGGAACATTCAGTGCAAACAAGGCACAAGGGAGCTCCAAAGTAAATGGTTGAAGAAAACGATACAGGTGTTGAAATGGAGCTGTTAGTGCTATTATATAACGCAGGGTCCAAGAACGGAACCCATCCATTTATACCAGGATGACTTTAATCACTTGATGGCTTCATCGGCACATGCAGGGTTTCAGCGTGTTGCAAAAGGCCAGGAACTTTCCATCGTTTCCTGTAATCCTCCATGCCATAACATGAAGTATGTCCTCAAGCTTCAGTCTGTGAGGGTTCTTGCAGTGATCCCGAAAGACATATGGACAAAGTGGGAAACAGATTTGAGAAGCCAAAGAAATTTCCATCAGAAAAGGATACCATATTTAAGATCTCCATACCTGAGTCACGACCGCAAGGTCCGTCTGCTTTCTCCACCCCTGAGCAGAAAGATGCATTATCATTTAAAATGGGGAAAATGTAGCCTGTTTCCACTGTTTAGTCTTGGAGAATGGCCCCTCTTATTGCTGCATTTAGATCTGGTTTCCTGCAGAAGGTATACGTCTAATTGAAGGTCAAATCCTGATGCAAAAAGGTCCATCAAGAATGGGCCCCAGCTGTTTGAACACCCTCCAGTCTAGTTTCCAGAGGTTCATGTCCTTCCTGTGTCAAGAGTGCCAAGCCACCACCTCCTTGGATGTCTCTGGAAGGTACGCCGCTGTTACCGAGATCTGGTTGGCCAGACATTAATCCCAGAGGTTTTTGGTTGATTTCGATAGGGCCCGAGATCCTGTCCCTCCAAGGTGGTTGATATATCAGACCGCAGCAATATTATCAACCTTCTGGAGAATGCAACAATGTATCTTATCCTTGGTCCAGCATAGGACTGTGAAGACTCCTGTGAGCAGTTCCAGACAGTGCTGTGTAAATGTTGTTCTTGAGTGTACTAATTTCCTCCTGTGGAGAACTCCCCACATCTGGCCCCCAGGCACTTCTCCTGGCTGCTGATTCTATGGTGAGACCTGAATGGGCACCAAATATGTCCCTCCCATTCCAGACTTCCATGTAGGAGAGCCACCAGCCTATCTCTGCTTGGCCTCATCTGAGAAGGGGTGTACCTGTGGGTAAATAAGAGACTCCTCCAAAAGTGGGAGATGTAGAGACGCTGTGGAGCGGGGTTTTTCAGAAATCTGCCTGCACCGCCCAGACCTAGTGGCACCAGAGGTCGGGGGGACGGCACATCTGTGTATTCCCCAGCAACAGCCATAAACCATGGGCATACAGTGGGAATGACAGACCTCTGCCATTTGAGGGTCGGATGGAATAGATAGGAGGGCAAGGTTTTTGACACTTGGCCTCTTGGGGCCGGAACATGGCCTCACTAAAGATTAAGATGTACATTCCATGTCCCAATGACAGACAGCCCTACAGCTTAGGGGAGACAGCTGTGGCTCAAAGGGAAAACCCTACACCACGCCCAACTTCAAAGACACACAACAGTATCACAATGGGTGCCATTCTTCAGCAAACTGTGATATACGCTTTTGGGGATGCGGGACCGGAGAACATGATTGCGTGGTGCACATTGCCAGAGGACACTCTTGTGCACATGGAAGATTACTGGCCTTGAAGGGGACAGTGTGCTCTTTCGGAATAGTGGCTGACCTGGGCTGAGACCTGCTGAAGTGTGGCACCCTGCAGTGTGCTCTCCAAGGGCCCATCTGCAGGCCTCCTGTTCTCTCGGGGTTCTCAGGGACATCAAAGATCTCCCACAAGAGATATACACCATCTACCTTATATCTAAAGAGCAGTGCCCACTTGAGTGCCCACACCAGCTACTAAGTCCCAACATGTAGCGTGGTGTGTGCATGGACCTAAGACTTATACCTGGAGGCCGGATTGTCTAGTGCAAAGCCCAGATATCTTGTCTGCAGCTAAGGTGTGGTTCTTGAAACCCTGACACTCATAAACATCTTGTTGGTGGTGACCGTATTCACTGGTTGCTGGATTCAAAGTGATCTGCTTTGTCGCTTGTGTCGCATCTCTCTCGTGTGACACGCCAACTGTGTGCACATTGCGTGCAGTGTCCGATTCACAGGGTGAAACCCTCAATGGTGGGGGTGTACCCATAGTAGTGCTGCATTCTACCTCGTGTGGCTCCGCTGAACTTGCTCCTGTGTGTGTGACAGGAAATAACTGGTGCAACCTGATCATTGTGCACCGCACGGGGTGTATCCTGTCCAGGGAGGCACAGAATTTGCAACTCTTCGTTGTGTGTTACCAGAATTGCTTGCTGTAACCAATGTCAAAGTGCACCGGTCATGGTGCTTCATTTAATTTCCAGAGAGGTCCAGAATTTCACCTCATTGTGTTTGAGATCTGAAGTGTCTGGTGTGACTCATACTTGCACCAGGTGCTGTGTCTGAATTGCCTGGGCACGACCATCATTACTGTGTACCTGTCGGGGTACCTTATCCTATTGATATGCTCCCCTGTGTAACTCCCCATTTATCAGTTGTTCCCCTTCTGACCCTCACTGTGGCAGACCAACAGCTCTCTCCTCACCTGGCCTCTCCCGAAGACATCTTGGCACCAGGTAGTATCAAGAGTTTGACTGGGTAGAAGGAACGTTTCCGAGACAGTTCAAAATCGGGTCAAGAGACTGCGTGACTTCATTGTGTCTTGAAACCTGTGAGTGATCTTCCCAAGTGGCTGCTAAACTTCCCTTGTTTAGGTCTATCTCCTAAAACCTGTTACATATACCCAACTGCTTCCTGAGGACACAGAGTAATTGACTTCAGCTGCGTACAGCCTCATGTCTGGGAGGCGGGTTGGTCATTTACCATGCAGGACTATAGGTAAAATGGGGTGACCTAGAGGGTGGAGGGATGCTGGGGCCACGAAGTCTGCAGTGGGTGGATCTATGGACCTGCCTGGAACCAGTGACACTGCATTAGGGTGCTGAGTGCATATGTGTGCAAGAGTGTTCTGTACAAACTCTGCTGGATACCTGTCACACCGTAGAATGGTGCAGAATGAGTGTGTGTGAGTGGAAGTAATAGTGTGCGGACTACCTGTGCTTCACGATGCTGACCTGCGGTGCCAGGTTATACGTTCCTTTCATGCTAAACGCACAATACATCTGACTTTGGATTTTTCCACATGGCTCTGGCCCGCAGTGCTGCTAAAGTATTCTCGTTTCAGGAATGTACATATTGTTGATATCGTAGTGACCCAGGTGTGCCATATAACTGTGTGGGACTGTGTTATCATGATTGCCAGGGTTAGCTTGGGGTGGATAGCGTGTTGCCCCGCATAAGGGTGTGCTCCCTCTGTGGGGGTGTGGGGGGGGGGGATTAGCTTAGGGATTGTCCCCATGTACATACTGTTAATATCATAATCATACGAGTGGACCTAGTATTGCTGGTAATAATTCCAAATGTGTTTTATGCCCAAAAGTACCTGATGTCATGTTATAAAGAATGAATATGTATGTTTAATACAAATGTTTTTACATACATCTTGTGTAAAGTCTGTTTTGTGATGCTCAGTGTATTTATCGTGAGTGAGTGCTGTGCCAATGCTTTACACATTGCCTCTGGATTAAGCCTGACTGCTCATTGCCAAGCTACACAAGGATGAGCACAGGTTATAGTGAGTGTAACCACTCACCCTTGTCCAGAGCAGTGAGGTCTGCCTGCAGTGGCGGCTGCTCCCAGGAAGCATTAGTGGGACGGAGAGGGCTAAAAAAAGAAGACCATTTACCTGCATCTCCTCCGCCCTATCCGTCCTCTTCCTTCTGTGAGAACAGGAAGCATCATTCGGCACTCAGACAGTGACTGGGAGCCTGGGCATGTTCTCCACCCAGGCTATACTACGGCCTGGGTGGAGAACATGCAAAGTGCAAATGACTAGCCGGCCAAAGACGGCTGGCCAAACATTCATGCACACTTAGGGAGTGCCACCACTCCTCCCCCCTCCTCTGACCAGCCCCGCCCCACAAACCTGCCTCAGCATGGAAAAATAAAATGTTAATAACATTGCGTGATTATCATATTATTTTCCATTTTTTGCAGTGAAGAAAGGCAGTGCGGCGACACTCCTCAGCCTTTGCGGAGGAGCCGCCCTCGTCTGCCTGGCTGGGGGCATCCCTTCAGGCAACCAGAAAGCGCCAGTTTAAACTAGGGGTGGGCGGAATTTGCGGAATTAACCTTCGCAAATTATCGCGAGAATGTTTAAAATTATCGCAAACAAGCAGAAATATCGCGAAGATGCGGAAGTTTTTTTCCGGCATGTTCGCGCGATTTTCTGCATGGTTGCGGGTCGCCAACTTACCCATGTGGCTGCTTGCGGGCGCGGCCATCTTGTTTTGAGTTGTTCTCGCGGTGCATGATCGCGAGAAGAAAGACGTGATCGCGCGACGCATGACGTCACTGCGGGCGCGAACTGTCGCGAGACAGCGCAAATGGCTAAAAACAATACAACATCTCATGGAGAACGCGACCGGATCAAGAAAACTTGTCGGCGAACGCAGGGAATCAGGTAAGGCGATCGCGCGCGCGCGAGAATGTATCATTTTACAGCGCGAGCAAGAAACAAATTATCGCCAAGCTGCGGAAACCGGAATTTTTGACATCTTCGCGCTCTCCGCGGAACGCAAAAATGTCAAATTATCGCAATTTCCGCGAACGGAACGAAATTTTTGCCCAGGCCTAGTTTAAACCCCCCTGGATCTGAGTACCCTCCATTTGAAGAGGCAAAACATCAGCTACTCATTGAATCCTCTGAGGGTAGTGTTGCAGCTCTGGTCCCAGCCCCTCTTTGATCAGAGAATCCCTGGGGTCGGTGATTGTGGAGGGTATGCACCTTTGGAGAGGAGGTCTACTCTTTCCAGGTCCACCAGGTAGATTACTTCCGCTGAGGAGGAGAAGAGACTGGGTTGAGAGATCTGGAATGGGAAATCATCGAACTAGGAGGCATATTATCAAGGACAGCGTTAAAGTTATCACCGGTTTAGCAGCAGAAAACTGCTGCTAAAGCGGCGATAATGGGCTTGATAATATGCCGCAGAGAATTCCAATAGAAGCCCATGTTCACACCAGAACATGGACTTCTATTGGAATTTTCAAGGGCATATTATCAAGCCCATTATCGCCGCTTTAGCGGCAGTGTTCTGCCTCTAAACCGACGATAATTTGTAACGCTGTCCTTGATAATATGCCCCTTAATCTGGAAACTCACCAGGCATCCAAGGTCAAGGAAGCCCAACTGGGAAGAAAACCAATCCCCCTACTCTTTTTTTCCTATTATCTCTTTATTAATTTTCAAATACGGTCATAACAATTGTGTGCTGTTTGCAAAAGCATCTACGCATAACAAGCGACTAGTCAATTATACGCACAACAGATTAATAACTTCTTTCACATATTAGCAACAATTGAGGCATGTGTTAGCTCCTTATCCTCATGGTTATACATATAGACACATACGCAATAGTCATGCGAATATCTGCAGTTGGGTGATACTAGATTGCCCCGAGGCCCACATAGAACAATAACAGATGACCATTACTACTCTCCCGCAACCAGTGGTTAATTTTCAAAAACAAATAAGGGGCTCTTGTCAGGAGTCAGCATGCACCAGCCCATTTCTCCTGTAAGCGCTGCCTCAAACGGAACCACCTCTAACCATGTAAGTTGGGAGAAGATGTAGCATAATGGCAAGAACTGCAGACTTTGGCACTGGGGAACCAGATTCTAGTCTCAGTGTTGGCTCAACATCCTATGATTCGGGGGAAATCACTAGTTCTCCCCATAAATGAATGTGTCCTTAATTGATGCTCATTAAAAGTGCCGGTGCTGAGCACCGGAAACCACTGACTCACATTAAGGACTGCCCGCACCTGGGAACTTTAAATTGTGAAGCCAGTTTTAGTAATGGTCACCTACTTTCCTAGCTATTCAAGGCACAGCCACCCACCAAATCCCGCCCCATCAGGGTACCAAGCTCTCATTATATATGTGGGCCCATCATATGTGCTACCTCGTCAGTGAATATTCACACTACCCACAGGACATCCTTCCTACGTTGTATAGCCCACGCCCCCAGATGCCCAATGCAGTTGGGGAGTGGTGCGCCCCAGCTCACTCTTCTATATCAACCCAATCATGAAAATACAGATCTGTCGTTGCCCAACGTTCATGGTGGTTTATCATCTGTTTTAGATTTTAGCGTAGTCAGGTAATCGGCCCATATATCTGCAGGAGGGCCTCTAAGGCCCGGCTCACATAATTTATTCCTAAAATCCATCTCAATCAATCTCCATTTGAGATCATTGAGCCACCATGGCAACATTCCACTTAGCCAAAGCGTACTCTAGGGCTATAGATTTCACTGCGTACTTAGGGCGTCATTACAATGTCAGTCGGAAAGGCTCTGAATGGCATTCGGTTTGTCCGGTTCCGATTTGGAACCTGCCTTTTACGACCGACCGATTATTATATTTAGAAACCGTTCGGACTTTCCGACTTGGTTCTGAACGGCATTTGGAGGAACTCAGTCGGTCGGAGCAGACTCGTATAGGTCTACGGACCACGTTTCTGACAGACACATTACGATGTCTGATGCAGACAGCCTTCCGGAATTGGTTGTTCCGACACTGATATGCTGTCGGAATATGACTTTGGGGGCCTGTAGCAGTCCTACCTTCACCCGGGGCCCTCCGAATGGGGCCCTTGGCGGTACACATGTGTCCCTTCTTCCTAACTATGCACAGTGTGGCATGCACAATGGGGTGCTCGCCACAGGATGCACGATTTTCCCCACCCACCCCTTTCTTCAATGGGAGCCTGTGTTGTCGGTCGAACCCCACCCCTTTCTGCAATGGGAGTCTGACCGAACGGTGTTCAGAAACATCGTAATCGGACTCTCCGAATCTGAATCGGTCGGAAACCATTCTGAGACCAAATGCTTTCCGACCAACATTGTAATGAGGCCCTTAGCCTTTTTTGCATTGGGTATCAGCCCTACGAGGCATTGCTCCAGAGTCAGCACAAGGAGTTTGTTCATGAGTTCAGTCACAGTGGCCACTACATCTCCTCAATACCTTGCTATTATGGAGCAAGTCACAATCATGTGTTGGAAGTCCGCTATCTGTGAGGATCATCTGGGGCATTTAGGCTCCACACCGGGAACATGCGTTCAGCTGCACAGGAGTAAGGTGTGCATGATGAAGGTTGATGTGCTAGTCTTGGTACCTGGGCAATGTGTTTACCTGCCGCTTCACCTCTTTCCATTGCCTGTCAGTCAGTTCTTACCCTACGGTGGCTTCCCATCTGCCCCGCAAACTGGGGTACTCCATCAGGCGGGACCCCCAGGAGCAAGCTATATAATAGAATCACAGCCATCTTGCCCCCTCCGTGTCCCAGTAAATGTCCCAGTATTTCAGAGGCATGTTGTTCTGTCTAGTACTGACCAGAATTCTTCCTGAGGACTAAATCAGGGCATTATAAGTCAAATAATGGCCCAGGCCTATTCCTTATTTCTCCGTCACCTCTGGGATGTGAGCAATATAGTGTGGTTGAACATGCCCCTCAATGTGGACAGTCCATTCCGTAACCAGTGCCTTGTATCGTGGTGTAGGGTGAGTGTATTAAAATCTGGGCGCGCCCACAGCAACAGGGCAGGAGAATATGGTGTGGTTGGCGTTCCAGCATGTACGTATCAATGCCAAGAGTACTTTGCCACCCTTGCTAGTTTTGTTAACAGCAACATCATCTGCCCTTGGGTCCAGCAACCGCTCTAGTATTGATTGTGTTCTAATCCCTGATGTTACCTGCACACCCTTTGAGGTCATTTTATTCAATAATCGCTTCATTTGCCATTGCAGTTGGGCAGCAGCATAATAAACTCGTAGTTAGGTGCCCCCAGGCTCACCCATCCATTGCGTTTTACTGTTTCTGCAATGCCACCTTCCTACTGAAAAGTCCCAGACCAACTCCATCAAGACACTGTCCAGTTCTTAGCAAAAGGTGCAGGGAAGCCTCACCGGAAGCGTTGCAAAATGGTACAGCAACCTCCATAGTACCAGCATCTGAGCTAGCGCCTCCCTTCCTATCGGTGACAGTGGAAAGGTCAGAGGAACCATGCAAAAAGTTGACCCACCCTCGTGCCTTCAGTATGTGATGAGCCACGTACTCCCTATATTCTATCTGTCTAATCAAGTCGCCAGAGACATATACTCTCGGGGTAGCTCAGAGAGTTTGCGTCTGTCGCCTGGCTCCACCCCCGATCTTACCTCTTCCACTCTAATTCGATGCTATAATACATCAATTTCTCCCATTAACATGTGCTTTACGCCATAGGAGGTCTTGATACAGAGCCCCAGGATCACTGTTTTAAAGGCATCCCATTCAACAACCCTCCCATATGCCCTGCCCTAATTTTCAGCAAAGTATCAATCATTGTGTTCCTCGATAGTTACCCTGTAAGGAGTGTCTAAAAAGGCATGGGTGTGAAGCTTCCATTTAGGCATGTGTGAGCAGCATCTGCCCCATCCCACCATGCTATAAGGTGACTGTGATCTGACAGGATCCGGCCCATGTATTCAGCTTCATAAACCTTCACTGTCATTGCTGGGTTGCATACCAATAGGCAATTATAGTGTGAAGTCGGTGTTGGAGGAGCAGGAAGAGCATTCCCACTGTTCGGGTGCACTGTCCTCCACACAACGTGAAGTTGCCTGTCTGTGATACAATTGCTAAAAAGGAGCAATGTTGTTAGACTGACCACGCCCGATATTGGGGGTGTTGATCTGTCTAAGCGGATGCCAGGTACACAGTTAAAATCCCTGGCCCACATACATGGGGCTGTTAAGTCCAGTTCCGAAGGTACAGCTCCATGCAGGGGCTCTCCATACCCTCCGGCAGGCCTGAGATGTGCATGATAATGAGCCGGGAGCGGCCCTCCACGTCGTCTGCTTTCACTTCCAGGATGCCACCACCTTACTTAGCTCTTGTATCTGGGTTTGCATTTCCATTACAGTCGGTCGCATAGTCACCAGTGCAGATTCCATAATGCCCACCTGCTAGTTTCCTGTGATCAGCGGGCAAAAGGCTCATCTCATTTGTTAATGCATCTAGTTTAGACTGGAGCTGTGAAGAAAGAGGGAGTATGGGAGTTGACAAGGGACTATGAAGAGGAGCATGTACTGTGATTGGCTGAGCCTTTGTTCTTGCTTTCCCACCTGTTGATGGAAAATGTAGTTTATTGGTGTTTAAATTTGGCTGCTGGTGATAAAAGTGAAGAAAGTACAGTGTAATCCTTGCCTCAGGTACTGACATCGAAATCCAAGGGTGACTACTCTTTCTATTGATTGCCCCAGGCATTTTATCCACACATCAGGTGATTTCATCCACTGCCGTCAGGGCAACTCAGGTGAGCAGATATTAGCATAGTTGCTCCGACAGGCATTGAACATAGGCCGCACATGCATTGGTCTTTTTTTCCCAATTTGCATTGCCTAGTTATTAATTCACAGGCACACTCGTCAGGTCCGCAGTAGCATGAACACATGCTAGCAGTATTTAGATTTAGGGGCCCATGGTCGCATCTAAAATCACGCATGTGGATTAGGTGAAGCCACATGCCAGAGAGTGTCCCAAGCTGGGGCTCAGAAATGATTGACCACAGAAGTTAATAGGAAATTGGCTTGGGCGCCCTTAGTAATTATAAGTACATCAGTGGCGTAACGAAACTTGAGGGGCCCCCCCTGCAAAATACATGGAGGGGGGCCCCCTATTCTCCAGACCCAGTCAGGAGATCTCTGGCCAGGGGCCCTTGCACAGTGCTGAAGGGGGCCCCCACTCCGCGGGGCCATTTTTACGCCACTAAGCCGTGCTAGCATCTCATTTTCTACATAGGGACTCCAGTCAGCACTCTTTCATTATATTCACCATTCCTTTGCCTATTGAACTACAATTTTCTTTCCTCTAACACACTTCTGAATTCACTCTAATTTAGAAGATATCATCCTCTTTAAATCTGTCTTCATTCTCAAAAGTGCTTGACTATAACCACCCACCAGGAAGTCATTCCCCATCCTCCATTTATTTCAATGGGATCAGCCCCCAAAACCTGCTCTTGATGACTCATAAAGTTGTTGGGTTTATATAACAGGTAGTAGGTTTTCCTCTCTATCTGCATCTTCATCTGAAGAGCACTCTCTTGTCCTCCAAAATCCTGACCTGTTTCCTGGAGATTCAGAAGAATGATTGGTTCTTCTTCTGCTGCAATACCCAATAATGACGACATTTGCTAGCACATGTGTACATGTTACCTGTAATACAACATTTTTAACATAAAATGTTCCAAAACCCCTCCAATCGAATTTTTGTTTTTATTTGTAGCACTCAGTGCTAAGTAACTTCACGTTTGTTTACTGACCATCAAAGTCTGCCCTCTGCCTGTTTGCTCCTGAGGCAGTACTCAATCATCACTGTCTTCTGACAGACAGCAGAAGCCACACATCAGGGGCAAGGCTTGTTTGTTGGCAGCAGGAAGCAAAGGTCACGTGGCGTGCTGTGCTCTTATAAATATGAGCATGCGCAATGCTGCACACTGATGTCTCTCAGCCACTCAGAGCATGCACAATGAAATGTACTTCCAAGCTTCTTTCGTCAGTGTACCTGAAGGTGATCCAGTGGATGCGGGAGTAGCGTAGAGTGGCGTAGCATGGAGTGGCGTAGCATGGAGTGGCGTAGCGTGGAGTGGTGTAGCGTGGCATAGAGTGGAGTGGCGTGGCATAGAGTGGAGTGGCGTGGCATAGAGTGGAGTGGCATAGATTGCTGTAGCGGAGTGGCGTGCAGTGGCGTAGCGTAGAGTGGCATAGCGGAGAGTGGCATAAGGTCTAGTGGCATAGTGTGGAGTGACAGAGTAGAGTGTCATAAAGTGTAGTGTGTAGTGGAGTGGCATAGAGTAGCATTGTGTGGATTGAGTGGCTTCGAGTGGGGTAAAGTGGCATAGACTGGGATGGAATAGAGCGGCATATATGATATTGGTATAGAGTGGAGTGGCATAGAGAAGAATAGCGTACTGTGGCATAGAGGAGACTGCATAGAGTGTAGTAGAATGTTGTAGAGAAGAGTGGTGTAGAGTAGAGTGGTGAGATGTAGAGTGGAGTGGAGTGGTGTAGAGTAGAGTGGTGTACAGTGGAGTGGTGTGGTGTAGAGTATAGTGGTGTAGAGTGAAGTGCCGTTGAGTAGAGTGGCATTGAGTAGAGTGGACCGGAGTGACGTAGAGTAGAGTGGAGTAGAGTGGCATTGAGTGGAGTGGAATAATCTAGAGTAGAGTAATGAAAAGTGGAGTGGCGGAGAGTAAGGTGGCATAGAATAGAGTGGAGTAGAGCAGAGTGGCATAGTGTGTAGTGGCATGGAACAGAGTGTTGCAAAGTGGAGTGGTATAGAGTGAGGTGAAGTAGCATGGTATGGAGTGATGCAGAGATTAGAGTGTCTTCATTTGGGGTGGCATAGAGTGGGGTGGCATACAGTGGCATAGAGTGGCGTGGTGTAGAGTGGTGTAGAGTGGGGTAGAATAGAGAGGAGTGGTGGAGAGTAGAGTGCCGTAGAGTGGCATTGAGTGTAGTGGCATAAAGTAGAGTGGAGCAGTAGTGGGATGGAGTAAAGTGTAGTGGCATAGAGTTGCTCAGAGTAGAGTGTCGCGGAGTGGCGTGGAGTAGAATGAATTGGGAAAGAGTGCTGTAGAATGGCATTGTGTGTTGTGGAGAGGCATACAGTAGAGTGGCATACAGTATAGTAAGATGGAGTAATGTAGAGTAGAGTGTCATAGAGTAGAGGGGCATAGAGAGAGGGGTGGAGTGGAATAGAGTTGCGTTGCGTAAAGTGGGGTGGAATAGAGTGGCATAGAGTGGAGTGGCATAGAGTAAAGTGGAGTGGTATAGAGTAGAGTAGAGTGGCATAGAGGGGCATTGTGTGGAGAGGAGTGGTGCAGAGTGTTGTAGAGTAGCATGGAGTGGCATAGAGTGGAATGGCATAGACCAGAGTGGAGTGGCGTACAGTGGCTCACAGTAGGGTGGAGTGGGATAGAGTAGAGTAGAGCAGAGTTGCCTAGAGTGCTGTAAAGTGCTGTAAAGTGGAATGACATACAGTGACTCATAGAGGAGTGGCGTAGAGTAGATCATAGTGGAATAGAGTAGAGTAAAGGGGTGTGTTATAGAGTAGAATAGTAGTACAGTTGTGTGTGTAAGTAACTAAAGCATCAAGAGAGATGACAGATAGGGTGAAAGCAACATAAATAAGAAGCCATAAGCCAGTGGTAAAGGTAGGAAAGCACATTGCATGTCCAGGAGTAATATTGAAACACTTATATATAAACAATAGTCTGTTGCAAAAAGACGAGGAAGAACAAAGACAAGGGAGAACACATGTACTTGGTTCATGCTCCAGGAAGGAGCTAACACAAGAAAGGAGGGATGCCCACGGGAGCTAAGTAATTGAAAGATTGCAAATAAGAGTGAAAACAAAAACAACTAGTGGTATGCTGTGGGCGGCTCATAAGCCCACTGAAGTAGAAACAGTAAGTCTTGCAGTACACTGGATGCACTGTGTTGGCGAGAACTAAAAAAGAACATGCGTGCGCCTACAAAATGATGCTACAGGTTGTGTCATAGGATTTCTTTAAATTATATATTCCTGTTTATCCATGCTGCACAACATCGGGTCCTCTTTACCCATATTCCTCTTTATCCCTGTTGCGCAGCATTGGGTCCTCTTTACCCATATTTCTCTTTATCCATGCTGCGCAGCATCGGGTCCTCTTTACCCATATTCCTCTTTATCCATGCTGCGCAGCATTGGGTCCTCTTTACCCATATTTCTCTTTATCCATGCTGCGCAGCATCGGGTCCTCTTTACCCATATTCCTCTTTATCCATGTTGCGCAGCATTGGGTCCTCTTTACCCATATTTCTCTTTATCCATGCTGCGCAGCATCGGGTCCTCTTTACCCATATTCCTCTTTATCCATGCTGCGCAGCATTGGGTCCTCTTTACCCATATTCCTCTTTATCCATGCTGCGCAGCATTGGGTCCTCTTTACCCATATTTCTCTTTATCCATGCTGCGCAGCATCGGGTCCTCTTTAGCCATATTCCTCTTTATCCATGCTGCGCAGCATCGGGTCCTCTTTACCCATATTCCTCTTTATCCATGCTGCACAACATTGGGTCCTCTTTACCCATATTCCTCTTTATCCATGTTGCGCAGCATCGGGTCCTCTTTAGCCATGCTGCACAGGATCAGGGTTTCTGTACAGCATCGCTAAAAACCATTGGCAACGCCCAAAAGGCGAGACCTATTTGCTTTGTCAATGCTTGTTCCTTTCTTGCATTGGAGCCCCAGGCTCCACCACTGATTCAGTTGTCATAAACATATACAAATATGGTGTGGCTGAAATAGGTTTCAAAGTTTCAAAGAAATAGACTCTTGAAGAAGCAAATAAGCTGGACATTTCAGGGGTGACTGGTTTATCCGTTTTTTTCTCTTCGTTTCAGTATGATGAGTCTCAGTTCTCTATGAATATTCACTTTGTGCAGTTAGCGCTTTTTTGTGAGAGATTTCAATATAATTACTAAGGATCATACTGGGACATGTAGGGCAGTTCTTGTACTGTACCCGGCCTTACAGGGCTTTAAGAGATGAAGCAGCACGTGGGAGAAGCGTCAGGGCATTCAGAAAAACTCAAATTCGAACATGGATGCCAGTGAGTGGTGACCAGGGATAGCTACCCCATGCTTGCCCAATTATACCCTTTGCACTTCCCTTGTTACCTCTTGTCTGATGGGCCATGAGGGTAACTGGAGGAGAAGAAAGTGAACTCTGCCCTGAGAGCCCTGTTCGCCACCTGTAGTTTCCACTGCTAGCCATTTGCCTAATACATGTGCAGCAAAGAATAAACTGTTGAGGTGCTAAAGGCGGGACATGGTGTCAACCTAGTGATGTCATTTCCGCTGCTCCTAGCATCCAATTCCCTTTAGCGTTGTTGCACATGACAGGGACATCAGTAACATTTTCTAGAATTTCTAAAGAGCAATAAAGATGTATGTACAAAATACAGGAACAACAAAACAAATAAATTAGCACGCTTATTTTCGATTGACTGGTGGAGCAGTTTCCTAATCCAGCAGAATTGTATAGTTAATACCACATCTGGAGACTGTAATTTATTAGCTATTTCATCCACAGGCGTAAGGAAAGTTGAAGGGTCCCGCCCCCCCCCCCCCCCCCCCCTGCAAGGTACACGGAGGGGCCTCGCTCCGGATCTAATCCGGAACTCTCAGGCCTGAGACTGAGTACAGTGTTGTGAGGGCCCCCTGCATGTCGCCCCCCCCACACCGCGGGGGCTGCGGGGGCCGGTGTTACGCCCCTGAAGTACATGAGCACAATGCCTGCTCAGGAATTTAGGTATTTAGACAAAATATAGAGTTTTAAATATCTAATTGTAGCAATATTGGAAATAAATAGTGTAATATGAAAATATCATAGTGCGGAAATATCTTTGGCAAGAATATAGATTCCAGCAAACATAAGGAGATGATGGATGGCGAACTGAAGCTTTTCGGACACTCACCCCAGTCACAGATCTGGGTTGAATCCATCATTGTTCTTTTGCTCACTCTGCCACCCCAGTTCATACCCAGCCATATGCAAATCAGTCTTGACCCTGCCCCTCATGGGAACAGTCCAACCTGAACTGCCAAGCCAGGTCTTCCCTGGAGTGAAAAGAAGCACCCTGGGAACCGGTCCCCTCATCAGCCAGGCTAGCTTGAATCCAGTGGCAAAGTGAGCAAGTGACCCACGTCTTGGCATACCCTGCCAATTTAGGGCGAACAAAGCAAACACAAGGAGATGATGCATGGGGCGCTGAAACTTTTCAGACACTCACCGAATAATACAGATGTCAGATAAGTATTATCGTTTTCAAGAATTTCGTGTTTGTTAATATCGTTTTCAATAATATAGTTCTACATATCATTTAATTATTTTTATGTGTGTCACTTCATATACTATTTTAGGTGTTATTATTGTTTGCATCATTGTCATTATTATTTAGATTGTAATTTTAAGTGATTTATATTTTTTCGTTCAATTGCTAATAGTAATTTATGTTGTTGTAGCGGGTTGCTCGGTTTATAGGGGTGTAGAGTGGGAAGTTAGTTAAGTATAATTAAAAATGTAATATCAATGTATTAGTAGTTATTTAATTGATTCTTAATTATGTAAATTGTGTAATAATTATTTTTTTAAGTTATACACTAGGTGCTGGTTATTAATTAATTAATAATGAATTATAAATTATTAATTGTTGCTTATCTGTTTATTAAATAATAATTATTACTTTTTAAATTAATATTTGATTGATTATTAATTATGTTAATTTTTATAACATATCTCCATTTTAGTTATACTTCAAGTGTGGGCTGCTAGGATTTTGGGGGTATAGTGTGGTAAGTTAATTAAGTAACAAATAATGGCTAATTCTTTTAATTGATAATTAATCATTGCATTTTTTAATGGTCATTTTTCATTGTTTAATTGTTCTTTATTTTTAAATATATACTTTTTGGGTTCATTATTAAAGTTTATATTAAGAGTTTGATATGTGTTATAAATGAATAGGGTTATGTTTAATAGATGTTATGTGCTTTGAAGTAAAGTATATTCCCTAATGTTGCACAAGCTGGAGTGGAAATAGTACACGTAACACCTACAGAGTGCAACGCTTCCTTGTTTGTTGCACACATTGGAGTGCAAACAGTAAGGTTAACCCCTCCGAAGTCCAACGCTTTCCCTTCTGTTGCACAGACTGTAGTGGGAATATGAAAGTTTACCTCTCTGTAGTCCACCACTTACCCTACTGTTGCACAGAGTGGAGTAGTGTTGGACTTTGCCCTTTTGGCAGGTTCATCCCTAAACTTTTTGCCTTTCTTCTAGCCTTTTTTCTGTGACATGGCGTTGGTGGTTTTAGACCTCTGGGGAGTGTAGGACCACACTCCCCAGTGTTCTTTGCAGCTCCCAGCGCCGTCGCGCTGCCGCCAGCGTTGCCTGTGCGCCAGGAGGCGCCTACAAATCCTGCCAGGGGCTCCCGAAGCGCAGGACGCGAGTGGGCGTGCCCGGACCGTACCCAGGCGAAGCCCAGGCCAAGGGCAGGCCCGTCTGCGCCTGTCAGAGGCCGGAAGAGGCTGGGCTGGGCCACCAACCTTGGTTCTTGTCGGGGACCTCCCCAGACCTTTGGATCCTGATCCCAGTTGAAAATCGCTTGTAAGGTCAGTGGTCAGTGATCCCTGTTCCGGGAAATTCTTCTCATCTGGCCATTAGTCCAACCCGACCACAAACATGGGTAGGCGGTTTGGTGTGGGGAAATCTAACGTAGCACACCCATATCTGTCCTCTTCACTCCAATCAACTTTCATAGACAGAATGCTACAGAGAGCCATTGGAGTAGTTGTTACTGAGATCGAACTAACTGAAAGACGATTGTCTCTTACCCTTGATCTTGCCCAACCCATTAGCTTGCATGATGAATAAGGATACTTATTACCCATCCCCCAGGAACTCCCAATCTCCCTCCCAACACCCATGCGGTGGGTAATGTGGACATGCTACATCGAGAAGGTGCTCGCCCGATTGTCAAGAAAACCAAAAATGCTGCTCCATTGGGCCAAAAGCGCAAAAAACTAACTATGGTCCACGCAATTTCTGGTGACCTAAGGGAGGCTGGTCTGGAAACACAACTACAGACAGACCTGGAGCAGCCAGACTGGGTTATGGATGTGATGGTAGACTTACTGGTTCAAGTGAGGACCATTGTGAAGGATGATCTCAAAAAATTGTGGGAAAGGGTGGATAAGCTTACCAAACTAATCGAACTATGGGTGGACAAGATTGATGCAGCCCTGAGGGTCAAGGAAGCGCCCAATCCTGCAAACACAAACCAGGCCCACCTAGGTACTAACCCTGAACCCCTGGTGACTGTTAGCACACCAACCTCCAACTTAGCAATCAATTCTAACCAGGAGGGTGGGGGAAACTGATTGAATAACGCTGAGGGGCTAGGAAAAGGATCTAGTTCACATCATCAGGAGTACAAACAGGGGGCAAAGGCAGGAAGAAAAAATGTCCAAACCTTAGCTAGACCCCAAGCAAGCAATGCTCGTAGTGAGAGGCCAGGGAACAAAAACGTCACACACGAGGGCAGACAAGACCTAGGGCTAACTCTACCATCCATAAATCTTCCCCCGGACTCAACCCCTTATGTAGTCATACTAGCGGGTATCCCTGAGTTGAAAAAGGGGAGCAGAGAGTCATAGCCTGATTTAAGAAATAAATGCTCACAGTGGCTAGCCATCCACAAACAATTCTCCTATAAATACATAAATGAAATCATCATGGTTCGCAGGGTGGGCTGGGTGGGTTGGAGACCAAAAGACATTACTGATGACTGCGTTGTGAAAAACACAGTGCTTGTGGACCCTTCTAGATCATTTCTACCAGAGGGACGGGGGGTATCTGCTCAAGACATGGTCACTGGAGGGGGGAATGGCCGCAGGAAAACCATTTCTCCCCATTAGGTCAGGGCCAAACATCCCCCTTATTTTTCAACATTCCGGTAGAAAATAGATTCAATCCTCTCGAGTCAGTAGATTGACTCTTGAGTGAGGAGTCCCCACAAGAATTATCCAATCAACTTAGAGAGATGGGGATACAGCGAAGGGCAAGTGTACATATGAGAAGATTCTCAAAGAAGAATCTGGGGCTGGATTTGGAAAGAGAGGCAGGAAAGTTTAGGCTAACTAGGAGTACACACAAGACAGCCATCATTAATCCACCAACCCTTTTTCCTTTACATCAGGATACACAGACCTCCAACTTAGCTCAGAGGGATGTAGCAAATACCTCACATACTCCAAAGGGAGCTCACAATCCAGCTAACAGAACAAGAACAGCTCAGCGAATGGAGTACTGCCAACTCCCTTTGGTCAGTCAAGAGAATAAAGTTACAAGCCCCCCCTCCTCAACAAACCAAATGGGCCCTGCCAGTCTGAAAAATCCTTTCTTGGAACGTAGCTGGACTGCCCTCCAAACTGGATAATCCGGAATGGGGTCGCTTTATAGAGCAGCATGAAATTTGCATGTTCCAATAAACATGGGCCAAAGATGCCATACATAGAATGGGCTACGCATCGTTTAGCACTCCAGCTACTCATGGGGTGAAGTGCAGACCTTCTGGAGGCCTGTATACCTGGGTCACAGTACATTTGGGTTGTGAGGCAAAACAGCTAGAGAGCTCTTCTCGTGACATCCTTTGTGTACTCCTTTCCTTTCACACGGGATTAGGCATAGTCTTAATTATGGTATATTCCCGACCAGTACCCAGAGGGAAAGAGTCCACAACACTTGAACAACTAACTACTTGTCTCACAACCATCCTAGTCATTGGCAGAGACTTTAATTGCCAATTTGAACCCCTGAATGGCTTGGCCTCGGGCACTCTCTGTGAGGAGGATTGTTACTGGTCCATTCCAGCGCGTAATATTCCTCCAATAAGGGAATGGACCCCACTAGCATTACAGATAAGCACCCTTACATTAAACTTCTCATTGAGAGCTTGCAATGGACGCACCATTTCCGACTCGCCTGGGAATCACACTTTTAGCAGACAGGGGCACACTTCCATCATTGACCACATCATGGTAGATGTGAAATTATGGCACAGAGTGATAGATTTTAAAATTAGTCCCCGCTGTGATAGCGATCATAATGCCCTTATTCTAGCAATAACAACACCTTATGCTAAGAATTCATTTGATAATTTGCCAGCTCCAGATACATGTTTGATCCAGTCCAATGGAGGGAGGAGAGTCCGCTGGGGTGAATTTTCCCAGTCAGAAGAAAAACTGGCCATGCTCTACCAACAAATCCTTCCATATTTTATGGTTGTAAACCAAGCTGCAGAGATAAAGGGCACTTTTAATTATAATTTAGCAATCTTTAAAAATCACCAAGACTTGTTTACATCTATGGCTGCTTTCTTTTACCAAAACAAAAAGCCTAGGGCGATTAAAAAATCCCAACACCCATGGTTTAACTCAAACTGCTGTGTGGCAAAAAATGGCCTTGTCTCCACCATTAAAAGTAATGCCAGGCCAGCGATCAAATAAGCAAGGGTAAAATATAAAAACGCCATTGCCAAGGCCAAAAAAAGTTGGGAATCGCAGAAATGGGAGGAGCTCAGAAGTGCCTTATTAAATCATGACCTGAGGACCTTTTGGAATAGCGCCAATTCGGGGTCTCAGGAGGCCAAACCAGCCATAGAACCCATTATTAGTGAAGAAGTATGGAAGGCCCACTTTGAATCACTTTACTCATGATGGGGAAGGGTTAGTGAACAGACCCTTACCGTCCCCTTGCACAATATTTGCAGAAATCCCACTGATTTCGCTGAGAGAAGTCTCTGAGGCCCTGGGCATGATTAAACCAGCCAAAGCTACAGGGCTGGACATGATCCCTGGTGATCTCTTCTGCTCTGAGACGACTGTATGGGCCCCTATTATCTTCCCTGTTTAATGCAATTCTCCAAGGTATGGCGATTCCCACCACATGGGCAGGGGCCGAAATAATACCAAACTACAAAAAGGGCCTGTTAACTATTGTCCACTTAGTTTGATAGATGTAAGGCAAAACATTTTTGCACATGTCCTACTGGGGCTTCTCCAGAATTGGATGGAGGAACATAACATAACATAACATCCTTAACCCTCTCCAACTGGGTTTCGAGCAAGGATATCAACAACTGATCAGATCCTAAGGCTACAGATGATCTACTGGAAAACTGTTAGTATAGAGGGTGGCAGCCTCTACCTTATATTTGTAGACCTTAAAACTGCCTTCAACCTAGTACCAAGAGGCAAACTCTGGGCAACCCTATTAGACATGGGAGTCCCAGAGTATCTTTGCCACCAGTTAAAAGGCTTACATGAAGGCAATTTTGCTCGAATTAGATTTGGCAAAAATGGCGAACTTTCATCCCCCCTGCCTGTCGAGAGAGGGGTCCAGCAAGGCTGTGTCCTGGCCCCAACTCTCTTCTGCCTTTTCATGAATGGCTTAAAAGAATCATTGAATGCCGGGGTAAACATCGATGCTCCCAGGCTGGTGAAACACACAATACCTGCCCTCATGTTTGCAGCTGTTACGCTCTTGCTTGCTAAATCCCCCATGGGAATTCAGAGGACCCTGAACAACTTTAGCGCCTTCTGCAAACAACGGGGACTAGAAATTAACCTACAAAAAACAAAGTACATGGCTTTTAACGTAGGTAACACCACTCACCCAAACCCTTGTCTGGATGGAAGTCCCCTAGAGACGGCATCCATATTTGAGTACCTGGGAATCACATTGACTGAGAGAATGGATTGGGGAGCCCAAATCAGTAAAATAGGCTTAAAACTATCCCAGACTATGGGGTCTATTTTAAAATTATATAGGACTTGCTGTGAAAAACTAGGGAGTCCTGTGGTGGAAATGTACAAGGCCAGGACGGCTGCACCCAATGGAGCAGAACTATGGGGGCACTGTCCATCTGGCCAGTTAGCCCGTACTGAGAATTTATTTGCAATACAATTTATGGGATTGACACCTAGCACACCACTAACACCTCTACGTATGGATCTAGGAATCAGACCCATTGAAGAAGAAGCTGTTCTTAGACCTATATTATACTGACGGCGCCTGTAGTCCACGCCTGTACTAGCCCCTTATGGAGAAGAACTGACTGATGTCATGAGGCAGCGAGGTGCAGGAAAGTTGCCTTGGCTGTTGTATGTCAAGAAAATATGTGCGGACCTGGGTAGGGGCAGTCTGTGGCATAATGCAGAAGAAATCTCCCAAATGACTTCCAGAACAGCCTTGATAGAGAGTATAGAGATCATAAACTCACCCAGTTGGAGAGGAGACCCTCAGTGGGGCGACTGACTGCTGAGTTTCTGGAAGTAAAAAGTATATATATCTTAGAACCAGTGTTGGACGACATACAGCCGCTCTTGGCTAAGAAGCTTTATCTGCAATTTAGGTATGGAGTCCTTCCGCTGCGTTAATTTACAAAAAAGTGGGAGGGCTACGCAAACGTAGAGTGCCCTGCGTGTTTCAACACAGATGAGACTGATCTCCATGTGATCTTTTTCTGTCAGGGGTACAGGAAGGCAAGGTCGCGATGGCTACTTCAACTTTGTAGGAATTTGGGGTCTAGACATGTCACAACGTGTATAGGATTCTAAAATCGGACACACGGATGCACATTGTCAATTAAGTGAGGTATTGCGTGGTCTGATGCTGCTAAGGTGAGCTGCTGCGGGAGTCGGGGATGAAAGCGTGAGCCTAAACTGTGTGTCTTATGGTGTGAAGTCATGTGCCCTGGCTGCTGCAGCACACCTGTGGAAGTAGTGTCAGCATGTGTTTATACCTACTAGGACGAACTACTGACTCCTACTGGTTTGAAAGTCCTGGGGTACGGAAAATATGTGAGGTATTGTCTTGAGTCTCATGGTGCTAAGCTGAGGTGCTGCCGGAGTCGGGGATGAAAGCGCGAGTCCAAACTGTGTTTCAGATGCTGTGAAGTCATGTGCTCTGGCCGCTGTGCCACATCTGTCAAGTAGTGTCAGCATGTAGTTATACCTACTCGGAGGAACTTTTGTTTCGAACATTGTAACTTGTGTATGGTGCTTAGGGGGTGTTATACAGTGAGTGCGAAGGTAAATTTGCGCGTATCAAATCAATCCGGTATTTGTAAAGCGCAAACTACTCACCCCTATGGGTCTGAAGGCCCTCAAGGCCGGCGTGGAAATTATGTGAGCTATTAAGTGAGCTATTGCCCAGAGTCACATGGTGCTTAGCTGAGGTGTCCAAAGGGGTCCTTCATAAGCATTTCCAAACCTACCCCAGTCAATGTGCCTAGGTCATTTACACCACAATGCACAATCATGAGGTCAGGGTGTGGAAGATGCAAAGAGGTTTTAACCAAAGATAGCAATTGGTGCCACTTCAATCTTCTCTGTGCAAACCATTTAATGTCCACATTTTGTAAACCTAGGTCTAAGTCAATACGTCTGTGTTCTGCATACCTCTTGCACCAGGAAAATATAGCTATGTCCTACGATCCATACTAGCATTTTGAAGGTATGGCTGGAAATCTGTGGAAAGATTTCTGTAGCTCATGCAGTTCCTTGGTAGAATAAGAGATATGTTTAAAGTTGGAGAACTACTTTTTTTTGCCATACAACATGATACGTGATTGGGAGATGAAAAGCATTCTTTTTTAAAAGTAGGGTGCACATTCGTTTTGTGGAAAAGCATCTTTGTGATTGGTTGAGAAAAAGCAGTTTCAACATGGAGTACATATCATAGGATAGAAATTTGCTCAACTGAACCACACCTGCTACTTGCATTTGGAAGGCACTGTTCGAACTTCAAACAATCGTGAACTTTTAACCTGCACATGCCGTTAAATGTTCGAGAAAATGTTGCAAAAAAATATCATTACGTTTTAAAAAATTGATGAACTTTTAACCTGCATGTGTTGTAGAATGTTCTAGAAAGTGTGTTGATAGAATACGTTGCACTTCTGACTTCTATGTGTTGTTGAATATTAAAAAACGGTTTATATGGAAAATTAAAAAGAAACCAGTAGAGAGAAGTTTTGAAACCTAAAATAATCAAGGAACTGTTCTAATTTGTTCTTTACATGTATTTTGTGTGGAGCAACAAAATTATAGACACAACAGCACCAGGAAGAGGAAGAAGCAGGGAGTGGGGGTACGGGGGAGATGGGCAGAATGGCACACATGCACAATTAAGTACAGCACAAGTATAGACAAACAATGGCCAAAATGAAACACACCAACAAGGAGCACAAGTCACACAACCCACCAACATCACACCACTGAACGAGCATAGAAGTGAAAACCACGCTGCATTCATACAGGATGTGTACAAAGGCCGGTCGTTAGTGTTGTGGGATGTCTGCGACCGTGGTCATCATGGATGAGATGCCCAGCACGTGGCACATGGGCGAGTTCACTGTGTGTTACCTTGCCAAACAGATGCTCCTCCCTCCCACGAGCCCCCACACTTTTCTACGGTGCGCTCTTGTATCTCGTGCACTCGTACGGCACACCATTGTAATGCCGATTCGCACATGTCCTGCTACATTCAAACTACACCATCACAGTGCAGTTTGGAGGTGGTGAATGCCACTTTACAACATTGAGTACTGCGGCCCTTGTGGCGGACCACACCAGAACACAGAGACACACTTACCACACTTCCTGTACACGGACATGTCCGAGACACCCCGTTCCCCATGCAGGATAGGCACACCCCTGTGCTGACCTGTGTACTCCGGACCAGCACATGCCGGTTGTGCATGCAGGAGTATGCGTGCGTAGCTACACGTCCAGGCTCACTGCCAACGCTGAGGTGACAGCACACTGTGATGTTGCAGGGCTCGTGCCTATCATGCTAAGACAATGACCACAGGGACACACTTGCTAAGATGTGGGTTTGGGGGGCATTGGCGGTCCTGGAGTTTTTTCGAATAGTCTTGTGGCCCTCATGTGTATCCCTGTATCATGCTCTTTGACTCTATGGCACCTGTGGGTGTTCTGGTGTGGCTCTTGGCTGTGCTCCCTTTCATGGTGCAGGTAGTTGTCCTGCTTAACACCAGCAGAAAGCAGGTGTAAAATCCCTGGTGCTAACGTGTCTCATCGCCGGAAATTGTTTCTCATTGCAGTTGGTGTGAAAGTAGTGATGTGATTTTTTTTGTGTGCAGAACAATATACGAACTGAGCAGTGTCTCTCGTCAAGATCCAGCACCTGATGCACTATTCCCAATCAATATAAATACAATGAGATTTCTTAATTGATTTTGTGTGTACACTGTAAGTGCAGCCACTACCTCAGTGCAATTCAATACAGGATTTTAGTATTTTGAATAAATCGCAAAGGTGCACCTCGTGTCTTTTTGTATGGGAATGGCTAGTCTGTATTTCATTATCAGCACTTTAATGGAAGTAAAGTTGAGATAAATCTAACTCACTATTCAGAAGTTGGTGCAAACTGCAGCCATCACCAGTATTCCCGCAATAAGTGCCCAAATGTAACACCATGGTGGACTCCATCAAATAACAGTAAAAAGAACAAGAAACAGTCACACAGCAGTGAAGAGAACAACCAAAGACGTTATTAATTTTGTTTTTCAAACTTTATTTTTTTATAAATATATATGTAAACGATAAACAATAAACTATTTTCAAACTTTATTTTTTAATTAACATATATATATGAATGATAAACTAATAAACAAAATTTAACAAAAATAATAGAAAACAACAAGGCGGAACACTTCTGTGGGGACCATGGATGTCGACGACAGAGCCTGGAAAATAAAGCACAAAATAAGGACGTGTGTAATGGGCATATCAAAGGAGAGAGACACAGAGAAACAGAGAAGGAAAAAAAAGCCAGAGAGAAAAAGAGAGGGAGGGAAAGAAAGGGAGTGAGAAAGGGAGAAGGAAGAGAGAGAGTTAGAGAGATGGAAGGAAAAGAAGGGAGAGAGAGAGAGAGATAGAGACTGCCGCCTCTGCGCATCCATGAGCAGATAATTACCTGGTGCCACCGGAGTGTGCAGCAGTGGACACTCCACGTGCCCATCCAAACTCCGTGCATTCCAGATATGTCGCTGAGTCCTGAGTCATGAATGGCGGAGACCACATTAGGTTCTCTGCAGATCTTATAGATGTCGCTGAGTCCTGAGTCATGAATGGCGGAGACCACATCATCTTCTCCATGTCCCGGCAGATCTCACACATGCCGTTGAGTCCTGAGTCATCAATGGCAGAGATCACATCAGCTTTTGGGGCTGCTAAGCCTGTGGAACTCAAGTCCGTGCCACGTGGTGGTAGGCCCCTGATGGCCATATGAGCTTCGGGTGATACTAACCCTGTGCATCTGAAGTCCGCGCCAAGGGGGTGGTAGGCCCCTGACGGCTATACAGATCAGGGTGTGACTAACCTTCTGCGTAACTTTTCAAAGACTCTTTATGGTTGAGACACGTGGAGCTTCCACCATCTGGTCAGCACCGGCAATAAAGGATGTGACGTTGTCGATCTATTATAGTTGCGTGGTCACATGGCCTGTGATGCATGTGCTGGATGGGTGTGGTGTGTGTGCAAACCTGCCCTGAGGGAGTGGCCGTGAGATGTTGAGAACTAGACCACTGACCTGCACACCAACAGCGAGTATGCCTGCGACAGGTAGCTATGTGGGGCCAACGTTGGAACGTAATCGGAGTGGCGTGGTGTGGCGTGGTGTACGATGGAACAGGGCAGGGATAGCTACAATGACACGGATGGCTCATAGTACTGCATCTGTGAGTCGAGTGGAGGGGCCGCAGCTGGCCCTCTGCGAGCCTGGGTGAGAACTGTTCATAACTCACACTACATAAGCATTGAAAAACCATTTTGTGATTCAGTCCGTCAGCTGGCATTTGTCCGAGGCATTTGTGAAAACATATCGGAGTTCTTTCTGTGATAGATACCCCGTTGATGCTGCCTCTCCCCACATCAGCAGGTAACGCACCCTCTTCCCACATTACCATCATACCCCCAACATCCTTCTTGGGCCTGGAAGTGTCCCTGTGCGGTTGGACAAAGAAGAATCTTAGTCATGTATAGATTTATATATTTAAAAAACAAATTTAAGAAAAGAACAACAAATAAGACTGAAGGGAGTCTGGTGCTGTGGTCGCTGCCACGGACTTGGGGTCACTGTCATTCAGGACTCAGGACACAGTTACACATGTGGAATCGGCTTGAGTTAAAGAGGGTTAGTGGGACTACGTGTCACCGGTCTTGCATATCGAAATATGCCTCACTGATCGAAGGGAGTGTGGTACTGTGGTCGGTGCCACGGACTTGGGGTCACTGCCATTCAGAACTCAGGACACAGTTACACATGTGGGATCGGCTTGTGTTAAAGAGGGTTAGTGGCACCAGAAGCATTGAGACTGTATGAGCCTGTGATGATGCTTGGTGTGGACGGGCCGCACTGGGAGCAATGTGTCTTGGCTACTGCACTGCGTCATGTGGAATCAGGACTCTATCTGAATTGTGAGGCGTGCTGACTGTAGTGTAGGCCAGAGGTAGTGGTGAGTAAAGGCCCACAGCCACATGCATACGTTGGTGGCCCCACCGGCCTGCGTAGTGGAGGTTCTGTGGCACCACGTGTCACCAGTCTTCCATATGCAAATACCCCTCACTAATCGAAAGGAGTGTGGTGCTTTGGTCGCTGTTACGAAGTTCGAGTCACTGACGTTCAGAACTCAGGACACATTTACACTTGTGGGATCGGTTTGTGCTGAACAGGGTTAGTGGCACCATGTGCTGTTGTCCTTGCATATGGATGTATGCCTCACTGATGAAAGGGAGTCTGGTGCTGTGGCCGCTGCCACGGACTTGGGGTGACTGCCATTCAGGACTCAGGCCACAGTTACACATGTGGGATCAGCTTTTGTTAAAGAGGGTTAGTGGAACTACGTGTCGCCGGCCTTGCATTTGGAAATATACCTCACTCATCAGAGGGAGTCTGGTGATGTGGTCGCTGCCACGGACTTGTGGTGACTGCTATTCAGGACTCAGGACACAGTTACACATGTGGGATCGGCTTGTGCTAAAGAGGGTTAGTGGGACTACGTGTTGCCGACCTTGCATATGGAAATATGTCTAACTGATCAAAGAGAGAATGCTGCTGTGGTCGCTGCCATGGACTTGGGGTCACTGACATTCAGGACTCAGGACACAGTTACAAATTTGGGATCGGCTTGTGTTAAAGAGGGTTAGTGGGACTACGTGTCGCCGGCCTTGCATATGGAAATATGTCTAACTGATCAAAGAGAGTATGCTGCTGTGGTCGCTGCCACAGACTTGGGGTCACTGCCATTCAGGACTCAGGACACAGTTACACATGTGGGATCGGCTTGTGTTAAAGAGGGTTAGTGGGACTATGTGTCGCTGGCCTTGCATATCGAAATATGCCTCACTGATGAAAGAGAGTCTGGTGCTGTGGTCGCTGCCATGGACTTGGGGTCACTGCCATTCAGGACTCAGGACACAGTTATACATGTGGGATCAGCTTGGGTTTGGCAGTGTTAGTTGGCACCACGTGTCCAAAATTCAAATTGCGAGGTCTGCTGCCTGCAGTGTAGACTGCTGAGTGTTCGTTTGTACTTGAAAATGAATTTGGTGATTGTACTAAAGCTATAACTGATATAAAAAATGTTCAAGAAGAAAGGATACTAAAAGGATATTATGTAGATTTGTGGCCTGTAATAGTTACTTGCCTAGTGGACTCTGTAGTTAATGAATGAAGAAATAATTTTCATTGTGAGCCCTAGTGAGTGCAGTGTAGGCGTATGATGAAAAGATGAAATAAGTATAGAATACATTGACAAAGTGTTGTATTTTCTGAGTACAATCTTGTTGTTAGAAATTAGCATTTAAAATTGGAATTGTGAGCTGTACTGCCTGTAGTGTAGACTGCTAATCCATGTTAGTTTGCATTTGAAGATTAATTTGGTCATTGTAGTAAAGCTATAACTGATATAAAAAAAACCTTCTTGAAGCGAGGATACTAAAAGGAAAATATGTAGGGTGTAGGACTGTGATACTTACTTGCCTACTGGAGTCTGTAGTTGCATATGGAAATACCCCTCACTGATCAAAGGGAGTGTGGTGCTGTGGTCGCTGCCACAGACTTGTGGTGACTGCCATTCAGGACTCAGGCCACAGATACACATGTGGAATTGTTTGGCTTGTGTTGAACAGGGTTAGTGGCACCACGTGTCACCGCCGTTGCATATGAAAATATGCCTCACTGATTGAAGGGAGTCTGGTGCTGTGGTTGTCTCACGGAGTTGGGTCACTACCATTCAGGACATAGGACACTGTTCCACATGTGGGATCGGCTTGTGTTGAAGACGATTAGTGGCACCATTTGTCGCCGGTCTTCCACAGTGTAGGTCAGAGGTAGCGGTGAGCAAGGGCCCACAGCCACATGCATACGTTGGTGGCCCCACTGTCCTGTGTAGTGCAGGTTCAGTGGCACAACATGTCGCTGGCCTTCCATATGGAAATACCCCTCACTGATCGAAGGGAGTCTGGTGCTGTGGTCACTGCCATTCAGGACTCAGGACACAGTTACACATGTGGGATTGGCTTGTGTTGAACAGGGTTAGTTGGCACCACGTGTCGCTGGTCTTACACAGTGTAGGCCGGAGGCAGCGGTCAGCAAAGGCCCACAGACAGGTGACGTTGACTTGAGCTGCACAGATTGGGAGAATTTGGTCTTCTTAACCCATTATAGCCTGTTACACAATTTGCATCGCTACTAATCTTGAATTGTGAACCGTGTAACCCCAGTGTAGGGCGGAGGCAGCGGTCAGGATAGGCTCACAGCCACGTGGCGCTGAGTTGAGCTGCACAGTTAGTGGCACCTTGAGTACTCAGCGTGTGCGCACGAGGCGATGATACGTGGTCCCGGTGGGCCGCAGTGGGAGCAATGTGTTTTGTCTAATGAACTGTGTCTTGATGAGGCCATGCGGCGATGATTTATGGTGCAGTGAGTTAGTAGCACCTGAAGCACACAGTGTGTGCGCACCATGCGATGATGCGTGGTGTGGGCGGGCCGCACTGGAAGCAACGTGTCTTGCGAACTGGTCTGTGACATCTGCAATCGCCACTGCATCTCAATTGTCATGTTTGAAATGCTTTATTGAAGAAAAGTATAGTGAACAACAAAATACAGATCATATAAAGAACATTGTCCATACAGAATCAAAAAGAGAAAAAATAGAGGATCATCATGTGTTAACATAAGCAACCTGAAGGAAGATTAAAAAGCATTTTGTAAAATTTTTAAAGGCAACCAGGAAGAAAAGGGGGAAAGAGGAGAAAAAAGGAGGAGAAGGGAAGGAAGGGAAAGGAGAAAGAAAAAGGTAAATATGAGGCGTTAGGAGAAGAATAGATAAAGAGATCAGAGAAAGACTAGGTAGAATAGAAACAGCAAATAAGCCAAGGATAGGGAATAATTGAAAGGCAGGAAAGACAAATGCAAATGTAAAAGATACAAGAAGGGTAAAAGGAGAAGAAGAAGAAGAAGGACAGAGGAAGAGTCACTTATGGGGGTTTAAAATTCTCAGAGGATAAAGGAGAGATAGATTTCAGACCCATGCGGTCAAGATATGTTGTGAGAGGCAACCAGAATAAATCTCTATTGAGGGTAGGAGTGGAGGCAGCGGCAAAACGGACATCGAGCCTATGATAGTGACAGAGAGAATTCCACCAACATTGTATAGAGAGCTTAGAGAGATCCTTCCAATTAGAAGAAATGTGTTGGAAAGCCAGAGCCAACATAAGATCTAATAGACCAGAGGAGTGAGCAGAAATATCAAGAGTGTCAGAAATACTACCTAAAAAAAGAAGAGGGATAGAGTATGGAATCGAGATAGAAAATAGACGAGAGACATAAGACCACACCTGATCCCAAAGCGCGAGAACAGAAGGGCACAGAAAAAGTAAAAAGATCAGCATTAGGGGCAGAACAGGTCCAACAGGTAGAGTCCTTATCAGGAGAAAAGCGAGAAATAGAAACAGGAGAGAGATAGAGTCTATGATATAGAAAGAACATAGATTGAGTTAGTGAAGCGGAACGGGAAATTTTTAAAGACCTGGCCCAAACTTTGTCCCAAACAGATATAGGCCAGTCACAGCCCAGATCCAGCTCCCAAGCAAGTTCCAATTTAGATTTCGGGCGGGTCGGATTGGGGGAGGAGAAGAATTTATAGATAAGAAAGGCTTTAGGGAGAGTAGACAAGATCTGAAGAAGTGGGGAGTGGGATACGGGAGAGGATGACAAGGGAAGTGAATAATAAACATCAAGTATGATGGCCATGAGGACAGTGAATCTGCGGAAAAAAGACTGGGGGCATTGAAACAGAAGTCGGAATCGAGGAAAAGAACATGGAAGAAGACCATCGAAAAGTTGGTTAACCCACATCAGACCCTTTGATCTCCACACAGTCCAACAGATAGGACGATTATTGAGGAGAATATGCGAATTGTACCAGATAGGGGAGGCCAAAAAGGATTCACGAGAGACCGGATCAGGACGGACCAGAGCATGTAAAAGAGAGGAAGTGTGCTTGAACAGGGGTAGAGGAGTGGTTAAGTTCTTAGCAGAGAAATGTACAATTTCAGATAGAGAGAAAGGAGAGAGGAGTGAGCGTTCAATAGAGAGCCAAAGAGGAGCAAGAGGGGAGGGTGCGAGAACAAGCCAATTAGAAGCCTGACGGAGAGAAAAAGATTTATGATAGAGACGGAAATCCGGAAAGTTGACTCCGCCATTGGATTTCGGTTTACGAAGAGCAACTAGAGCAACTCTCGACTTTTTATGATTCCATAGAAACTTAGAGAGACAGGAATCGATGCGTTTGAAGTAGATATCAGGGATATGAATGGGGAGCATGGAAAAGATGTATATAAGAATAGGAGATATCATCATTTTGATCGAATCCAGCCGACCCCACCATGAAAGAAAGAGAGGATTCCAAGAAGAGAACAACTTATCAATACGGGATAATACAGCAGACATGTTCAACCGAATAGATGAAGCGATGGAGCTAGAGAACCAAATTCCAAGGTACTTAATTTTAGAGGAATTCCATGCAAAGCCAGTGGTCGAAAACTGATGAGGGAGACAAAATTTGGTAAGAGGAAGAATCTCAGTTTTATCAGAGTTAATCTTGTAACCAGAAACTTGGGAAAAGGATTTAAACTCAAGTAGTAAGGCCGGAATGGATTGGTCAGGGTCAGAAATAAACAAAAGAATGTCATCTGCATACGCAGAGAGTTTCAAATGAGTCTTATCATAAGGGAAGCCAGAAATAGAAATGTTATTTCTAATAGACGTAAGGAATGGCTCTAAGGCTAGAACAAAAAGTAGAGGGGACAAAGGGCAACCCTGACGGACGCCGCGCTGTAAGGGAAAATAGGGGGATAGTTGACCATTAACTAAAACAGACGCTTTAGGGGCGGAATAAAGTAAAGAAACAAGAGAAATAAAATTAGGGCCAAAACCGTGCCAGCGCAAGGAGGCAAACAGAAAGGACCAATCTACTCTATCAAAAGCTTTCTCAGCATCAACCGAGATGGCGGCTAAAGAGATGTTGAGAGAAGGTACTTTATTTAGAACATTGAGGAAAAGGCGGGAATTATCCGAGGTGAGCCTGCCTTTTACAAACCCACACTGTTCCTTACCTATGAGATGCGGGAGAAGAGGATCCAAGCGCAGGGCAAGAAGTTTAGCAAATAATTTATAGTCTACATTAAAAAGGGATATTGGGCGGTAATTTTTACAGAATTGGGGGTCGCGATCCTCTTTAGGTATAAGGCAGATCGTAGCCTCGTGAAAAGTACCGGCAGCTGTGCCAGAGGTAAAGAAGGATTGGAAGAGGGAGAGAAGTTTAGGAAGCAGAAGATCTGAAAAATGCAGGTAAAATTCCACAGAGAAACCATCCGGACCCGGAGATTTACCTTTAGTTAGAGACGTTAAGGCGCTATCCAGTTCGGTAATAGAGAGATCAAGTTCAAGATCAGGGAAGTTGAGATGAGAAGTAGAGGGGGCAGGAATTTTATCCAAGTAGGATTGAATAAGAGAAGCCGAAGGGGGGGACTCAGGAGTATAAAGAGATTGGTAGAAACATTGAAATTGGGTGAGTATATCCTGCTCCTTATGCAAGAGAAGATTATCGGTGGAATAAATCGAATCAATCGAGTTACGCTCCTTGCGAGACTTAAGGTAGTTGGCCAAAAGTTTACCTGATTTGTTGCGACCCCCGTAGTAGCGGGCACTGCTCCGAAGTAATATTGAAGACGCATTATCAGTAGTGGTTTTGTTAAAATCGAGTTTGGTGCGTATAAGGTCTGGTAAAACCGTTTTAGTAGAAGAAGTGTAGAATTTATGCTCCAGGGATTTAATATGGGAGAGAAGGTCTTTCTGTTTCTTAAGGTAACACTTCTTTTTCTTTGAGACAAAATAAATCACAAAACCGCGAGCGGTAGCCTTAAAAGAGTCCCAAATAACATGAGGGGCTAAAGAGGGATCAGAATTAAGAAGAAAAAATTCCGTAGCAAAAGAAAGAAAAGAAGAGGAAAAGAGGGGATCCAAAAGAAGAGAGTTATTGAAACGCCAACGAGAAGATTTGGGATGAGGAGGGAGAAGATCAAGAACTGTGACAATGGGAGCATGGTCTGAGATAACTATCGGCTCTATAGACGAGGATAGGAGATTTTGAGAAAGAGACTGAGAAAGGAAGATGTAGTCAATCCGAGAAAAAGAGGCATGAGGAGGTGAAAAGAAGGAATAGTCCAGAGAGTCAGGTTGGGACAGTCTCCATTAGTCAAGAAGGTGAGATTTAGAAATAGTGTCAAGGAATTGCGTACGTGATTTGTGGGGGGTAAAGCGGGCAGAGGATTTGCGATCAAGAAACGGCTCAACAATTTGATTACAATCCCCCCCCAAAATGAACAGGGAATCACTGTATTGAAAACATTTAGAAGTTATTAGAGGCCAAAAATTACAATCGGGATGAGTGGGACCATAAACATTAAAAACAGTCAAGGATACAGAATTGATTAACAGCTTAACTAAGACCCAACGGCCATCAGTATCATTCTCTTGAGAAAGAACTTTACATTTGAGTTTCTTGTGACACAAAATGGCCACACCATTCTTTTTATTAGATGTAGGAGAAAATAAAACCGTTCCCACCCAGCCTCTTTTTAGTTTAAGAGACTCCGCCTCAGAAAGATGAGTTTCCTGTAAAAGAACTAAATCAGGAGTATAAGAGGCTAGATGGGAAAGCACTCTCTGTCGTTTAATAGGGCTAACAAAACCTTTCACATTCCATGAAATAACTTTGAATTAAATAACAATAAATTGTGTAAGGAACACAGAAAAGGCATAAAACCAAGAACGCCATAAAGGACAAAACAAATGAATGAGAGAAAAGAGCAAGACAAAAGAAAGTCAGGAGATACAGTAAGAGAAGAGCAAAGAAAAAGGAAAGAGGGGAAGAGGGAAGAAAAAAGAAGTACAAGAAGAGACAGTACATATCCAAAACGGATGACTGAGGAAAACATACCTGAAGGGGGAAGGGAGACGACAAGATGACGATGGGGTATGGGAGGATTCGACAAGAACGGCCTCCTAAGCCGGAGAGCAACACACCGCACCAGGACGAGATATGAGGAAGACGAATCGTATGAGACGGAGAGGGATACAAAGGGTTTATCGAATAATCTAAGGGAGGGAAAAAGAAACATGTTATACAAAAGTCATGGTAAGATAAACAGCACAAAAGCAGACATTATATATAAAACAGAAAACCCAGACAACAACCACTATATAATCACATCAAGCAGGAGAAGAATCAAACCAAGGAGAGAATATTTCAGCAAAAACCTGCAAGGAGAAAAACCAAACAGATAAATAATCAACCAGTAGTAGGATTGGATGTATCCATGCCAGCATTGGTCTGAATGTGAATAAAATTCTTGAGTTCAGCCGGATCTTGGAAAGTCCAGGTGTTGTTTTGATGAGTTACCTTGAAGGTACAGGGGTGAAAGAGGCCATATCTAGCACCAATAGAGCGCAGGGGAGCACGAAGAGACAAGAATTCCTTTCTTCTGGCAGCAGTGACATTAGAGACATCCTGAGAAAGAAAAACTCTCTGACCCATCCAGGACACTTGACGCTTCGCTCGAGCTGTAGAGAGGACCAGAAGGAGATCAGTAAACTTGAGGAAGAGGATGATGACCCCTCGCGGTTTGGTTGAGGAGGAGGAGCGAGGGCCAAGTCTATGGGCTCGTTGGATACTGAGAGAGGTAGTAGCGGGAAGGTCCAGGAGTTTCAGAAGGAAAGAGGAGAAAAACGTAACAGGATCATCTCCTTCCAAGGATTCCGGCAGGCCATAAACGCGTAGGTTGTTCCTCCTATTCCTGTTTTCCAAATCTTCAGTGTGCTGTTGAAGGGCGAGAAGAGACTTTTCCAGAGAGGAGATGCGTTGAGAGTTTGACTGAATCTCTGGAACCTGCTGCTCCACAGAAGAAACACGAGCTTCCATAGTTGACCATTTAGCCTCAAAAAGCTGCATCTTAGTATTAGTCTCCTCCACGAACGGGCGCAAAGCGCGAATCTCCTCAAGTATCAACTCCATAGATATAGGGGATGGAGATGACTCAGATGGAGGAGGAGAGGAGTCCTGTTTCAAGCGCTTAGGTAAGGAGGCAGCAGGAGAAGACTTGCTGGAGGTAGGTTGTGATGGAGAAGAACGGGTGGAGGATATTGTCGCCATTTGATCTGTGGGAGGAGGATGAGAAGAATGACCTGCTGTTGAGGAAGAGGCGGAGGAAGGTGGAGTCTTCGAGGGCACAAAGACAAACTTTGGGTTGCGTAGCTTGCCCATAGAAGCCTGAACGTGCCAGTGATAGGAAGGCAAAGAGGCAAACCAACACAACGACCTGCACTCAAAAAGCAAAGAATGTCAATATGTCCGGTTTGAAAAGCCCAGCGGTCAGCAGGAGCAGTGAAGGACACCAGGAAAAATCATGAAGAAACCCCGGAACCAGAGGTAATGCAAACGGGAGTTAAAGAATGTTTCCAGTTATAACAAGGAGGTCACCAGTGGGCGCGAAAGCCATGCGCACTAAGACGTGGTGAACATAATTGCAACAAAAAACCAGCACGAAGACGCAATGAGGGTGGTATGAGTCTTACGCCTTGAGACTGAAGTAAGTTGTCAAGGAAGAGCACAGCGCATGTGATAGCCTGCGAGGGGAGCATGAAGGCAGAGGTCACTCAGGAAGCAGCGTCGACATGAGGAATAAGTTGCAAATAGAGCGCACTGACAGGGCGCAAAACACAAAGGAGAGGTCTTTAGTTGCTGAGAATAATGTCCAGTGTCATGAGGAAGAACAGGAAGAGCATGTCTGCAGTCACCTCAGCGACGCGCACACATCGCGGATAGTACAAAATGGCGGTCGCGCTGAGGGACTTACATCGAGAGGCATGAATGGGCGAGAAACTGCAGGAAAACGAAGTCTGGCAGTCACATCATCAGCACGAACTCATCCGCTTACAGGAGCCACAAGAAATCCGCCGAAATGGTCGCGGATAGCGGCGAAGAGATGAAAAGTCCGCCGCGGTGCGGGAGAGCTCCGGTCTCAGGCGGCCATCTTGTTCGGCGTCCAAGCCACGCCCCCCACTGCATCTCAATTGTGAGCACTGCTGTCTGCAGTGTAGATCGAAGGCAGTAGTCAGTACCGACTTAAGTCTGTGGTGCTGTGCTGCTGGGTTCACAGGGGGCCTGTGTCGAGGAGGCCCACGTTTATGGCGGCAGCCACGTGCCAGGGTGAGGGCTGCCGCTGTGACAGGCTCGTTGGTCTTCCCACAAGTGAACCACGCCTAGGGCCTCGCCTATTTATTCATACTCCTACGCTGGAGTGGCGTTTGTTGGAGCAGCCCACTCCGCTTCCGCTTACGCTTCCAGGGGGGGACAACACAGCTACATGACCGAGATCTTCCCCACGGTTGCGTCCACTGTGCACTACACTACAAATATCAATAGCATATCTCCCCATGGAGAGGTTTGTGCTTTGCATAGTGAGGTCTGTGCAGCACATCAGCGTTACACTTGGCATTGTGTGCTTTATTGTTGATGGGTGACTTGCCTCCTTCATATATAGTTGGTTGCCACATCTCCCAAAATTCAGCTATTGTGTGGCTGAGCGGCATGGCGTTTTGAGAAGGTCCGTTGTCCTGTTTTGCGCTGCCTCGGTGGTAGTAGGGCGGGTGGTGCGGGGGGGAGGTTCTGGTGGTGGTGGCGCTGGGTGTTGTGGTCTTGTTGCGTGTCAGACCTGCATGATCAGTAGCTCTATCACGTGTTGGTCTTTAGATGTGGCTGTGAGTTGGGTTCAATTCACGGAGTAGATAGTCGACCTCCTTACAACAGTTAAAGGTTGATGTTAATTTGTTACTGCTAACTTGGCTTATCGCCTGCTTTTTGGATCGCATTGCATATTTGGCTGGTCGTTGAAAATATGGGGAAGTGATGTTTTTGTGTTTTTTTGCACGGGAACACCTACTTTGCATTTCATTAGCGTTAGTTGTAGCTCTCGTTTGTGGCAATTTTGTTGGCGTAAGGTATCGATGGAAGAGTGGTGAGATTTGCAGTTTTCAGCAAGTTGAGAATGGGTTTATAATTAAAAAATACAGAAAACAAGATAGGTTTAATGAACAGTATAATTAGAAATTGGCATTTAAAAAAAACTTTGAAATTTACTGAAAAAACCATAGGGTTCAGGCACGTTATAGTTAGAAATTAGCATTTAAAAAACCTTAGAAACTCACAGACAAAAACATAGGTTTCAGGCACGTTATAGTTAAAAATTTGCATTTAAAAATCCTTAGAAATTCACTGAAAAAACCATAGGTTTCAGGGATGTTATAATTAGTTGGACATTTCACTCATAGAAAACCATAGAAATTCCCCTGTTATAGTTAGTTGAGCTAACTATAACTCGCGCCCCCGCAATGCACTGCTGATGACGTCACATATTACATCATTCATGACATGGTCAGTGACATCACTGATGACATCACTGATGACATCTCAAATGACATCACTGATGACATCATCCACGTCAAAATCTGATGCACCTCATCAGACCCTAATATAACACTTGATACACCCACTCTAAAATAAAGACTATAATTTTCGAAACCATGAACGCTCCAATACCAGTTAGTACATATCCACTCACTAATTCCTAGGTCTACCACACATCTATTCATTCACCTATACTGTCACTAATACATACAGTCAGCCATCAATACAGCATTATCATATCCAGTCACATATCTATACAGACACTCACACACCGCCTCTCATTCATAGAGTTATTCGCACACCTAGTCAGTAATTGAAATAATCAATCACACTTTCATTTACTCACCTGTACAGTTATAAACATACCACGTCACTTATTTAAACATATACTAACACATACTTACACTCTAATACAATAACTAATACAAGCACACACTGATCCATAAAGGCACTCTCACAATCACTCACTCTCACATATAGACATTTATACAGTCCAACACTCATATATACTCCCTTTCACATATGGAGTTACTTACACATGTACCACTGAGGCATCCATTCACTCACTAAGACACTCATACACACACTCCCCCAGCCATACAGCCGTTCACAGATACATATTTAAACACATATACCCAGTGAATTATCCACTCACACATCTATGCACAGAGTTACACCCCCCACCCACCTACACAGACACTCAGGCACCCATACAGGTACTCAGACAAGCACTCAATAGCTCATATAGATCCTCATTTAGTTGCTAACCAAACCATGGAACTGCTTACATACCAACTGACAACCTAAACTGTGTGAATGTCTGTATCAGTCGCTAACACATGAATTAAGCAAGACACAATTAATCACCCACTTATACAGTCAGTCACACACCTACTTAATCATCCATCCTGACTCTTATACATCCATTCATTCTTCAATACATCTTGGCATATATATATAAAACATATTTACATTTTATAGAAATACACATTCACTGGATGATGTCATCAGTGATGTCATTTAAGCTGTCATCAGTGATGTCACTGACCATGTCATGAATGATGTAATATGTGAAGTCATCAGCAGTGCATTGCGGGGGCGCGAGTTATAGTTAGCTCAACTAACTATAACAGGGGAATTTCTATGGTTTTCTAAGAGTGAAATGTTCAACTAACTATAACATCCCTGAAACCTATGGTTTTTTCAGTGATTTTCAAAGGTTTTTAAATGCTAATTTCTAACTATAACATGCCTGACACCTATGTTTTTTTTGACTGAATTTCTAAGGTTTTTTAAATGCTAATTTCTAACTATAACATGCCTGAAACCTATGGTTTTTTTCAGTGAATATATATATATATGTTTTGTATAGTAGTAAATTTACAAACGTGTGTATGTTTATATAAGTATACATTTATATATAGTATTAGATCCTACTTAAATGTATTCAATTTACATTATATTATTGTTATATATTAAAATATTTAAGACTTTTTAAATGTATATATATATATATATATTTAAAAAACTTGTTTATGTTTTCTAATGATAGTGTGAAACTACATATGTTTTTCAATACTTTTGTAGTTACCATTATAAATATTGGGAAACAATATTTTTGTATTTGATATTTCAACACAATATTTCTGTTTTATGATATTGTTGGGCTCGATAAAATGTCAGTGATCTGGAATTTGTGCACCAAACTCATGCTAGCCAATCTTCGCATGCAATATAGATTTGTGTTTTTTGCGCTGCCCATTGTGTGACACAGCCGTTGTTCTTCCAAGTGGAACTCCTGTAGATGGGGTCTTGTTGGAGTTCTGGAACCAGTCTTGTCCACCTCTTGCCCCAAGAAAGGTTCACACGGTTAACAGTAAAATACCAGTAGTTCAATCCATAAATAATAACAGTTCCAACAGGGTAACTGCCAGGAGCAGAGTTACAGAACAGCATTCGCTGTGATACCATTACATTCTAATATTTCAAGGCAGTATAGAATGCAACGGTATTGCTTTACCTTGAGTGTGCAAATTATATATATTCAATTATATATTTTTCAATCTTGGCAGAATTTAATATTTACTCCAGGAACATAATTTCCTCAGAAATGTAATTTTCAATTCTGGTACCAAGGCACGATGCTCAAATAGTTTTTATTTTCAATGTTATCCCTTGAGGCCAACAGGCTCTAAATTTGCAGCAGTTTGTTATAGTGTTTTTTGAGGTACACAGCTTATTTAGAGTGAGGAGGGCTTTTATTTCCTTTTCGTAATTCTCTAAACATTTGTATTGGGCTGTGAGTTGAGAGCTCTCTGCTGACTCCACATTGTCAAACTCACTTAAAGCCATTTCACAAAACGTTGCTTAAGGAAGTCAGAAATCCAATATGTTGGTACGCTCCTAAATTCGGAACAGAACTGACTTTTTGAGAATTCCCAAACATTCCTGGTTGTAATCCTGGAAATCTGTGCACACTGGATCCAAAGCAGGGCCACAGTGGCCCCAATTTCAAAAGTGCGACTTACTCCGAAATTTCAAACCTAGGTCACACCTACTAATGGAAAAGAGCATTGTAAACTGGGAATTATTGGCGACCTCCTGAAATATGTTGTTATGTGTATCGTAAAGCGCACTATCAGCCGTGTGAGTACTCTGGAGCGGAGCAGGTGTGTGTGCCTGGCCCTACCCATAGTAGGTTGAGTAATTGAAAAGGCAGCTCTTTAGCTTCTTGCAGAATTCGAGACGAGAGGAGACAGCTCTGATGTGGAGTGAGAGGCCGTTCCACACTTTAGGAGCGAAGAGGCAGAACTCCTGTCCTCCTGATCTGGTTCTGTGTAGGCGTGGCATGTTGGCAAGTAGGAGCCCTGTGGAGCGGAGGTGTCTGGGTGTTTGGTGACAGGAGATTCGACTGTTCAGGTAGGTGGAACCTGTGTTGTGGAGTGCCATTAATGCATGTGGGAGGAGTTTGAATTAAGTGTACATGAGTATCGGGTGCAAGTGTGGTTCCCTGAGGTGTGGTGTGATGTGAGTGTTGTGTTGGAGGATGAGGATGAGTGTGGATGCCGAGTTCTGGATGGTCTGCAGTCTCCTAGTGAGTTGCTTTGGTGATCCCGACATAGATGTTGTTTCCATAGTCCAACATGCTGGTGACCGGGGCATGAGTGACAGTTTTTATTGTTACTTGGGAGCCATTTGAAGCTCTTCCTCAGCATCTTCAGGGTATCTTCATAGCAGCAGACGCCTGCTAATCTACTTTGACCACTGCAGATGATTTCCACCGGCTGAACAACCTGCAGGAGTTAGTCACCTGGAAAGATGCATTTTCACATTTAACTTTGTTTATGTTTTTTCCACAGGCAAAATATTTGCTGCCTGTGGAGAATTCTTTCCCTCTGCTCCAATAAGACATTTGAGGTGTTCACCACCCATTCCCACCATGGAGATACAGCTAGGATAAACCTTTTGATCTGAGTTTTGACAGCACAGTTGTCAAACAGACCTATTGCTAATAATATAAATGAAGTGAGCTTTGGGTTCTTTCAACCATTGGCTTTCTTCAACAAGCCTCTTTAGCTATAAGCCAGACAGTTTTTACAATCACGTCCTGGCACAGTCCAGTTGAGCAGGAACCGCTCACCCAGTGCTATTGGCTGTCTGGGTGCATCCGTCTACCTCCACTCCAGTGCTGGCACTGAACTTCACAAGCAACTACTTTGCAACCATAATCCTCTCTGTTCACTCTTGCTGGCTGCTTCTCGAGTTTCTTGATGTTCGGGCAATTCTGTGGCACATTAGAACAAGACCTGTTGCATTTGGCAGTGCTTGTTGTTTTAAGAATGGGAATTGTCATGCAAAAAGTTTGTAAACAGTCACAATCATTTGCGTTTGTGGGTACGGTATGGACAGGGCACTCTTTCCTGCTCCTAACCCTACATTTATGGTGGTGGAAACTCCACTACACTGGTAAATTATCTGGCATCATCTGTGCACTTTTTAATGAATTTTAGTTCTAAAGTTCAGCTTACCACAAGGCTGGGATACTGTAGAATTATACATGCCTTCCTTTACGCTTCTACGTTCTGTAAATGTTTTGTAAATTTGACACACTCTAATGTACCCTGGAGGCACGGAAATTTGGGAGAAATGTCCTGCCTCTGCTCCAGAGCGAACCTATGGCGGCCTCCTGCATCGCTGCCTTGCTCGTGCCATATGTAATGTGGTTTGGGACATCATCAATTACGCCCTTGTGTGACCTAGTGACGTCATTAATTACATGGGGTTTGTGCAATCGCTGCATTCATTAGTAAAGGCATTTGATATGATCAGGGCTGTCATTAATATCGCGATTGGTGATACTATCACTAATGTCTTTAATTGTGTGTGTGGTGATGTATGTATATATGTATATTACCTCTGTAGTGTGAACCTAGGTCCTATAGGTGGAGAAGTGTGGCTCAATGATTAGAGCGGCAGACCCTGATGCAGAGATCTAGTCCGGGACCAGGGTTCAATTCCCCGCCTCGGCGGGTCTTGGGCTCAAAAATTCCACGGACCTGATAATTCTCGCCTTGGTGCCATTCCAATCATGGAGTCCCACTCTGCAACTCTGGGCAATAGCTTGCTTAATCTCCACAACGGCCCCCACAACGCTAAGGATGCCTGGCCTCCACCTTGGGGGTGCCTAGGAGTGGATGCCTCACAGGGAAAGCCAGGATGGGTTCCACAGCGGTATTCGTACAAGCGCCTTGAGACCCTTGCGGGTGAGTAGTGCGCTATACAAGTATCAATTTACATAGAACCATATAGAGGAACTAGGTCGCTGTCTAGGGTGCCACGTTCCTTTTCCACTAATGTGGCTATCAAGTAATTATTGTCATTGATATGCCAATGATGCTGTTATAGGTGACGAGAACAGTGGTGTCATCAATTTTGTGATTGTGATGCAATATGTGGCATCTTTGGTGATGTCATAGAACATGCCAATCGTACGTGATGTCATCAGTGTTTAATGAGAGAGCCTGAGGAAAGCTTTTTTTTTTATAGAACCCCACGACAGATTGCATTGCTAACAAGCGGAAGTCTTTACGTCGAATCAGCAGAAGGTGAATTGATTATGTGATGTCCCATAGTGACCCTTTCGTTCTAGGAATATATCACTGCACAGCCTTTCAAGTCATTGCCGTCACTCACAGGTGAGCCTATGGCCAAGACGGGGGAGGCGAAGGCAGCGGACTTTCCCAACACTTCTTAAAGCACCGGCCTTAATGGAGAAAAAACAGTCTAAAGAGGTACGGGTCACTGGATAACTGCGAAACAGGACCTCCTAATGAAGTGCAGTACAGAGACCTTTAAGGTCACAGGCCGGGCTTTAAGTGGGACGGGTCTCACCGGGTCTGAGCACCGGCAGTTTTTTAAAGGGGGCCTCGAAACGGGTCTCTTTTTGTGCCCTGGCACAGGTGGTTCGGTTTTCCCAGACTGCAGTGACAGCAGCACATCGATGTGCACTGCTCACACTGGGGCATATCAACAAGGGCTGGCGATGTAATTATCGCTGCTTTAGCGTCCGTTTTTGGGCGAAAAGCGGCGATAATTATATCGCATTATTTACAAGGACACGCTAGCGCGTGATTCCTTGATTCAGCTCCTGTTTAGTTCACGCCTCGCTTTGCATCTCTAATGAGATGCAAAGTAGGCGTTCCCTGCAAAAACTAAGGGATAATGATGTCTAACTGCCCTACTCCGTATTTACAATATGGCCCAGGACACCCATAGCGATGTAAAATACAGCGCTAACCGCTGTTATCGCTGGTATTTTAAGTCTGCTATTTTTCATGACTACCCTATCTATGGCATGGGAGGTGGATTCAGTGGCTGAATCCACATCTCCCTATCATCAAGGTTTCTTCTATCGCTGTGGGAATATCGCTGGTTTAACAGCGATATTCCCACATAACGCCACTTTTGATGTAAAATGTATCGCCCTGGAGTAACGCGTTGTTAATAACGCGTTATCCGGGCGATAAATGACAGCGATAGGCGGCGATAAATATAAAAGCGCTAAAGCGCTTTGCGATATTTATCGCCGTCTGTTGCTGATATGCCCCACTGCGTCTTCTCACTAGTGGAGAAGTTACGGCATGACGTCATGCCCGGTGAGCGTTGTAGAGGAAGGAAATCCTTTAAAGAGAGTCATTTTCTCTCTGGATTTCCCTTCTCTTTTTGAAACTCGGGAGCAGCAACATTGTCGTGGTGTCACCAGGGCTTTAAGTGGAAGCTTTTTGAATATTATATACTAGCCATCATTGCTGCTTATTTATCTTATGCAACTAACAACCATTGACAAAGCCAATAGTCCTAACTTGTTGTAGGTATGATGTTACTTGTTGTATCATATATCTGGAAGCAATGACAGAAACGGCAAAATACAAGTCGGGTGGCGCACTATTCTAAGCACAGATTCTTACCCTGTATGTTTTTAAGCCATGCCCTTAATTATATAGGCCACGCCCCTTAGAGAGACCCCTTATTAGGTCTTGCCTGAGCCAGCGCGCATGCGCTGTTCTGCGAGGCTTCTAGTAAGGACTTTCAACTCGGACCACACGCTCCTGCTCACACACTATTGGCCTTTGCGTGCGTCTTTCTATGAAAGACAGCACGCAATTGGCCAAAGGCGTGGGCATGTCCCGCCTTCTCTCTCCCCTGGCCTAGGGAGTTCGGGAGCGAGCAGCAGCCCCTGCACTACATTGGACATTGCTCAGCTCAGTCCTTCGTTAGTTTCTGTTCCCAAGTCGTGACTGCCTCCATGTCCAGCTTTAGAAATGGTTCCAATACAGCGAGCATGATAGGAAAGCACGGTCAAGACAAGAATAACACACATATTGGAATTGTAGAAACCACACAAGAGGCATTTCTACGACCACGAAATAAGCAGAAAACGTCTGCATTAAAACGCTTTTTGGGGACTACATATGCGACTTTTCGGGAGACATACATAAAGTGTGCATTTCAAGGATAAAACTGTTTTTTTTTTAATTTATTATTAATACGCAGTTTGACAGAAACTAAAGGACCTTGTTTGAGCCATGCAGACTGCTACTGTTAGTTTTGCTTTTACGCTCTTCAAGACCAGCAGGCCCTCGTTTTGTAAAAGCTCTAGGTCAAAATAAGGCCATGCTGTGTGATGCAGAAGCAGCATGTGCAAGCCCCGTGCCCTGCACCTAGCCGTGTCCATTTATTTTCTCATTCGCCGTCCAATCCCCTTGACAGTCCGGATCAATAAAGGGTCAATAACGCAGCACATCCCTCTTCATCCAATCTCATTCCCACTTGTTCTGACACGCCCTCCACCCCTTGCCTGTCTCACACCCAGGACCTTTTTTTGTCAATAAATGATCACTGCTCAATTAAGTCGCACAACACTACATCCCCCCAGCTCCGTGGACACCTTTGCTCCGTTGAAATAGGCATCAACGTCCGAACACAGCATAAAATACGCAGAGAGCAACCTCGGGAAAGCAAATGTTTGTAAATTTGTCAAGAATTGTCAAATCCTTCGTTATTTTATTAAACATCAGAGAAATGTACATGCATATTTGCACAGAAGTGCTTTGCCTGGATGTCAAAAAGGGGTAGCCTTGGGTAGCAGCTAATACCCCTTGTTTGCCCTCTGGTACCCCTGAAACTGGGATTGCTTCTGGTAGAAGAACCTAACCTAAAAGAGAGAAAGGTGTCAGAAATCTATTGGATTCTGAAGTCCACCAAAAAGAGAGAAAGAAAAAGATTTTTTTCTTTCTTGAGTCCCCTCACTCACCAGGGTTTCCCCACGGTGACATGCTTCATCATTGGGGTCCCCTCAGTCCTCTACGGGCTGAGGTGTGCTGCGACTTGCGGATTACGTAGGAGCACTAAAAAGTACAGATTATGTGTAGTGCAAGTGAGAGTGTAGTGGAGTTGGATAAAGTGAATTAAAATAATCAGCTAGTGGGCCAAATACATTTTATTCTTCAGAATCCAATAGATTTCTGACACCTTTCTCTCTTTTAGGTTAGGTTATTTTACCTGATTAATTCAGGTTGTTTATGATATATGTACTGCTGGAGGGTGAACCTAACCTCAAACCTCTAAATTCCCCCCATTTTTTGATAACCATTGCTTCTGGTAGCTCAGGGTTCATGAAAGCAGCAGCTGGAAACAAGCATTGGCATAGCCAATAGGTCTCGCTTTTGGGACCTTATAAGTATTTAGTTATGCTGCAAAATATCCTTGTTGCAACAACAGCAACTGTTGCGTAGCTAAACACTTATAAGGTCCCAAAGGCGAGACCTATTGGCTATGCCAATGCTTGGTTTTTTCATCTCACTTAAAGCCCTGGTCATAGGCTGGCAGAGTCCGGCCGCAGACTAGTTGTGGGCGCCAAGACAGACCATTGGCGCTCCAGTCAAATAAAAAAAGCAGTTCAGGAATCCCCAGGAGAAAGCCAAGCCAATGTGTCTCTTTTTAAGTTGTTTCCGCGGCACAATTTGAATTTTTCCCACGCTTGTTTTTTTCCAGTGTCACTCAACCCCTGTGTCCTCAGAGTGAGGCGGCCCGGATGCTTCAGCCGCCATCTTGCTTGAGAGGCTGCAGTCTCTTCATCTTGGCTTTCCTGCCTGTCTGGTAATACTCTGTTTCGTGTAATTGAATTATTGGGGTGGCCTCGCGAGGTCGGCGCAGAGAAGCAGAAGCTCTTTGTGCAATATTTTGGAAAAAAAGTATTTAGGGTCTCACCGTCTGAGCATCTCGTAGAGGGCTTCAAAGGGGCGATATACTGTCTGAGTGAAGGTCTCACATAGGGCTTCAGAGAGGCGATTCCATCTAAGTGAGGGTCTCATGGACAGCTTCAAAGGGGCAATACTGTCTGAGTGAGGGTCTCACGTAGGGCTTCAGAGAGGCGATTCCATCTAAGTGAGGGTCTCATGGACAGCTTCAAAGGGGCAATACTGTCTGAGTGAGGGTCTCACGTAGGGCTTCAGAGAGGCGATTCCATCTAAGTGAGGGTCTCATGGACAGCTTCAAAGGGGCAATACTGTCTGAGTGAGGGTCTAACGTAGGGCTTCAGAGAGGCGATTCCATCTAAGTGAGGGTCTCATGGACAGCTTCAAAGGGGCAATACTGTCTGAGTGAGGGTCTCACATAGGGATTCAGAGAGTTTCAAAAAGAGAAGGAAAATCCAGAGAGAAAATGTCTCTCTTTAAAGGATTCCCCTTCCCCTACAACGCTCACCTTGCATGAGGTCATACTGTAATCTCCACTACGGAGTACCCTGGACCGTCTGTGCCAGGGTACAAAACAGAGCCCGTTAGAGACACGTTTCGAGGCCCCATTTAAAAACACTGCCGGTGCTCAGCAATGAGAGACCCGGTCCACTTAAAGCCTGGTCTGGCGGAGGACTTCAAAGGGGTGACACCGTCTGAGGGTCTAGCAGAGGGCTGTGCCCTCATGGGGTGAATGAAGGGGGACTCCGTGAAGGAGGTACCTCGTCTCCATGGAATTGCGCGATGGTTGGGCCAGGGGTGCACATCTTAAAAGGGGCTGCCTACAGAGTTTTTGTTTAGACGTTGCCGCAGGAAATGATGAAAACCGCGTTTCTCCGCCGCGTTGGCCAGTGGTGGTAACTGTGCCCGGCGCTCCCAAGATGCAGGGAGAGGTCACTCGAAATTTAACCCACTTCACGTACAGGAGAGGCAGGCGTGCGCCCCTCTGAATTGCCACAAAAGTGACAGGCTAAGCCTCGTGCAGACGCTGCAAGGCCTGCTTGTAAAGCCAGGACAAGGACGTCCGCTTTCACTTAACATTCCGATGCATTCTGGGAGCCAAGCCTTAATTCAGTCCAATTAAAGAGCCGGATTAACACGGTTTAGAAAGGGGGAGTTCAGGCTTGACTCTGACCCCATGTCTGCCTTTAGGAAAGGTCCGTCCCCATAGGAGCTAGCAGGTGTAAATAGTTTCTAATGGATTCTTTAGTAGCAAATTCGTGTGTGGACATCGAGTGAACTGTGGAGATAACACAATTGAACCCCATTTTATTTTGAATAAACTGTTTTATTTTTTCAAGGACCCTTTAGAGTGAGTTCCATTTCTTTTCCTGTATTTAGTAGAGACAGCAACTCTATATGGCAAAGGTTTGATTTTTTTTTTAAACTTTCCAAAATGTTTCCCTCAGATTAAATTTTTTGCACAACAAAAAAAATATTTCACTAATAGTGCGGTCTCTTCTAAACATGCTTTGGGAGGATGCTTTCCCCTCAGTTTATTTACACTTCGCAATCTTGGTGAACTTTGCAAAGCTTGGACATTTTAAAAACAGCTTCACAAAGTTTGTGGATCAAAATCTTCACAAATTCACACACAGCTAATATACAGTAAACTATCCATTAACCCAGCCACTGGCGCTCATTTTATCTACATTAGAAGAATTAAAGTGTGGGTCATCCTGCCCATATTTTAACCTGCAACCTGCAGTCCACGCTCAGGTCTCCGGAACAGGCACTCAATCAATCCACTGAGCTATTTTATCAGTAACTGAGTGCCTTTTGACCACTGAACATTTTGGTCTGAACTCCTACTTTAACCAGTCCTACAGCAGAACCTCCTTACAAGCTACAGAAGAGTGGGTCAGACGGTACTTGCTAAACATTCTCACTTCCATATGCAAGGAGGAATTTTTACAAGAAATAAAAACAGTTCATTTGCCTTTTCAGGTTAGGTAGGCCTCCCAGGCAGTGTGCGAGTGTCAGTAGTGACTTTACAACCAGAGCTAAGATTACTACAGTATATTTTCAACGATTGCTTCCCTTACTGCAGTCACATCATGCTCATAGAGGCCATTACACGGAGATGCACATAATTCAGTGACGTCACAGTGAAAGCTGAGCGTTCTATAGTGACATTATACCGCTAAATGCACTTGATGCAGGGCCACGTCACAGATTGCTGTCATTACTGCAGCGCTAAGACACCGAGGGGCAGATTTACGTTCCCTGGCGCATCCCTGCAAATCAGCAAGGATGCGCCAGGGAAGATGCGTCACGCAAGTTTGCCCTGGCGCCACCGCTGATGCGCCGCATTTACAATGCGGTGCATCGTGGTGCATCTGCCGATGTAATGTTGGCGTAGTGCTGAAGTTGTGTCGCAAGCGCGGCGCAACTCCAGCACTGTTCCAACCTGCCCTATCCCTAACATGGTGCGTCAGACCTTACGCCTGCTTGAAGCAGGCGCAAGGATTTGACGCACCAGCGTCGGAAAAGTGACTGCGCGAAATCTTGTAGATTTCACTGCGTCACTTTTCCAAGGCGTTCCTGCGCCGGAACGCCCCCCCCCTGCGCTGGAACGCCCACATGAAACCTGACGAAGGTTACATGTGGCGCAGGGCTTTACAACGTGACGCATCTCCCTAGATGCGTCACGTTGTAAATGGGGCGCAACGTGGCGCATGGTTTACGCCGCCGCTGCGTCACAAAAGTGATGCAACGGCGGCACAAAAGTGGCGCAAGGGCATTGTAAATCTGCCCCGGAGAACTTATTGGCGAGCCATTACACTGACATGTACTTCTATAAGTGACCACACACTAATAAGGGAGTTACTCTAGAGCAGAGAAAAGGGACGCGGTATATGTATAGCTAACAACAAAAAGCTCCCTTTCCAACATGAGAACTAAATAAGGTAACTTGTTTTACAAGACGGAAGTAAAAAGTAGGGGTGGGCGGAATTTGCGAAATCCACTTTCGCAAAGTATCGCGAAAATGTTTAAAATTATCGCAAACAAGCGGAAATATCGCGAAGATGCGGAATTTTTTTTCCCGCATGTTCGCGAGATTTTCTGCATGGTTGCGGGTCGCCAACTTACCGATGTGGTTGCTCGCGGGCGCGGCCATATTGTTTTGAGTTGTCTCGCGGTGCATGATCGTGAGAAGAAAGGCGTGATCGCGCGATGCATGACGTCACTGCGGGCGCGAACTGTCGCAAGACAGCGCAAATGGCTAAAAACAATCCAACATCTCATGGAGAAAGCGACCGGATCAAGAAAACTTGTGGCGAACGCAGGGATTCAGATAAGGCGATCGCGCGCGCGCGAGAATGCATTATTTTACAGCGCGAGCAAGAAACAAATTATCGCCAAGCTGCGGAAAGCGGAAATTTTGACATTGTCGCGCTCTCCGCGGAACGCAAAATGTCAAATTATTGCAATTTCCGCGAACGGAACGAAATTTTCGCCCAGGCCTAGTAAAAAGGCCATACTAATTGTTATTAAAACACAGTTCAACTGTGGGATCTCAAAAAGAAAACAGCAATTATCATAAAAATACAAAGTCTGTGAGAACAAATAACATTCAGCTGCATTGATTCACAATTTTTTTAAGGACAATATATGTAATGACAACAGAAAAATCCATATAAATATTTTATTTTGCATCGGCAATAAAGCTTGTATATTATTCAGAACCCTGGATACATAAACAAGATTTTCTCAAGTGCTTATGTAAATGATTAAAACTACTACAGAACCCTGGATACATAGAAAAAAAAAATCTAAAGTGCTGATGCAAATGAGTTTAACTCCTACAAAGGGACTTACACGTAATCATAGAATTCAATATAATTAAAAATAAACGTATATATATATATATTACATATTTAATATCACATGTATACACTGAAACTGATTAAATAGACAACAAAAAGATTGTCTGTATACAAAACTGTGGAAGAACTGTCGAAGTGACGTCACACTGGCTGTAATGCCACTCTACCGCAAGATGTAGATAGCTATCCATGGTGCAATTCCACTATAATAATTGTGGCTCTTACTGAAATTACGCCTGATTAAACCCTTTTTGGCTTTGATTACGTGAAGATTTCTGAGCATGGTGCGGATTCTGAGCAGAGAGCGGATTCTGAGCAGAGAGCGGATTCTGAGCAGAGAGCGGTTATACGGATCCAAAAAGCACTGAAAGCAGAAAAGAGGGAGTCGAACTGGTCTGTGCATCCAGAGGCGACAGCCTCAAACTGCTCTGTGCATCCAGAGGCGACAGCCCCAAACTGGTCTGTGCATCCAGAGGCGACAGCCCCAAACTGGTCTGTGCATCCAGAGGCGACAGCCTCAAACTGATCTGTGCATCCAGAGGCGACAGCCCCAAACTGATCTGTGCATCCAGAGGCGACAGCCCCAAACTGGTCTGTGCATCCAGAGGCGACAGCCCCAAACTGGTCTGTGCATCCAGAGGCGACAGCCTCAAACTGGTCTGTGCATCCAGAGGCGACAGCCCCAAACTGGTCTGTGCATCCAGAGGCGACAGCCCCAAACTGGTCTGTGCATCCAGAGGCGACAGCCCCAAACTGATCTGTGCATCCAGAGGCGACAGCCCCAAACTGCTCTGTGCTTCCAGAGGCGACAGCCCCAAACTGCTCTGTGCATCCAGAGGCGACAGCCCCAAACTGCTCTGTGCATCCAGAGGCGACAGCCCCAAACTGCTCTGTGCATCCAGAGGCGACAGCCCCAAACTGCTCTGTGCATCCAGAGGCGACAGCCCCAATACTGCTCTGTGCATCCAGAGGCGACAGCCTCAAACTGCTCTGTGCATCCAGAGGCGACAGCCTCAAACTGCTCTGTGCATCCAGAGGCGACAGCCCCAAACTGCTCTGTGCATCCAGAGGCGACAGCCTCAAACTGCTCTGTGCATCCAGAGGCGACAGCCTCAAACTGCTCTGTGCATCCAGAGGCGACAGCCCCAAACTGCTCTGTGCATCCAGAGGCGACAGCCTCAAACTGCTTTGTGCATCCAGAGGCGACAGCCCCAAACTGCTCTGTGCATCCCGAGGCGACAGCCTCAAACTGCTCTGTGCATCTCGAGGCGACAGCCCCAAACTGCTCTGTGCATCCAGAGGCGACAGCCCCAAACTGCTCTGTGCATCCCGAGGCGACAGCCCCAAACTGCTCTGTGCATCCAGAGGCGACAGCCCCAAACTGCTCTGTGCATCCCGAGGCGACAGCCTCAAACTGCTCTGTGCATCCAGAGGCGACAGCCCCAAAGCACTCAGATGCCCAGAGGGGTGCGAGAGTAAAGAGGGGTACAAGGTGAAAAGCAAGGCTACAGCGTCTTGTGTTCATACTTTTGCCACTTCTTGTTGTTATTCCACATTTGTAAAGCGCCTCGTTCTCCATTGGTAAGGCTTTGCAGGAGCTGTTTCCTTGCCCGTTGCCACAGGGTTTCGTTTGGCTCTTTAGTTTGATTCCTGAGCATCATTCCACGCGGAATTGGAAGCCCGTCTGAGGAAGACGCAGAAATAGTTACAGCTGCTGCTGTACAAAGCAGCAACAGAGCGTATAAAGTATTTGTTGATTATTTATGATGTATAATTATATGTTTTTGTTGGTCCTTTCCGATTTCGATTTCCGATGGCGTTTCACTGAAAGCTGTCCTTCCTGCAGTGACGGTACACTGATAGCTGTCCTTCCTGCAGTGACACGATAGCTGTCCTTCCTGCAGTGACAGTACACTGATAGCTGTCCTTCCTGCAGTGACACGATAGCTGTCCTTCCTGCAGTGACAGTACACCGATAGCTGTCCTTCCTGCAGTGACAGTACTCTGATAGCTGTCCTTCCTGCAGTGACATGATAGCTGTCCTTCCTGCAGCGACAGTACTCTGATAGCTGTCCTTCCTTCCTGCAGCGACGGTACACTGATAGCTGTCCTTCCTGCAGCGATGGCACACTGATACCTGTCCTTCCTGCAGCGACGGTACACTGATAGCTGTCCTTCCTGCAGTGACAGTACTCTGATAGCTGTCCTTCCTTCCTGCAGCGACGGTACACTGATAGCTGTCCTTCCTGCAGTGACGGTACACTGATAGCTGTGCTTCCTGCAGCGACGGTACTCTGATAGCTGTCCTTCCTGCAGTGACGGTACTCTGATAGCTGTCCTTCCTGCAGCGACGGTACACTGATAGCTGTGCTTCCTGCAGTGACACAATAGCTGTCCTTCCTTCCTGCAGTGACAGTACTCTGATAGCTGTCCTTCCTGCAGCGACAGTACTCTGATAGCTGTCCTTACTGCAGTGACATTACACTGATAGCTGTCCTTCCTGCAGTGACAGTACTCTGATAGCTGTCCTTCCTGCAATGACACGATAGCTGTCCTGCCTGCAGTGACAGTACACTGATAGCTGTCCTTCCTGCAGCGACAGTACTCTGATAGCTGTCCTGCCTGCAGTGACAGTACACTGATAGCTGTCCTTCCTGCAGCGACAGTACTCTGATAGCTGTCCTTCCTGCAGTGACATGATAGCTGTCCTTCCTGCAGTGACAGTACACTGATAGCTGTCCTTCCTGCAGTGACAGTACACTGATAGCTGTCCTTCCTGCAGCGACAGTACACTGATAGCTGTCCTTCCTGCAGTGAAACGATAGTTGTCCTTCCTGCAGTGACAGTACTCTGATAGCTGTCCTTCGTGCAGCGACGGTACTCTGATAGCTGTCCTTCCTGCAGTGACGGTACACTGATAGCTGTCCTTCCTGCAGTGACAGTACACTGATAGCTGTCCTTCCTGCAGCGACAGTACACCGATAGCTGTCCTTCCTGCAGTGAAACGATAGCTGTCCTTCCTGCAGTGACAGTACACTGATAGCTGTCCTTCCTGCAGTGACAGTACTCTAATAGCTGTCCTTCCTGAAGTGACACGGTAGCTGTCCTTCCTGCAGTGACAGTACTCTGAAAGCTGTCCTTCCTGCAGCGACAGTACTCTGATAGCTGTCCTTCCTGCAGTGACATTACACTGATAGCTGTCCTTCCTGCAGTGACAGTACTCTGATAGCTGTCCTTCCTGCAGTGACACGATAGCTGTCCTTCCTGCAGTGACAGTACACTGATAGCTGTCCTTCCTGCAGCAACAGTACTCTGTCCTTCCTGCAGCGACAGTACTCTGATAGCTGTCCTTCCTGCAGTGACATGATAGCTGTCCTTCCTGCAGTGACAGTACACTGATAACTGTCCTTCCTGCAGTGACAGTACACTGATAGCTGTCCTTCCTGCAGTGACAGTACTCTGATAGCTGTCCTTCCTGCAGTGACATGATAGCTGTCCTTCCTGCAGTGACAGTACACTAATAGCTGTCCTTCCTGCAGTGACAATATACTGATAGCTGTCCTTCCTGCAGTGACAGTACACTGATAGCTGTCCTTCCTGCAGTGAAACGATAGCTGTCCTTCCTGCAGTGACAGTACACTGTTAGCTGTCCTTCCTGCAGCGACAGTACACTGATAGCTGTCCTTCCTGCAGTGAAACGATAGCTGTCCTTCCTGCAGTGACAGTACACTGATAGCTGTCCTTCCTGCAGCGACGGTACTCTGATAGCTGTCCTTCCTGCAGTGACAGTACTCTGATAGCTGTCCTTCCTGCAGTGACGGTACACTGATAGCTGTCCTTCCTGCAGTGACAGTACACTGATAGCTGTCCTTCCTGCAGTGACAGTACACCGATAGCTGTCCTTCCTGCAGTGAAACAATAGCTGTCCTTCCTGCAGTGACAGTACACTGATAGCTGTCCTTCCTGCAGCGATAGTACACTGATAGCTGTCCTTCCTGCAGTGACACAATAGCTGTCCTTCCTGCAGTGACAGTACACTGATAGCTGTCCTTCCTGCAGTGACAGTACTCTGATAGCTGTCCTTCCTGAAGTGACACAATAGCTGTCCTTCCTGCAGTGACAGTATTATGATAGCTGTCCTTCCTGCAGTGACACAATAGCTGTCCTTCCTGCAGTGACAGTACACTGATAGCTGTCCTTCCTGCAGCGACAGTACTCTGATAGCTGTCCTTCCTGAAGTGACACGATAGCTGTCCTTCCTGCAGTAACAGTACTCTGATAGCTGTCCTTCCTGCAGTGACACGATAGCTGTCTTTCCTGCAGTGACAGTACACTGATAGCTGTCCTTTCTGCAGCGACAGTACACTGATAGCTGTCCTTCCTGCAGCGACAGTACACTGATAGCTGTCCTTCCTGCAGCGACAGTACTCTGATAGCTGTCCTTCCTGCAGTGACACAATAGCTGTCCTTCCTGCAGTGACAGTACACTGATAGCTGTCCTTCCTGCAGTGACAGTACTCTGATAGCTGTCCATCCTGCAGCGACGGTACTCTGATAGCTGTCCTTCCTGCAGTGACGGTACACTGATAGCTGTACTTCCTGCAGTGACAGTACACTGATAGCTGTCCTTCCTGCAGCAACGGAACACTGATAGCTGTCCTTCCTGCAGTGACAGTACTCTGATAGCTGTCCTTCCTGCAGTGACGGTACACTGATAGCTGTCCTTCCTGCAGCGACAGTACACTGATAGCTGTCCTTCCTGCAGCGATGGTACACTGATAGCTGTCCTTCCTGCAGAGACATTACTCTGATAGCTGTCCTTCCTGCAGTGACACGATAGCTGTCCTTCTTGCAGTGACGGTACACTGATAGCTGTCCTTCCTGCAGTGACAGTACTCTGATAGCTGTCCTTCCTGCAATGACAGTACACTGATAGCTGTCCTTCCTGCAGTGACGGTACTCTGATAGGTGTCCTTTCTGCAGCGACGGTACCCTGATAGCTGTACTTCCTGCAGTGACAGTACTCTGATAGCTGTCCTTCCTGCAGCGACGGTACACTCATAGCTGTACTTCCTGCAGTGAAAGTCCACTGATAGCTGTTCTTCCTGCAGTGACGGTACACTGATACCTGTCCTTCCTGCAGTGACAGTACTCTGAAAGCTGTCCTTTCTGCAGTGACGGTACACTGATAGCTGTCCTTCCTGCAGCGACGGTACTCTGATAGCTGTCCTTCCTGCAGTGACAGTACACTGATAGCTGTCCTTCCTTCAGTGACAGTACTCTAATAGCTGTCCTTGCGGTGACGGTACACTCATAGCTGTCCTTCCTGCAGTAACAGGACTCTGATAGCTGTCCTTCCTGCAGAGACAGGACTCTGATAGCTCTCCTTCCTCCAGTGGCAGTACTCTGATAGCTGTCCTTCCTGCAGTGACAGTACACTGATGGCTGTCCATTCTTCTGTGACAGTACACTGATAGCTGTCCTTCCTTCATTCACAGTACTCTGATAGCTGTCCTTCCTGCAGTCACAGTACACTGATAGCTGTCCTTCTTGCAGTGACAGTACACTGATAACTGTCTTTCCTGCAGTGACAGTACTCTGATAGCTGTCCTTCCTGCAGCGACGGTACTCTGATAGCTGTCCTTCCTGCAGCGACGGTACACTGATAGCTGTCCTTCCTGCAGTGACAGTACTCTGATAGCTGTCCTTCCTGCAGCGAAGGTACACTAATAGCTGTCCTTCCTGCAGTGACAGTACTCTGATAGCTGTCCTTCCTGGAGTGACAGTACACTGATAGCTGTCCTTCCTGCAGTGACAGTACTCTGATAGCTGTCCTTCCTGCAGCGACAGTACACTGATAGCTGTCCTTCCTGCAGTGACTATACACTGATAGCTGTCCTTCCTGCAGCGATGGTACACTGATAGCTGCCCTTCCTGCAGTAACAGTACTCTGATAGCTGTCCTTCCTGCAGTGGCAGTACTCTGATAGCTGTCCTTCCTGCAGTGACGGTACTCTGATAGCTGCCCTTCCTGCAGCGACAGTACACTGATAGCTGTTCATCCTGCAGTGACAGTACACTGATAGCTGTCCTTCCTGCAGCGACGGTACACTGATAGCTGTCCTTCCTGCAGTGACAGTACTCTGATAGCTGTCCTTCCTGCAGTGATGGTACACTGATAGCTGTCCTTCCTGCAGCGACGGTACACTGATAGCTGTCCTGCCTGCAGTGACAGTACACTGATAGCTGTCCTTCCTGCAGCGACAGTACTCTGATAGCTGTCCTTCCTGCAGTGACATGATAGCTGTCCTTCCTGCAGTGACAGTACACTGATAACTGTCTTTCCTGCAGTGACAGTACTCTGATAGCTGTCCTTCCTGCAGCGACGGTACTCTGATAGCTGTCCTTCCTGCAGCGACGGTACACTGATAGCTGTCCTTCCTGCAGTGACAGTACTCTGATAGCTGTCCTTCCTGCAGCGAAGGTACACTAATAGCTGTCCTTCCTGGAGTGACAGTACACTGATAGCTGTCCTTCCTGCAGCGACAGTACTCTGATAGCTGTCCTGCCTGCAGTGACAGTACACTGATAGCTGTCCTTCCTGCAGCGACAGTACTCTGATAGCTGTCCTTCCTGCAGTGACATGATAGCTGTCCTTCCTGCAGTGACAGTACACTGATAACTGTCTTTCCTGCAGTGACAGTACTCTGATAGCTGTCCTTCCTGCAGCGACGGTACTCTGATAGCTGTCCTTCCTGCAGCGACGGTACACTGATAGCTGTCCTTCCTGCAGTGACAGTACTCTGATAGCTGTCCTTCCTGCAGCGAAGGTACACTAATAGCTGTCCTTCCTGCAGTGACAGTACTCTGATAGCTGTCCTTCCTGGAGTGACAGTACACTGATAGCTGTCCTTCCTGCAGTGACAGTACTCTGATAGCTGTCCTTCCTGCAGCGACAGTACACTGATAGCTGTCCTTCCTGCAGTGACTATACACTGATAGCTGTCCTTCCTGCAGCGATGGTACACTGATAGCTGCCCTTCCTGCAGTGACAGTACTCTGATAGCTGTCCTTCCTGCAGTGGCAGTACTCTGATAGCTGTCCTTCCTGCAGCGACGGTACTCTGATAGCTGCCCTTCCTGCAGCGACAGTACACTGATAGCTGTTCATCCTGCAGTGACAGTACACTGATAGCTGTCCTTCCTGCAGCGACGGTACACTGATAGCTGTCCTTCCTGCAGTGACAGTACTCTGATAGCTGTCCTTCCTGCAGTGATGGTACACTGATAGCTGTCCTTCCTGCAGCGACGGTACACTGATAGCTGTCCTTCCTGCAGTGACAGTACTCTGATAGCTGTCCTTCCTGCAGTGACAGTACACTGATAGCTGTCCTTCCTGCAGTGACAGTACTCTGATAGCTGTCCTTGCAGTGACGGTACACTGATAGCTGTCCTTCCTGCAGTGGCAGTACTCTGATAGCTGCCCTTTACACAGTGACAGCACACTGAGAGCTTCCCTTCCTGCAGTATCAGAAAACTTCCAGCTGCCCTTCCTGCAGTGACAGCACACTCATAGTTACACTTACTGTAGTGGCATCAATCAGAGATACAAATACAGCAGTGACATTAGGCTGATAACTGCCCTTACTTCAGTGACATTACATTGAGAGATATGCTTGCTTTAGTGCCATTACACCAATGGCTATTCTTACTGCAGTGGCAGCACACCTCCAGCTGTCCTTCCTGCAGTGACAGCATATCGCTAGCAGCCCTTCCTGCAGTGACAGCACACCGCAAGCTACCATTACTGCTGTGACAGTACACCGAGAGCTGCCATTACTGCTGTGACGGCACACCGCCAGCTGCCCTTCCTGCCGTGACAGCACACCGAGAGCTGCCCACACTGTAGTGACAGCACACGGAGTGCTGCCCTTCATGCAGTGACAGAACACTAAGAGATCCCCTTCCCGAAGTGACAGTACACTGAGAGCTGCCCTTTCTGCAGTGACAGCACACTGAGAGCTGGCCTTCCTGCAGTGACAGCACACCGAAAGCTGCTCTTACTGCAGTGAAAGCACACCGACAGCTGCCCTTCCTGCAGTGACCGCACACCGAGAGCTGCTCTTACTGCAGTGACAGCACACTGAGAGCTGCCCTTCCTGCAGTGACGGCACACCGCCAGCTGCCCCTCCTGCAGTGACAGCACACTGAGAGCTGGCCTTCCTGCAGTGACAGCACACTGAGAGGTGGCCTTCCTGCAGTGACAGCACACCGAGAGCTGCTCTTCCTGCAGTGACAGTACACTGAGAGCTGCCCTTCCTGCAGTGACAGCACACCGCCAGCGGCCCTTCCTGCAGTGACAGCACACAGAGAGCTGCCCTTTTCATGCATTGACAGCACACCGCCAGTGGCCATTCCTGGAGTGACAGCACACCAAGAGCTGCCCTTCCTGCAGTGACAGCACACTGAGAGCTGCCCTTTTCATGCAGTGACAGCACACCAAAAGCTACCCTTCCTGCAGTGACAGAACACTGAGAGCTGCCCTTCCTACAGTGACAGCACACCAAGAGCTGCCCTTCCTGCAGTGACAGCACACCGCCAGCTGCCCTTTACACAGTGACAGCACACTGAGAGCTGCCCTACCTGCAGTGTCAGCAAACTTCCAGCTGCCCTTCCTGCAGTGACAGCACACTGATAGGTACACTTACTGTAGTGGCATCAATGAGAGATACAAATACAGCAGTGACATTAAGCTGATAACTGCCCTTACTTCAGTGACATTACATTGAGAGATATGCTTGCTTTAGTGCCATTACACCAATGGCTATTCTTACTGCAGTGACAGCACACTGACAGCTGCCCTTACTGCAGTGACAGCACACTGAGAACTGCCCATACTTTAGTGTCATCATACTGCTACATGCACTTACAGCAGTGAAAGCATACTGCGAGCTGCCCTTAGTGCAGTGGCATCATGCCTCTACATGCACATGCTGCAGAGACAGCACAGTGAGATCTGCCCTAAGTGCAGTGGCATCATGCCTCTATAGGCACGTGGTGCAGTGACAGCACACTGCGAAGTGCCCTTAGTGCAGTGACATCATGCCTCTACATGCAGATGCCGCAGTGACAACACACTGAAAGCTGCCCTTAGTGCAGTGGTATCATGCCTCTACATGCACATGCTGCAGTGACAGCAAACTGCGAGCTGCCCTTAGTGCAGTGACATAATCCCTCTCCATGCAGTTGCTGCAGTGACTGCACACTGAAAGCTACCCTAACCTCAGTTACAGCATGCCTCTACATGCATGTGCTGCAGTGACAGCACAGTGAGATCTGCCCTTACTGCAACGTCATCATGCCTCTACATGCAGTTGCTGCAGTGACAGCACACTGAGAGCTACCCTTAGTGCAGTGACATAATACCTCTACACGTAGGTACTGCAGTGACAGCACACTGATAGCTGCCCTTACTGCAGTATAATCACACTGAGAGCTGCCGTCACTGCAGTGACAACACTGAGAGCTGCCCTTACAGCAGTGACAGCAAACCTCCAGCTGCCCTTCCTGCTGTGACAGCACACCGCCAGGTGCCCTTCCTGCAGTGACAGCACACCTCTAGCTGCCATTACTACTGCGACAGTACACCGAGAGCTGATACTGCAGTGACAACACTGAGAGCTGCCCTTACAGCAGTGACAGCAAACCTCCAGCTGTCCTACCTGCAGTGACAGCACACCGCTAGCTGCCCTTCCTGCAGTGACAGCAACCCGCAAGCTGCCATTACTGCTGTGACAGTACACCGAGAGCTGATACTGCAGTGACAAAACTGAGAGCTGCCCTTACAGCAGTGACAGCAAACCTCCAGCTGCTGTCCTTCCTGCAGTGACAGCACACCCCCAGCTGCCCTTCCTGCAGTGACAGCACACCGAGAGCTGCCCTTCCTGCAGTGACAGCACACCGACAGCTGCCATTACTGCTGTGACAGTACACCGAGAGCTGCTCTTACTGCAGTGACAGCACACTGAGAGCTGCCCTTCCTGCAGTGACGGCACACTGCCAACTGCCCTTCCTGCCGTGACAGCACACTGAGAGCTGCCCTTCCTGCAGTGACGCACACCAACAGCTGCCCTTCCTCCAGTGACGCACATCGAGAGCTGCTCTTCCTGCAGTGACAGCACACTGAGAGCTGCCCATACAGCAGTGACAGCACACCGAGAGCTGCCCTTCCTGCAGTGACAGCACACCTCCAGCGGCCATTCCTGCAATGACAGCACACCGAGAGCTGCCCTTCCAGCAGTGACAGCAAACTGAGAGCTGCCCTTCCTGCATTGACAGCACACCGAGAGCTACCCTTTCTGTAGTGACAGCACACCGAGAGCTGCCCTTTCTGCAGTGACAGCACACTGAGAGCTGGCCTTCCTGCAGTGACAGCACACCAAAAGCTGCTCTTACTGCAGTGACAGCACACCGACAGCTGTCCTTCCTGCAGCGACAGTACACTGATAGCTGTCCTTCCTGCAGTGAAACGATAGCTGTCCTTCCTGCAGTGACAGTACACTGATAGCTGTCCTTCCTGCAGCGACGGTACTCTGATAGCTGTCCTTCCTGCAGTGACAGTACTCTGATAGCTGTCCTTCCTGCAGTGACGGTACACTGATAGCTGTCCTTCCTGCAGTGACAGTACACTGATAGCTGTCCTTCCTGCAGTGACAGTACACCGATAGCTGTCCTTCCTGCAGTGAAACAATAGCTGTCCTTCCTGCAGTGACAGTACACTGATAGCTGTCCTTCCTGCAGCGATAGTACACTGATAGCTGTCCTTCCTGCAGTGACACAATAGCTGTCCTTCCTGCAGTGACAGTACACTGATAGCTGTCCTTCCTGCAGTGACAGTACTCTGATAGCTGTCCTTCCTGAAGTGACACAATAGCTGTCCTTCCTGCAGTGACAGTATTATGATAGCTGTCCTTCCTGCAGTGACACAATAGCTGTCCTTCCTGCAGTGACAGTACACTGATAGCTGTCCTTCCTGCAGCGACAGTACTCTGATAGCTGTCCTTCCTGAAGTGACACGATAGCTGTCCTTCCTGCAGTAACAGTACTCTGATAGCTGTCCTTCCTGCAGTGACACGATAGCTGTCTTTCCTGCAGTGACAGTACACTGATAGCTGTCCTTTCTGCAGCGACAGTACACTGATAGCTGTCCTTCCTGCAGCGACAGTACACTGATAGCTGTCCTTCCTGCAGCGACAGTACTCTGATAGCTGTCCTTCCTGCAGTGACACAATAGCTGTCCTTCCTGCAGTGACAGTACACTGATAGCTGTCCTTCCTGCAGTGACAGTACTCTGATAGCTGTCCATCCTGCAGCGACGGTACTCTGATAGCTGTCCTTCCTGCAGTGACGGTACACTGATAGCTGTACTTCCTGCAGTGACAGTACACTGATAGCTGTCCTTCCTGCAGCAACGGAACACTGATAGCTGTCCTTCCTGCAGTGACAGTACTCTGATAGCTGTCCTTCCTGCAGTGACGGTACACTGATAGCTGTCCTTCCTGCAGCGACAGTACACTGATAGCTGTCCTTCCTGCAGCGATGGTACACTGATAGCTGTCCTTCCTGCAGAGACATTACTCTGATAGCTGTCCTTCCTGCAGTGACACGATAGCTGTCCTTCTTGCAGTGACGGTACACTGATAGCTGTCCTTCCTGCAGTGACAGTACTCTGATAGCTGTCCTTCCTGCAATGACAGTACACTGATAGCTGTCCTTCCTGCAGTGACGGTACTCTGATAGGTGTCCTTTCTGCAGCGACGGTACCCTGATAGCTGTACTTCCTGCAGTGACAGTACTCTGATAGCTGTCCTTCCTGCAGCGACGGTACACTCATAGCTGTACTTCCTGCAGTGAAAGTCCACTGATAGCTGTTCTTCCTGCAGTGACGGTACACTGATACCTGTCCTTCCTGCAGTGACAGTACTCTGAAAGCTGTCCTTTCTGCAGTGACGGTACACTGATAGCTGTCCTTCCTGCAGCGACGGTACTCTGATAGCTGTCCTTCCTGCAGTGACAGTACACTGATAGCTGTCCTTCCTTCAGTGACAGTACTCTAATAGCTGTCCTTGCGGTGACGGTACACTCATAGCTGTCCTTCCTGCAGTAACAGGACTCTGATAGCTGTCCTTCCTGCAGAGACAGGACTCTGATAGCTCTCCTTCCTCCAGTGGCAGTACTCTGATAGCTGTCCTTCCTGCAGTGACAGTACACTGATGGCTGTCCATTCTTCTGTGACAGTACACTGATAGCTGTCCTTCCTTCATTCACAGTACTCTGATAGCTGTCCTTCCTGCAGTCACAGTACACTGATAGCTGTCCTTCTTGCAGTGACAGTACACTGATAACTGTCTTTCCTGCAGTGACAGTACTCTGATAGCTGTCCTTCCTGCAGCGACGGTACTCTGATAGCTGTCCTTCCTGCAGCGACGGTACACTGATAGCTGTCCTTCCTGCAGTGACAGTACTCTGATAGCTGTCCTTCCTGCAGCGAAGGTACACTAATAGCTGTCCTTCCTGCAGTGACAGTACTCTGATAGCTGTCCTTCCTGGAGTGACAGTACACTGATAGCTGTCCTTCCTGCAGTGACAGTACTCTGATAGCTGTCCTTCCTGCAGCGACAGTACACTGATAGCTGTCCTTCCTGCAGTGACTATACACTGATAGCTGTCCTTCCTGCAGCGATGGTACACTGATAGCTGCCCTTCCTGCAGTGACAGTACTCTGATAGCTGTCCTTCCTGCAGTGGCAGTACTCTGATAGCTGTCCTTCCTGCAGTGACGGTACTCTGATAGCTGCCCTTCCTGCAGCGACAGTACACTGATAGCTGTTCATCCTGCAGTGACAGTACACTGATAGCTGTCCTTCCTGCAGCGACGGTACACTGATAGCTGTCCTTCCTGCAGTGACAGTACTCTGATAGCTGTCCTTCCTGCAGTGATGGTACACTGATAGCTGTCCTTCCTGCAGCGACGGTACACTGATAGCTGTCCTGCCTGCAGTGACAGTACACTGATAGCTGTCCTTCCTGCAGCGACAGTACTCTGATAGCTGTCCTTCCTGCAGTGACATGATAGCTGTCCTTCCTGCAGTGACAGTACACTGATAACTGTCTTTCCTGCAGTGACAGTACTCTGATAGCTGTCCTTCCTGCAGCGACGGTACTCTGATAGCTGTCCTTCCTGCAGCGACGGTACACTGATAGCTGTCCTTCCTGCAGTGACAGTACTCTGATAGCTGTCCTTCCTGCAGTGACAGTACTCTGATAGCTGTCCTTCCTGCAGCGAAGGTACACTAATAGCTGTCCTTCCTGGAGTGACAGTACACTGATAGCTGTCCTTCCTGCAGCGACAGTACTCTGATAGCTGTCCTGCCTGCAGTGACAGTACACTGATAGCTGTCCTTCCTGCAGCGACAGTACTCTGATAGCTGTCCTTCCTGCAGTGACATGATAGCTGTCCTTCCTGCAGTGACAGTACACTGATAACTGTCTTTCCTGCAGTGACAGTACTCTGATAGCTGTCCTTCCTGCAGCGACGGTACTCTGATAGCTGTCCTTCCTGCAGCGACGGTACACTGATAGCTGTCCTTCCTGCAGTGACAGTACTCTGATAGCTGGCCTTCCTGCAGCGAAGGTACACTAATAGCTGTCCTTCCTGCAGTGACAGTACTCTGATAGCTGTCCTTCCTGGAGTGACAGTACACTGATAGCTGTCCTTCCTGCAGTGACAGTACTCTGATAGCTGTCCTTCCTGCAGTGGCAGTACTCTGATAGCTGTCCTTCCTGCAGCGACGGTACTCTGATAGCTGCCCTTCCTGCAGCGACAGTACACTGATAGCTGTTCATCCTGCAGTGACAGTACACTGATAGCTGTCCTTCCTGCAGCGACGGTACACTGATAGCTGTCCTTCCTGCAGTGACAGTACTCTGATAGCTGTCCTTCCTGCAGTGATGGTACACTGATAGCTGTCCTTCCTGCAGCGACGGTACACTGATAGCTGTCCTTCCTGCAGTGACAGTACTCTGATAGCTGTCCTTCCTGCAGTGACAGTACACTGATAGCTGTCCTTCCTGCAGTGACAGTACTCTGATAGCTGTCCTTGCAGTGACGGTACACTGATAGCTGTCCTTCCTGCAGTGGCAGTACTCTGATAGCTGCCCTTTACACAGTGACAGCACACTGAGAGCTTCCCTTCCTGCAGTATCAGAAAACTTCCAGCTGCCCTTCCTGCAGTGACAGCACACTCATAGTTACACTTACTGTAGTGGCATCAATCAGAGATACAAATACAGCAGTGACATTAAGCTGATAACTGCCCTTACTTCAGTGACATTACATTGAGAGATATGCTTGCTTTAGTGCCATTACACCAATGGCTATTCTTACTGCAGTGGCAGCACACCTCCAGCTGTCCTTCCTGCAGTGACAGCATATCGCTAGCAGCCCTTCCTGCAGTGACAGCACACCGCAAGCTAGCATTACTGCTGTGACAGTACACCGAGAGCTGCCATTACTGCTGTGACGGCACACCGCCAGCTGCCCTTCCTGCCGTGACAGCACACCGAGAGCTGCCCACACTGTAGTGACAGCACACGGAGTGCTGCCCTTCATGCAGTGACAGAACACTAAGAGCTCCCCTTCCCGAAGTGACAGTACACTGAGAGCTGCCCTTTCTGCAGTGACAGCACACTGAGAGCTGGCCTTCCTGCAGTGACAGCACACCGAAAGCTGCTCTTACTGCAGTGAAAGCACACCGACAGCTGCCCTTCCTGCAGTGACCGCACACCGAGAGCTGCTCTTACTGCAGTGACAGCACACTGAGAGCTGCCCTTCCTGCAGTGACGGCACACCGCCAGCTGCCCCTCCTGCAGTGACAGCACACTGAGAGCTGGCCTTCCTGCAGTGACAGCACACTGAGAGGTGGCCTTCCTGCAGTGACAGCACACCGAGAGCTGCTCTTCCTGCAGTGACAGTACACTGAGAGCTGCCCTTCCTGCAGTGACAGCACACCGCCAGCGGCCCTTCCTGCAGTGACAGCACACAGAGAGCTGCCCTTTTTATGCATTGACAGCACACCGCCAGTGGCCATTCCTGGAGTGACAGCACACCAAGAGCTGCCCTTCCTGCAGTGACAGCACACTGAGAGCTGCCCTTTTCATGCAGTGACAGCACACCAAAAGCTACCCTTCCTGCAGTGACAGAACACTGAGAGCTGCCCTTCCTACAGTGACAGCACACCAAGAGCTGCCCTTCCTGCAGTGACAGCACACAGCCAGCTGCCCTTTACACAGTGACAGCACACTGAGAGCTGCCCTACCTGCAGTGTCAGCAAACTTCCAGCTGCCCTTCCTGCAGTGACAGCACACTGATAGGTACACTTACTGTAGTGGCATCAATGAGAGATACAAATACAGCAGTGACATTAAGCTGATAACTGCCCTTACTTCAGTGACATTACATTGAGAGATATGCTTGCTTTAGTGCCATTACACCAATGGCTATTCTTACTGCAGTGACAGCACACTGACAGCTGCCCTTACTGCAGTGACAGCACACTGAGAACTGCCCATACTTTAGTGTCATCATACTGCTACATGCACTTACAGCAGTGAAAGCATACTGCGAGCTGCCCTTAGTGCAGTGGCATCATGCCTCTACATGCACATGCTGCAGAGACAGCACAGTGAGATCTGCCCTAAGTGCAGTGGCATCATGCCTCTATAGGCACGTGGTGCAGTGACAGCACACTGCGAAGTGCCCTTAGTGCAGTGACATCATGCCTCTACATGCAGATGCCGCAGTGACAACACACTGAAAGCTGCCCTTAGTGCAGTGGTATCATGCCTCTACATGCACATGCTGCAGTGACAGCAAACTGCGAGCTGCCCTTAGTGCAGTGACATAATCCCTCTCCATGCAGTTGCTGCAGTGACTGCACACTGAAAGCTACCCTAACCTCAGTTACAGCATGCCTCTACATGCATGTGCTGCAGTGACAGCACAGTGAGATCTGCCCTTACTGCAACGTCATCATGCCTCTACATGCAGTTGCTGCAGTGACAGCACACTGAGAGCTACCCTTAGTGCAGTGACATAATACCTCTACACGTAGGTACTGCAGTGACAGCACACTGATAGCTGCCCTTACTGCAGTATAATCACACTGAGAGCTGCCGTCACTGCAGTGACAACACTGAGAGCTGCCCTTACAGCAGTGACAGCAAACCTCCAGCTGCCCTTCCTGCTGTGACAGCACACCGCCAGGTGCCCTTCCTGCAGTGACAGCACACCTCTAGCTGCCATTACTACTGCGACAGTACACCGAGAGCTGATACTGCAGTGACAACACTGAGAGCTGCCCTTACAGCAGTGACAGCAAACCTCCAGCTGTCCTACCTGCAGTGACAGCACACCGCTAGCTGCCCTTCCTGCAGTGACAGCAACCCGCAAGCTGCCATTACTGCTGTGACAGTACACCGAGAGCTGATACTGCAGTGACAAAACTGAGAGCTGCCCTTACAGCAGTGACAGCAAACCTCCAGCTGCTGTCCTTCCTGCAGTGACAGCACACCCCCAGCTGCCCTTCCTGCAGTGACAGCACACCGAGAGCTGCCCTTCCTGCAGTGACAGCACACCAACAGCTGCCATTACTGCTGTGACAGTACACCGAGAGCTGCTCTTACTGCAGTGACAGCACACTGAGAGCTGCCCTTCCTGCAGTGACGGCACACTGCCAACTGCCCTTCCTGCCGTGACAGCACACTGAGAGCTGCCCTTCCTGCAGTGACGCACACCAACAGCTGCCCTTCCTCCAGTGACGCACATCGAGAGCTGCTCTTCCTGCAGTGACAGCACACTGAGAGCTGCCCATACAGCAGTGACAGCACACCGAGAGCTGCCCTTCCTGCAGTGACAGCACACCTCCAGCGGCCATTCCTGCAATGACAGCACACCGAGAGCTGCCCTTCCAGCAGTGACAGCAAACTGAGAGCTGCCCTTCCTGCATTGACAGCACACCGAGAGCTACCCTTTCTGTAGTGACAGCACACCGAGAGCTGCCCTTTCTGCAGTGACAGCACACTGAGAGCTGGCCTTCCTGCAGTGACAGCACACCAAAAGCTGCTCTTACTGCAGTGACAGCACACCGACAGCTGCCCTTCCTGCAGTGACCGCACACCGAGAGCTGCTCTTACTGCAGTGACCGCACACCGAGAGCTGGCCTTCCAGCAGTGACAGGACACTGAGAGCTGGCCTTCCTGCATTGACAGCACACCGAGAGCTGCCCTTCCTGTAGTGACAGCACACCGAGAGCTGCCCTTCCAGCAGTGACAACACACTGAGAGCTGCCCTTTTCATGCAGTGACAGCACACTGAGAGCTGCCCTTCCTGCAGTGACAGCACATCGAGAGCTGCCCTTTTCATGCAGTGACGGCACACCGCCAGCTGCCCTTCCTGCAGTGACAGCACACTGAGAGCTGCCCATACAGCAGTGACAGCACACTGAGAGCTGCCCTTCCTGCAGTGACAGCACACAGAGAACTGCCCTTTTCATGCAGTGACCAGTGACAGCATGCCGCCAGCGGCCCTTCCTGCAGTGACAGCACACCGAGAGCTGCCCTTTTTATGCAGTGACAGCACAGCGGGCGTGTGTTTAATTATTGAAATATTCATCCTATAGAAAGCAGTCCTGACCACAGTCAGGGACGGACTAGCCGTAGCAGGCACCGGGCATTTTCCCGGTGGGCCGCCAGGATGGGGGCCGGTTTTGGGCCCCGGTGTGGCCGTTTTTGTTACAGAGCCGTTTATGCAGCAGAGCTGCAATATCGACCCTGTAACAAAATCAGCCGAAAGCGGCCCTAGCAAACAGCTCGACCGCACCCCAAACCCCAGGGGGCCGCCCGAGCACTTTGCCAGGGCCGGTTTTGGTTCCCAGTCCGGCGCTGACCACAGTGACATCACAGTGAGATGCGCTTAATACTGTGACATCATAGAGAGATGTCCTTATTATTGGGACATCCCACTGATAGTTTCTCTCTCAGTTAGTCCTGACGTCACTATAAAAATTATCATTAATTATTTCAGTGCCATCACTTTGGGTCAGGTTGAGTCGACTCGGCTAGGAATTTAAACCTTGACGTGTTGTGACACGTTCGTGCCTCTAGAGGGCGCTCTATCCACTTTGCTATCTTTTTTAGCGATGCAAATTACTTATTGCTGATTGTCCCGCCGTTATATCTCACTTCAGGAATCGGTTAAGATGATTGCTTTTGTCATTCCACCCATTAAATAACTTTGAGGCTTCGTTATCAGCGTATTCCCAAAGAAAGTTCCATAAAATGACATAACGCAACGTAACGTCGTATTACAAACAGCACTCACTCCATAGTGACCACACCGTCATCCGCTTCAGTCAACACGCATACACAGACGTCACCCAATGATTACACTGACACTTTATTTGTGGGTGAAGAACTGCTGCAGGTTTATTTCATACAACATAGTATGATAATAAAATTGGGTTATCTTACGGGCGATCCAGGGCAAGCAGCCCCTTGCTGCTCCGCCCGCCTGGTGAGCCAGCACACACGGTGGGTCGATGCCCGGCAGTGTGGCACATAATTATTTACAGATCATCCACTGGGTCACGTGATCTGTCTCCTACTCCCGCCCCTTCCGACAGGGGCGGAGCGTGTTGTGGCACACCCCCGGTTGGTCAGGCCCCCCAACCGCCCGAAGGACTAACGGGGCGCCGTCGCGGTCTTCCCAGAACCCCCTTCGGCTCCTGGACCTTGGCTCGGGCACCCTTACTGTGCCGGACAGGGGTACCCTTACTGTACCGCCTGTCGCAGAGGTACCCTTACTGTACCCGTCTGCCTCCAGATCGCCCTGTAACTCCGCCTGCAACGCAAAAAGAAAACATTAAAACATTCCAATAACGCGCTGTGTCTGACACGTGGGGTAAGTGGAAAGGGTGGGATTACGCGTGTCCAGGCTGGAGCGGCGCGCAGGGAACAGAGGAGAAACTGAGCGAGAGGGCCTCCTAAGTAGGGGGGCAAGCCTCGCCCCCCGCCCCCAACGGCCCGCCTCCAGCTACACACTATTGGGAGGTCATAACCTTCGTGGGCGTAGCCTCGCGCGCGAGGCAGCAAGGGGGAAGGCTCCGACGGGCGGCCACTAGAGGGCTGCCCTGCTGATGTCCCACTGCGTGGGAGGCGGGCAGCGGCATAGTGACCACACCGTCATCCGCTTCAGTCAACACGCATACACAGACGTCACCCAATGATTACACTGACACTTTATTTGTGGGTGAAGAACTGCTGCAGGTTTATTTCATACAACATAGTATGATAATAAAATTGGGTTATCTTACGGGCGATCCAGGGCAAGCAGCCCCTTGCTGCTCCGCCCGCCTGGTGAGCCAGCACACACGGTGGGTCGATGCCCGGCAGTGTGGCACATAATTATTTACAGATCATCCACTGGGTCACGTGATCTGTCTCCTACTCCCGCCCCTTCCGACAGGGGCGGAGCGTGTTGTGGCACACCCCCGGTTGGTCAGGCCCCCCAACCGCCCGAAGGACTAACGGGGCGCCGTCGCGGTCTTCCCAGAACCCCCTTCGGCTCCTGGACCTTGGCTCGGGCACCCTTACTGTGCCGGACAGGGGTACCCTTACTGTACCACCTGTCGCAGAGGTACCCTTACTGTACCCGTCTGCCTCCAGATCGCCCTGTAACTCCGCCTGCAACGCAAAAAGAAAACATTAAAACATTCCAATAACGCGCTGTGTCTGACACGTGGGGTAAGTGGAAAGGGTGGGATTACGCGTGTCCAGGCTGGAGCGGCGCGCAGGGAACAGAGGAGGAACTGAGCGAGAGGGCCTCCTAAGTAGGGGGGCAAGCCTCGCCCCCCGCCCCCAACGGCCCGCCTCCAGCTACACACTATTGGGAGGTCATAACCTTCGTGGGCGTAGCCTCGCGCGCGAGGCAGCAAGGGGGAAGGCTCCGACGGGCGGCCACCAGAGGGCTGCCCTGCTGATGTCCCACTGCGTGGGACGCGGGCAGCGGCATAGTGACCACACCGTCATCTGCTTCAGTCAACACGCATACACAGACGTCACCCAATGATTACACTGACACTTTATTTGTGGGTGAAGAACTGCTGCAGGTTTATTTCATACAACATAGTATGATAATAAAATTGGGTTATCTTACGGGCGATCCAGGGCAAGCAGCCCCTTGCTGCTCCGCCCGCCTGGTGAGCCAGCACACACGGTGGGTCGATGCCCGGCAGTGTGGCACATAATTATTTACAGATCATCCACTGGGTCACGTGATCTGTCTCCTACTCCAGCCCCTTCCGACAGGGGCGGAGCGTGTTGTGGCACACCCCCGGTTGGTCAGGCCCCCCAACCGCCCGAAGGACTAACGGGGCGCCGTCGCGGTCTTCCCAGAACCCCCTTCGGCTCCTGGACCTTGGCTCGGGCACCCTTACTGTGCCGGACAGGGGTACCCTTACTGTACCGCCTGTCGCAGAGGTACCCTTACTGTACCCGTCTGCCTCCAGATCGCCCTGTAACTCCGCCACAGCTCTGGGGAGGCTACCGTCGCTGCCAGAGCCCCCCTCTCCTAATAGGTGTTACTGATGTCCCTTGCTAGCCAGTGCCTCTTGTACGTCAAGCAGGAACATGTCCATCCCTACCCTGGACAGGTGCACCCCATCTGCCTCATAATACCCCTCAACCCTCTCCTGGATCAAAGCATGTCTGATGAAGCCCATGCCCCTGCGCTCCATGAATTTCTGCATGGACCTATTAAGCCTTCTACGGGACCGCTCTACTGCCGCCGGGGACCAGGCCCCTCTCCAAACCCTCCGGGGGACAATTTCAGACCACCAAACCTCGCATGACCCCCCGGCCTGGCTAATGGCCTGCAAGTCAGTTTGCATTGACAGGAGCAGAGCCCTCCTCCCCCTGGCAACCAGGTCATTACCCCCTAAGTGCAAGATGATAACAGAGGGCAGGACCCCTACGACTGCCAGGCGCTGTTCAATTGTGCCGCGGGCTTCACTCCATTTCATGCCCGGGGAACCCAACCACACAAGCTGTGTATTAGCAAAGTTCTGCGACCAGTTCCTGTGTGCTGCCCAGCGTTCCAGCCTCGTGATGTAGGAATGGCCCACCAACCAGACCTGGGGACCTGTCAATAAAGCGATGAAACGGCTTTTAGGTAGTCGTATCTTTATTACACACAAAAAATTCGATACGTTCATCATAATGGACAAAAACCCAGAGCGGGAACAAAAGTCGGGGCTGCACCACAGCATTAAGACGGACATACCTCTTAAAACAGTCCGATTCCCATCGCCCCACCCCTTTTACTCCTTCCGGGCCCAGGCCGGCTTTGGCCGCTGAAGTAGCGGCACCAATTCTAAAGGAGTGCGAGGAGAACCTGCGCCCACACCCCGCTAAACCAGCTTTAGCCAGCGAGGCTCCTAGTAGACGGTCGAACTGAAATTTGGTGAGGGGGGATCCGTCCGCATGAACCAGGAAGGGACCCGGGGATACTGGACGCAGAGCCAGGTATTCCCTGACCATGTGAACCGGGCAGTACCTGTTGTCCCCTAGGGTCTGTAACACCACCGTCTTCCCCCTCCCTGCCTGGTCTGTCTTTGATCTGCGAATCCGTAGCTCCAGTGCTGCATTGAGGGTCACATCCGCAATCCCCAGCGCGGAATCAGACAGGTCAACTTTGGACTTTGCCACTAGCTCGCTGACCCTGAAAGCGCCAAAGAATGCCAGGCAGAAGGCCGTTGAAAACAGCCTGGCTTCGAACGGGGAGAAAGTCACCAGGGGTACCGCGTCCAGGAGGAGCTGGAGGTCTCCGAATTCAATGGGTGCCCTGGTGTCAGGTTGTCTAACCTCCTCCCTGGCCCAGCCCTTCAGGGCCGCCCTAATCTTGGATGATCCTGTGGGGTCGCCCCTACCATCTAGCCTGGCGTCGTGGCGCACTGCTGCCAGGTGACCACTAATCCAGGAGTGCGATCTGCCATTCTCCTTGGCCCACACAACAAAGGCCTCCACCTGTTCTTCCGCCCCCAAGGCTGAGGCACCCAGCGCCTCCCCTACAGCTCTGAAAGTCGCTAGCTGCGAGTCGTACTTCCTCCGCGTCGCTGGCGCCAAGGACCTCTCCCCCATCTTCCTCAGTCTCTCCCCCACTGAAGCAAGCGCCAGAGGTGGTCCGGGAATGGTGTCATCTCCGCCCTTGCCCGCGGCCAGGCCTCCCGGAACCGGAGCCACTGAAAGCGAGAAAGAGCGTCAGCTGCCACATTCCGTACACCCGCGATGTGCCGCGCCCTACACTCGACGTTGCTGCGCAGACCCTCCCTGACTAACTCCCTCAGCAGGCTCAGGACTAGCGGGCACGAGGCAGTCAGGCCGTTAATGGCGTGTACCACCGCCATGTTGTCTGACCAGAAGACAACCTTCATGTTGCTCAGTGAGGCCCGCCAGAGATGCAGTGCTACTACAATTGGGAAGAGTTCCAACACTGCCACGTTCTGCGTCACCTTCTTCTTACGTCATGCATTGGGCCATCGCATCGCGCACCACTCTTCCCCCAGAATCACACCAAAACCTTCCCTTCCAGACGCATCAGAAAACAAGCAGAGCTCCTGACTGGCTATCCATGGGGCCCTCCAAATCACCGTCCCATTAAAGCCCGTGAGGAATTCCGCCCACATGGCCAGGTCAGCCTTCAAGCCCGCGGTCAGTCTTACCAAATGGTGCTTCTGAGTCACCTTTGCCGTGGCCCCCGCCAGTCTCCTTGAAAACACTCTGCCTGCTGGAATCACTCTTGCTGCAAAATTCAATTTGCCAATCAAGCTCTGGACAGCCCCGAGGGTCGCTTTGTCCTTGCCCAGCAGCGCCTGGATATCCTGTAACAAGCCCAGTACCTTCTCAGCGGGGGAGCCTCGACTCGCCCTTTACCGTGTCTAACTCCACGCCAAGAAAGGTCAGTACCTGCGCAGGCCCCTCGGTCTTACCTGGGGCAAGGGGAACACCCAGAAACTCTGCCAGCTCCTCAAACCGACTCAAGCCTACTGCACACTCGTCCGACCCACTCGCACCGAAAAATAGGAAGTCATCTAGATAGTGGGTCACCTGTGTGATCCCGTGGAGTTCCCCCAAGGCCCACTGAAGGAACGAACTGAAGGCTTCGAAGTAGGCGCAGGAGACAGCACAGCCCATTGGCATGCAACGATCATAAAAGAACTGCCCTGCCCACTTGAAGCCTAGCAGATGTTGACTAGCTGGATGAACCGGCAGCAGGCGGAACGCGGATTCAATGTCCGCCTTCGCCAGCCACGCCCCCTTCCCTACTCTCCTGACCATGTCAATGGCCATGTCTTGGGAGCAGTATACCACAGAACAAATACCCTCGTCCAGCCAGTGGTTCACCGAATTTCCTTCAGGGTATGACAGGTGGTGGATTAGGCGGTAGGTGCCCTGTTGTTTTTTCGGCACAACCCCCAGTGGTGACACCAAAAAATGGTCCAGGGGCGGGCTGCTAAAAGGTCCCGCTACCCTACCTGCTGACAACTCTTTCCTCACCTTTTGGTCCACCACCCCGGGCATATCCCTAGCGGATTTCAGGTTCTTCGCATCTCTGGACTCCAGCGGCCCATTGTAGGGAATCCTAAAGCCATCGATGAACCCCCCCGCCAGGAGCGGTCTGTCCCGGAGCAGTGGATACCGTCTAATGAGTGGGAGGATATTTCCCAGGATGATGGGTGAAGGACCCTTGACAGGGGCCGTGGCGCTCTGTGGTGCAGCCAGAAATGCGGGGGGCGTGACTGGTGTGTGAGGGGGGGGACTGACGAAGGAGGGGGCCCATGTGTGGTCTCAGAGTCGGGCATCAGTCCTGGTGGGTGCTGTGGGCTGAGGTGCGCTCTGGCTGGAGGAGCAAGAAGTGGCAGGGTGCTGCGCGCCGCACTTGCTGCAGCTATGTGCGAACTTACATGACCTCCCCCAGGTGCAGTTTCCCCCATTGTAAAGGCGGCACGTCCCAGAATTGAATCGCTTGCCCTGCCGCTGCCCCCGCCCCCTGCCACCCCGAAAAGGCTGCTTGAATGGGCGCTTGGGAAACTGGTCCTTCTTTTTATCAAATGCCTCCCCCTGCCCTTTATATGCCTGGTCCTTCTTCTCCCTGGTGGGGCGGCACATGTGTTCCAACCAAAGCTGAATTTCCTTCTGGTCCCACCCCAGGTCCGGGCATATGGCCATTCTTTTCCTGAAATCCTGGTCATAGTAGAACCAACCTAACCCCCCAGAGAGCCTAGCCTCCTCTTGTATCGTGCTGGCATACTGCATTAGAGCCTCACTCTGTTCCGGAAATTTCTGCACTATGACCGCTGCCAATATATTAAATGCAGATGTCCAATTTTCGATCGTCTTGTCCGGCCACCGCTGATACCTGACCCTCTCCTCTTCCTTGCGCCCCATCTTTCTCGTGTCCACCCCCGCAGACCCATGCATAAGTAATGTCAGGATGTCTATATACTCTCTTCTCCAAATCCCTTCTTTCGCGGCCTGCGGCACCAGCCATGCCAGGGAGCAGCGGCCCGATGCCAGCGGTGCCTGGGTGACAAGGGGCTTCGGGACCTGAGTTACACCCTCCCCTCCAGACGCCGCAACACCCGTTGCTGTGGCGGGCGCAGCCTCAGCAGCAGCCGGGATGGGGGGTGTGGCAATCGCCTGTGTGGGTGGCGGGGACGCCAGTGCGCCGGCCGGGGGGGTGCTTGCTGCAATACTTGTGGAGGGGCCAGCATCCCCTGGTGTTGACAACCCCAAGGCTCCCCCCAGCTCACCATTGCGCCGTTCAACGGTTGTACTCTGCCCAGCCCAGACTTGGAGCACGGGCGCCTGAGCGGGTGCGGGGGCCGACGCCGGAGGCAATTGTGGCGGTGCGGCCAGCGCGTCGAGGCGGCTCTGGAACACAGACATGAGGCCAAGCATCTGGTCCATGGCTTTGCCCATCTGGGCCAAGTCAGTGAGTCCTGTGGCTGATTCGAGTACCGGAGTTGTTGCGACTGCTGGGAGGCCGGAACGTGTTGCAGTCGCCTGCCGTTTCCTGGCCGGCTGGGCCTCTGGCATGTCTTTTGACGTGGGCTTACGCACCCTGGTGGACCTCCAGGGCTCTGACCCCGAAAGGCCTGGGGCGCCCTCGGAGGGGGGGGGGGTTACGACCACGCCGAGTCCTCCACCCTGCGGCCCTCCAGAAAACCTTGGGCCCACGCCGTGCCCTTCTCTCGGGCGAACGCCATAAAGTCCGCCCAAACCCCTTCCTGTGGTGCGCTCGACTGCGTCTCCTCGACCGACGTTTCTTGGGAGAAAAGTGGACCCGGTGTCCCGATATTCTCCATGGCAGGTGGGCTACTCCGAAAGTACAGCTATGCGCGTCCCCTTGCGCCTTCGCCTCGGATCCTAGCCTACGCTCGCGGGCAGTCCCTCACCGGATCTGAAATTGGGGAAAAGAGCGGGGTTAGTACAGTAGAAAACTTTTTTTTTTTTTTTTTTGTTTTTTTTGTTTTTCGTGCCAAGAAAAGCAGATGCGGCCCTTATTATAGAACACAATGGCGTATACGCATCGATTTGAGCTAAGCTGAGGGTTGATTTTACAATGGAGCATTTGACGGTTAAATTGAGGCCTGTGTGTGATCAACGCTGGTGGTGGCGTCATAATAAAAAGAAAGCGTTCCAGCGACAGACAGCTGAGTAGACCCTGCCAAAGGGAGGCAGTGGCTGTAGATAAATAAACTGTACCCTGACATACATTAGGGTCACGTGTGCCTCCTGGTTGTTTACTATATTTTTTATTTTTTTTTATTTTTGTGGAGAAATCTGTAACCAAATAAACCAGGTGTTTGCTCGGAGCTGCAGGAGAAGTGAATTCCCCCGACAAACGGATGATTTAACAAACAGGACGCTCGCCGACATAGGGACAACAATAAATCACCATAGTTGTCTCGACATTCATGAGGGGCCTGACAACTGCCGCGCAAGGAACTGCAACATCAGGAGCTGCAGAAGAACACTCGCCTTTCCCTACAATGCCCACGCTGATAATCACACTAGTTATCTTAATATTTATGTGAGGCCTGGAATCGCCGCGGAAACAATTCTCACCCGCAGCACAAGCCGCCTCACGCCATATACCTGAAATCTGACTCAACGCGACAGACAATTAAAGGAGAGGCTCGGCACCTCGCCATACGGCCGTACTACTGTAGCGCGTGTTAACTAAACAACACGTTGGACCAAAACCGCCGGCCATGACGCGCTGCACAAGTTCACCGTTGCCCGAGGCACCTTGATTACTGGGAGCGCGCGCGTCGCAGCCCTTAACATCGGCAATGGCCGCACCGTCGCTGACCACAAGCAGCCACGCCACGTACCCAACGTTGTTCGATCCTGTGCAAACCACGTAACCCGGTCCTCCCACTTGTTGAGACTAGGCAGTAAACACGTATTGTACTCGTGTCGCGTGTTAACTTTAAAACGCGTGGGGCCCAAGACCGCCGGCCATGGTGCGCTGCGCAAGGTCACCGTCGCCAGCCACACCTTAATTGCTGAGGGCGCGCGCGACGTGGCCCTTAACATAGGGAATGGCCGCGCCCTCACAGACCACCACGCCGCCACCGCCCGGTCCCCAACGTTGATCAATCCAGCACAATACCACGTAACCAGGGACTCCCACTTGTTGTGACTTAGGCAGTAAACACGTGCGGCCAGCACCAAATTACGTGCGCCGAACCCGACAAACCCCATACATCACGCACACACAGCTACGACCTCCCGATACGTACATCTAATGCGGTCAGGGAGCACAAACCGCCGAATGGGAACGCGATGTGCACAACAATCCCCAACGGATCCCCCATGCCCATTACAACACGGCACATGTCTGGTGACCCCCGACCTATCGTGGGAGAATGGGTACTCCTATTCCCTCCGCGCGGCTGCCTATACCGTGTGGGCCAAAGAAATCCACGCGCTCACTGTGGGGATGGAACACACGACTTAGAAATTAAGTGCCTCACGCTGTAACAACCGAGCTAGCTGGAGAACGGCACAACAACCCCCAACGGAGCCCCCATGTCCATTGCAACCCGGCCCATGTCTGGTGGCCCCCGACCTATCGTGGGAGAACGGGTACTCCTACTCCCTCCGCGCGGCTGCCTATACCGTGTGGGCCAAAGAAATCCACGCGCTTACTGTGGGGATGGAACACACGACTTAGAAATTCAGTGCCTCACGCTGTACCAACCGTGCTGGCTGGAGAACGGCGCGCAAACAATTTTCCCTTGAGATTGCAAGGTGCTGGAAGCCTTCGGGGGATTACGTGAGTTCTTGCCCAGAGTCACATGACGCGTGGGGCTACATTCCAGCACTGAGGAAATATCTCGGCGGGAGCCTTCTCGAACCGTGAAACCAGCTCTACGTGGGAACGGGCTCAGACTCTTTTAGCGGTATAATAATTATTCACCGTCTGCGTATGTGAGAGCCATAACAGGGGGGGGGGGGGAGGATACTGCTACACCGGGCTCCGGCGAGCTCCTGCCTGCAGGCCTCCGATCTGCCTGACTCGCGCCGCGACCCGCCCACACTCTAAGGCCTACCAACTTGGGACCACGAACAATGGCCGCGCAGCTGCACGCATACAACGCACGGGAGCATGCCAGACCGTCAGTCCTCGGCCCCAACCCCCCCGCAATCGCCCCTACGGCCCATGACCCCCACCTCCAACAACACCCGCATTGCCCCGCAGGGGCGCGGGCCACTGCTTGCGCCCCCCACACCCATGGCCTCCCGGGCCACAGGGCCCTGTACACCTGGTCATGCCCAGGGACAGGGCCGGGGTGGGAGAGGTCAGCAAGACTCACCGGACGTAGGAGAATTCACGGAAGCACGACGTCGCTGGAGGGGGGGGGGCGGGGGGGGCCTCGATCAGGTACCGCGGGACGGCCGGGATTACGCGTGTCCAGGCTGGAGCGGCGCGCAGGGAACAGAGGAGGAACTGAGCGAGAGGGCCTCCTAAGTAGGGGGGCAAGCCTCGCCCCCCGCCCCCAACGGCCCGCCTCCAGCTACACACTATTGGGAGGTCATAACCTTCGTGGGAGTAGCCTCGCGCGCGAGGCAGCAAGGGGGAAGGCTCCGACGGGCGGCCACTAGAGGGCTGCCCTGCTGATGTCCCACTGCGTGGGACGCGGGCAGCGGCATTCCATGGCCCCTGCATAGCAACACATAGCAACCAAGTCTGACGTCAGTCTGGCGGTGGGGATTTAGTTCCCACTGTAAAAGTAACGTGAAGATCGATGCAGTGCTTAATTAGTGAAAAGAAATAAGTGCCAGGGCCCGCCTCGGGGGGCCACCACTGCTTGCACCGCCCATTGCCCCTGCCAGCGCTGCCAATGACAGCATCAGCACAGCTACCAACCATGACATACGAAGTCAAAGTTATAGGAATTGGCTAGCTGGTATTAGTTGTTTTAATGTATATTGAATTAATAAACAACTGCTCTTCTGCTCATCTTTTAATTGCACACACAGCGCCACCACGTGGCAGCTGTCACAAATGCCGGTGTTGACAATCAAGTTCTGGTGCAGAGAATCGGAAACCACCGGCTCAAATGAAGCTTTGGATTGACGTCATCAAGAGAGCCACACTCCCTGGTACACACTCACGCTTTGGTGATAATTAAACATTACCTGTCTAAAGCTAACATCAGAACCACTGTCCAGGGCCTGGCCTTCCTCCACCCGCATTTAACCCACCGTCTTCTGCACGCTCCACAGCCACCCACAAGGAGCCCCATCAGGGGCATGGGAGATACAACATTTCAGGGTGGGGAGGGAGGGGGGGAGCAGGTTCGGCCTCGGGAACCTAATATAAATTGCCTGTGGTCTTTACGTTGCTGTCTTCGTGAACCTGTACAATCACAGAGTTTTGAAGTGAAACTGTGATATTAAAATAAGCGATTTATCGTACAAACTCCTGGTCCGGTTTTATGAAACACAGCGTAATGTACGGTAGCTCAGGGAGTCAAGGCATCTGCTGCGAAGGCCAAACGCAACCTGGAGGTCAGGGTCAGAATCTCTGCAGGCTCTGCTTTTCATCCTTGGAAGGTTCATGACATGAGTGCTACTGGGCTGGTTCAATATTAACCCCTGTGTTCTTCTGTTCTATTGGGCTGTGAGACCATGGCTGGCTGCCATTCACGAGCAGGGACAGGACTCTTGTTTTTGGTTTGCACTTTTATATCGCGGTAACTTGACCCAAAGTATTTGGAGACCTACACACGAGCACCAGTTACATTACTGAAGATCACATCATTTTTTTCTTTTTTTAGGTACAGGATGATTAAGTGATGTGCCCAGAATCACAGGATGTTGAGCCCATACCAAGACCTGAACATGGTTCCCCAGTTCCAAAGTTGGCATCTCTGGCATAATGCCACATCCTCTCTCTTAGATAAAATAAAACTAAATATAGTTTGAGAAGCATTTAGCTCTCCTAACTGGATTTATGGCCCGAAGAATACATCTCACTAGCCTGACTGCATGCTAATATTCTAAATTTATTGTGTCAAAGTGCTCTGAAGTGGTTGAAAAGACTTGTTCGATACTAAACAAAATTGACTAAATATGGCTCAAAGCAGAGAGGTAACAGGTGTCGAGAGAGAGAACCCTCAATGTGTCTGAGGTTTACGCGGAGCCCTGAAACAGATATATCTCCTCCTTTCCATGGTCTTTTTTTCTCGCAGACTGGGATAATCAGAGCAGGCGGCACCTCATGTTGCTCACAAGCCTGCTACAAATGGAGTGCAGCAGTCAGGTCTGTGCAGCATGAAGTGGAGCAGTCAGGAAAGGAGAGGCAGTGTTTAATGCCACTGTGGTGAGTGTTAGGAAAGAGTGTGCTTGTTTGGGCCCGTCTGCTTGTTTCTTTAAAAGGCTGCTGATGAGCAGTGGGGCTAGCCCTGGGCATGTGCAGATAGGACATGTATGTGTCCTACTGAGGCTGCTGAAGTGTAATGGGAGGCCCAAGGAAGGTGTAGGGTTGAAACTGTCTAGTTTTCTCTGGTTCTGCCAAACAGGGCCGGACTGGGAACCAAACCCGGCCCTGGCAAAGTGCTCGGCCGCCCCACCCTCCCCCTGGGGGGTTGGGGGTGCCGCCGAGCTCTTTGCCAGGGCCGGCTTTCGGCCAATTTTGTTACAGTGCCGATTCGGCCCTGTAACAAAAACGACCCCCAGGGGCCCAAAACCGCCCCCCACCAGTGCGGCCCACCGGGGGATTGCCCGGTGCCCGCAACAGCCAGTCCGGCCCTGCTACCAAAATAAGGGGGGCAATCCCTTTGTAGTCACATCTCGGACCCTGCTTCCACTTTGTACTCTTGATCAAAGTTCCCACAGTTTCAGCCTCATTGTGTGGCCCGCAAGGTAGTCATAAGTACTGGAGGCAGGGTGAGACTGGGACAGAAAACAGGCCTGGGCACAAAAATAACAAGCATTGGCATAGCCAATAGGTCTCGCTTTTGGGACCTTATAAGTATTTAGTTATGCAGCGCAATATCCTTGGTGCAACAACATCAACTGTTGCATGGCTAAACACTTATAAGGTCCCAAAGTCGAGACATATTGGCTATGCCAATGCTTAACATCCTTGTCCCCACTTTCCCACCCTGGTGACAATGCCACGCGTGAACTAAGAGGCAAGTTAGTGGTTATATGTACCCTGCATATGACCTAAATTATTTTAAAACATGGAGCAACATTATTACCTAGGGAAAGTACGTCATCTGCTACAAGAGGTTATTGTGCAGAGCACATCCTGCGCTCATGCATTTAAACTCGCGGTCATTTGTGGTAATGAAGTAAAAGGAGCTCGCTTAAATTAAATATCTGCCTAGGATCACACAGTTTTGTCAAGAGTGGGAAGCAGGGATTGATCCCTAGTTTTCAGGTTTATTTATGCAAATCACCAACTAGAAGGGTATCCCTCCATTTCGCATCAGAGGTTAATACTTTAACATTAATTCGTGGCATAAAATCGGAGCAAAGGATGTTTGTTTTAGCTGAGCAGCTCATATGCCGCACACATAGGACAGGCCTGGAGTCCAGACTCTTAGAGACACACAGGAGGCCTCGCTTATAAGCACTGCAGCCTGAAGAAGAGGCGAGAGGGGGACAGCTTCTCTTTACAGGTGAGTAAAAAAGTATATAACGCTCGTTGCGTGCTTCTTTAGATTTCCCGGGAAGCTTACCAGTCTCAAAACCGCGAAAAGCCTGCTTGACGTACAAACCAACGGGGCTATGGTCTCCAGGAACACACAGACTCTTGGGGAACACCCAGCTGCACTCAGGAGGCGAGAGAGGGGAGTCGGGACGTAGAACACACGTCTCACAGGACTGTATTACACGAAAGGGAACGAGTTAGAAGTTACCTCACGAGACAATAACCAAAAACATTGAACGTCTGCTGAAAAGCGAAAGGAAATTGTGAAATCGAAGTACAAAGCGCCGATGCATAGCGCTGCCACGAAGAACAATATCTAACTCCCTACGGACGTATTGATTACGGTTGCATCCAATGAAATAACATCTGAAAGCAATACATTAATAAGTGCACATAGTATTAAATGAAATCATACTGCGCCACACTCGGGAGTTAGATAGGAAATGCTGATCACATGTAAGAATGTGATTAGTGGGGGTCTAAATAAAGAACATCACACCCTACGATTACAAAAAAAGCAGCACACAACTTTGCGGTAGTGTTTTAAAAAGTAAGCAATAAAATCAGAAAATAATACGACAATTAATCTGGATAATTTCAGAAGGAAATGTTAATAAGAGAAGCACAGTATTTACAGTAGAGCAGTTATTGAATTGGTGATCAAGCTAGAATATACTGTACGCATGTGAGACTCCCAACCTTGAAGAATCAAAACGTAAATAAAGCATCGTATTTAAAATACGCACAGTTCAATTGAGAGCGGGACTGAGGGAAGGGCACGTGACAGTCGCCGAAGGGTTCTAGCGCTTTGACACCAGAGACTTACCTGAAGAGCGCTTAGAGATGACTGACAGAGTTTCAGACTTTACGGGATTTTACTTCCTGTGAAACGAGGCGAAGCTGTATAGGGTTCTACGCTGCACTTACCCTATGTGAGGGTTGACCGCACTCTGATGACCGCTCTACGTGTTCACCACACTTCAGCCCAACTGCAGGCTTTGTCAATGCTCACTTCCCGCGTCTGAGGGAGTCGAGCAGAGCGGTGCTCTGGAACAGTTTTCCGTTGACACAAATGAAATGCTTTCTTTTAAAAACCAACTCGATTTAATAAAAATCTTTTGGCAGTGGTTAGATGGAATTTCCACTGTCCTGGTTAGTCAGTGAAGTATGTGTGATGCAACAAGCCATGCCTCCGTCATTAAAAGAAACAAAAGTGTACAGATCAACTCGGTAAACACTGCCAACAAGGCGAAGTTGTGTGTGTGCGCGCATGCGCGCTAAAAAAACAAGCAGGAAGTGGGATAAGGGAGGGGGTGGCAAATGGTGTGCACTTTCGCAGCCGCTTTGATGTTCTCAGTGGCCGCGCGGCTCACTGAGAACATCAAAGCGGCCGCGAAAGTGATCAGCAGGCTGCCAAATGGTGCGCGCACTTGGCGCACATGCACTGTAGTTGGCGGCCTGAAAGCGCTGGTTTGCACTTCCAAATCCCCCTTTTACAAAAGCTCTCGCGAGAGCGAGACCTAAAAATGGCCCAAGTATCAAATTAGGGAGCTAAAAAAGTGGCCCAAATTTGCAAATCTGGGCAGGACTACACTTGTAAAGATGCACTGCATAAGTGTTTTGAAAGGTATGGCCAAGGCCACTGGAATTATGCAGCTGGGAAGGGCCAAACTAAGCAGCAGAATTCAGTAAATTATGTGGCAAGAAATAACTAATTATGCAGCGTTATGCGGCACATGTAATAGTATTATTTCATTATAATGCAATTTTTACACTTGTTAACACTGTCTGAGCATTGGTTGTACCTCATTAGTACCAGTTTATTTTCCAAATACAGCAAAATGCAACAGAAGGGTGACCAGTCCATTTTTGCAAAGGGCCTTCCAATGAGCGGCTACACATGCCACTGTGTTTTTAGTGACTTTTGAACCGTTTGAGCTACAAGTAATTTTTGTTTTATTAAAATCTGCAGACTGTGCAACAGATGATGGATTATGTGGAAAATGCATAATTATTCAAAAAACACTGTGGCTGCAAAATCACATAATTCCAGTGGCCCTGGGTATCGCAGACCGCATGCATATGTGCTTGCTTCAAGTAATGTTTGTAGTAATATCAGATAAATCAACAGTAAAACCAATCGGCCAGACCATAAAACTGGACTAAAAACAGCCAAAAAAATCATCCAAACACCGACCTGTTGAACCAGCCCTTCTGGCACCGCCAGATTGCCCTGCCGGCCAATGCCACCCTGCCAACACCGCAGCAGAATGCTTCTTAAGTCTGAGTGATTTCTTAACTATTAAGCTGCAGGAAATAAAAGCATTCACTTTCACTTGTTTGGTTTGAAAGCGCTTTTTTTCCCAAAAAGGAGTATGTGATCAAACATTTGATATGTCTGAAAAAACAGAAATGCTTTCTTGGGGGCCTTTTGTGGGACCTAAGTCATTGAAAGGGCTGGCTGCAGCATCCCTAAGGCGCAGCAAACACGTTGCTCAGGGCATCTGCTGGCAAAGCACTTTCATTAAGTGGCAAATCTGCTGTAAACAGGTGAGGAGCAGGTTTGCTTTCCCCCCGTATTTCTGTATTTGAGGTGAGTTGCATAAAAAAGATACATCACCTGATCAAAGAAGAACTCCTTCCTTAGCCCCCAGCACTTACCTTTGCCAGAGGTGTGAACTCTCCTGCAGATGCCCCCCTTCTGTGCCCTTGACCCAGGATGGGAGGAGCCACACCACGCGCTGTGCTTTCTCCGCCAATCATTGTCTTCTATTGAGAATGACACTGACCGGCCAACACTTTGTGCTCGGTGGGGAGCCGTCCCCTCACCTGGAAAACAACGGCCTACATCTGGCCTCAGGAATTTGTCCTCGGGCATCAGCCAGTGGCGTAACGAAAGTTGAGGGGGCCCCCTGCCACGCACACAGATGGGCCCCCGCTCCGGATTTAATCCGAGCTATTGGGCCTGAGTACTGTGCTGAGGGGGCCCCCTGCAGCTCGGGGGCCTCCCCGCAGCGCGGGGGATGCGGGGGCTTGTGTTACGCGGTTACGCCCCTGGCATCAGCGAATAAATCCGACGCTGACTGAAGGCAGGTTAGTGGGTCGGAAGTTGGGCTGGCATAGGTAGCGTTTCAACTCTCCAATGGCCCTGTAAACAGTAGAAGCGCGCAGGAGTTTTTCTGTCCCATGACACTTTTCGCAGTGGGCTAAAAAAAGGGGGGGTCTCTCAAAGGGGCGTGGCCGATGTAATTAAAGGCTTGGCTTAAAAACAGTAAGCTAATGATCTGTGCTTAGTATAGCGTGCCCCCAGACTGGCATTTTGCTGTTGCTGTCACTGCATCCAGATATATAATACAACAAGTAACACTACACCTATAAGGAGCCAGGACAACAGGCTTTGTCATAGGTTGTTAGTTGCATAAGCTAAAAAAACGCAACAACTGTGGCTTCATTGTATATAATATTGAAAATGCTTCAGTTCTGAAATGATGAGACTGTGAAAGAACCATAACGAGTCTCTTTGACGTTATCTCACAGGCAGTGAAGGGTGGTTCTACTGCAGAGTTAAGATTTATTTTTCTCCCCGAGGGCAAAAATGGAGAACCCGATAGGAACCCGTCTCAGCAACTGCTTTTAAGAACTGCCAGCACTGAGCACCGGCAGGCCCCGGCCAACTTAAAGCCCTGCTTGTCCCCCATATTCCCACAGGTAGGCAACGGAGCATGCAAACACATATCTGCAGACATCTGATAAAGAAAGGCACCCAAGGAAACAAGCCTTCTGTGGCCTTGCTCCAAGGATAAGCGGTACAGTCTCACCACACATAAGGCTCCCTCCTTCACTGACCCTGTTCAAGAGGATCTGATATCACCCCACGGGAAGACGTAGACCTCCTACCCTACTGTACACTGACTTGCTCCTCAGGCGTCTCTACGATGTATAGCTTGCTAGACCTGTACCCTATAAATCCCTATGCATGCATAAGGCATTGACCATCACAGACTCCGCATTGTCCCCTGCAGGACCCAAGTCTTATGTCACTGAACAAATGTGAGTATTCACGTCCACTCACATGCCAGCCAACTTTACCCACCTGGTTCCAATTTCCATCCCACGCTGTTCAAGGTCTTTATATGTCTTTAATATGGGACAGCATCAGAGTCTTTTATTGAAGTCCACTCAAAGCACATACATTGCTCTGTCCTTCTGTCTTTGGTTACCTTGTGAATTACATGGTCAACTTGTGGCTTTATTCACTTATAATCACAAGTAAGTGAATCCTGCCAAATTAGGGGTACTGGACCCCACTGCCCAGTCAGTATCGACCATCGACAACTGCACGGCAGTGACCCTCTACCACCCTAGGAACACTTTCGCTGTGGTGCAACTCTCCACACTTCCAGGTAGCCATATTTCTGTGGCCATTACCACATCATGGCCATCCATGGAGTACATATGGCCAGTCGTGCATGGGCACCAATGGCAGGGGTTGAACCTCTGCCGGTCCTCGGTTGACCAGCGGCGCCTCTTCCGCTATGGCGCAGGAACGCCGCCTCACTGCTTTTCAGCAGTGCAAAAAAGGAAAACTAAAATGATAATAACACAATCTTAATATAATTTTATTTTTCCGTGCTGAAGCTAGTTTTAGGGTAGGGAGGGGCTGGGCTGTCATCACAGCCAGCAGGGGGAGGAGTAGTTGGTGCACTTAAGTGCCCATGATAGGTTTTCCAGACGTCTAGTGCCGTCCAAACAGTCATGCACACTGAGCATGTTCTCCACCTTGCTGTATTGCACAGCCTGGGTGGAGAACATGCACAGACTCCCTCTCTCTGTCTGAGCGCTGAACCAGGCCACTCAGACCAATCACCACGCTGCTGTCATGCTGGTGACAGTAGCGTCGTGATTGTCTAGGGGAGTCTGGGTGCCTGTGTGCTTCCGGGAGTCGAAGAAGACGGAGGACAGGCGGCAGCCGTACAGAGATAAGTGTTTTTGCTTTTTCATCCAACCCTTCCCCACGCTCCACCCCACCACTGCATCCCACATAGCAGTGAGGGTGGAGGTTGGACTGCTGTCCTAGACAGTAGGTGTTCACGTGTATGACCATGTGCTGTATCCCTACTAATGTGTGAAAGTAGACCATACATAAGCACAGCAACAAATACATGATTAAAGCAGAACTCTGGTCGTCACACTCAGCATCAACATTACTCATCTGGGCAATTCTACAGAAACACTCCTTGTTTGAAGCGGTTCCTACGAAGCAGCATGATTCCAGGTAGATAAATGTGAACTTAAAAATACAAATCTTTAGTTACCAACATATACTTACCTCCACAATACTAAGGTTATCAGTATTTTTTCTATGTCTGTAGTTGATATTCTGACATACAACCGTGGTGTATGCATTCAGGGCTGCATCTACGTATCCAAGTTTCGGAAAACACTCATATTAATGCACCTTAAGCCACATGTAAGACTTCTACACTACTTCCAAACGTCATTGATAGCACCCAATTATTTTCCCCCACATAGGACAGCTTATGTTAAGACTTTTCAAGCATGCACCGAAGGGCCCTGTAATTAGGTGAAAAATCAGAGTTCTTCTGTGTTCTGAAGCTATGGGCTTTGAAATGCTATGCAAATGTTACCTATGGAGTAGCTACTTACCAACCACTCAAGAACGAGCTTTAAGTCTCTCAATGGATATGATATATAAGTACTCACACAGTACAATACAGTTCTCCATTGCTCTTCTATGCATTCACATCAGTTTTCACAACAAAAGATGATCCTTCCTTCACAGACACCAGTCCTGTTATTCCTATATAAGACTGAGCAGGAGCAGAGAATGGGATTGGCTTACTCAAGTTCGGGTGTCCCCATTGGCTTAGGGCCGAAGGTGTCATACCAGCAAAAGAAAGATCATCTGATGGAATTTGTTTCCAATAGAAATGCAAAGGGACAGAATGCTGGGTTTGGGCACACAGAAAGGTACTGGGAAGGCTAGGAACTGGAGCCAACAATACCAGATCCAAATAATACCCACCACATATTGAGGCAAGCATGAGGTGGGCTCTGTATTAGTCTTAATTTGGAGTCTGGCAAAAACAGCTCACAAGACCAGGGCATGATGTAGACCCCTAGTATTAATTTTAAAGAGTTGAAACATATCAAGGTGATGCCCATGGAACTAGAAAAAATACAGTTGGACTAAATACATTGTGAGGAGAATAAAAACACATCTGGTCACTAATCTAATTCCTTGCTCAGAATATTCGTAGCCTCCTGTCATCACAAACACAGGACAGGACAGGCACAGCACATACAACAATCTACACAAAAGAGATACAGGAGAGATAGCAGAAAAGCATGTTCGCTTAAACACAGAGCAAGTATAGTATGGAAGTAGTAGAATTTTACTCATGTTCCCCTTCTAGCCGCCTCAATCAAGAGACCAGCTCATACATTCTTTGACCTCTCAGCAGAGAGCCAAAGAATAACAGTTGCCATTAGAGTTTGGACACCTACTATTGTTGATTGTGCCCAAAGTAACATAATTTGTACTGGTGCTAGGCAATTGTGCACTCAGGCAAGCAAACAATGACATTGGTACCAACGTTCGGCACAGAAATAACATTATCATTGGCGTACCAGTGTAAAATGACTT